>NW_003315883.1:706047-825754 GCF_000151265.4 Micromonas pusilla CCMP1545
CGCGCTGGCGGAGTGGAAAGAGGAATCGAGTATCGTCTCGTCTCGCGTGCGAAGAGGGTGGCAAAAAAGAAAAGAGAAAAAAACTCAATGGATCGATCGGTCGCGTCGCGCGCACCTCGCGCCCGAGACGTCGTCCGTCGCGCTGATCTTCCCGGTCGCGATGTCGATCGTCGTCATCGTCGGCGACACCCTTCCGATGAATGCCCTCCCCCCCGCGCTCCCGAGTGCGTGCGGCGCGTCGATCGCGCCGCACGTCACCGGGTCGTTCGTCGGGTCGTCCGCCGCGACGTCGACGCCCCATCGCATCACGCCGCCGCTCGAGTGGAACGTCGCGCGCTCGGCGGACAGCGAGACGTGCGCGCCGCCGAATGCCCCGCCGTAGCCGCCGACGCCGCCGTCGCGGTGCGGCAAGATCGCGTGCGCGCCGCCGTGCGCGTCGCCGTGCGCGTGAACGGCGCTGAATCGCTCCAGGCTCGGCGCGTGCATCGCGGTGACGCGCCCGTCGACGCCCGCGGCGTAGAGCAGCTCCTCGACCGCGTCGAAGGCGACCGCGGAGAGCGCGGGGGGGAAGATCCCCGCGGCCTCGCGCGAGCGCGGGAGCGTCGACGCCGCGCGCAGGGGGTAGATGTCCTCCATCCCGTCGCGGCCGCGCGCGCCGCGACGACGCGTGCGGCGATCGCGTCCGTTCTATGCGGTCTCGTTTTTGTTCACTGTGGGCACCCTCTGGTCTGTTTATCACTGCACGTACGTGTACGTGTACGTGTACACGTACAGTACAGCCGTACACCGTTACTTTATTTCGTACGAAGGTACGAAAGTACGAAAGTACTTTCGTACCTTCGAAGGTATCTACAGTATCTACCTTCGTATCTTCGAAGATATTTTCGTACTTGAAAATAGTACTGTACAGTACGTGTAGTTGTATACTTTCGAAAGTACTTCCGGAAGTACTCAAGCAAAGTATTTCGAAAGTACTTTCGTACTACATGTACAGTACACTAAACGTGTACACGTACGTGTACTACCTTCGTACGAAAGTACATCTGTACAATAACCCTACAACAACTTTATCTACTGTACAGCTCTTTATTACGTGTACAACGTTGTACCTTCGTACAGTAGTTGTACGTGTACAGCTGTACACGATAAACGTGTACGAAGGTACGAAAGTACGAAAGTACTTTCGAAAGTACTTTCGTACTTAAGTACCTTCGAAGGTACCTTCGTACGAAGGTACTTTCGTACTGTACCTTCGAAGGTACGAAAGTACAACTTGTAGTCAGGATAAGAATGATAAGATACGACGGATAACGTACGTACGAGTAAGGTTACCTGTACAACGCGTTACACGTACACGCAATGAAATCCAGTCTGGAGTGATGCCACCGCCGCGCGACGTGGACGTGTGGATGGGCAGCCTGCCGCAGGGCGTCGACGGCGCGCGCGTCCGCGCCGCGTTCGAGCGCGCGTCGTTTCGTCCGACGCGCGTCGTCGTCAAGAAGCGCGCGTTCAAACGCGACGGCGAGACGTTCGGGTTCGCGTTCGTCTCGTTCGCGTCGGGGGACGAGGCGAGACGCGCGGTGCGCGCGCTCCACGGGAAGGAACTCGCGCTCGATCTCGACGTCCCGGGAGGAGGAGGAGGAGGAGAAGGAGGAGGAGACTGTAACGGCGACGACGGCGACGCGTCGAGCAGGACGCGAACGAGATTCGTGCGCGCGAACCTTCGCGTTGCGTCCGAGACGCCGCGGACGATGCTCGCGGCGACGTCGTTCGACGTCTCGCTCGCGTCGCAGCTCGCGCCGTTGGACGCCGCGACGCTCGCGTCGAGACTCCGCGCGCTCGGATGGCCGCGGGACGAGTCCGGGGAGGCGGCCGCGCGCGAGGCGGGCGGCGACGGCGCCGCGCGACTGTTTCTCCTCAGGAGACTCCTCTCGGCGCACGGGGAGGGGGATGCGGACGCGTCGTCATTCGCGGGGACACTCCTCCCGAGAAGCGTCCGGCGTCGGTGTGTCATCCTCTCGACGCGCGAGTACGTTCGTGCGGTCCCTGGAGAGACGCTAAAAAGCGCGATCGCGACGCTATCGACGCTGAAGTGGCCGCGCGCGTCGCACCGCGTCGGTGTCGCGTCGAGCGAATACCTCAGCCTGTCTTCGCTCGGGTTCGAGCGCGAGACGGAAGATAGAACGTCAACCGTCGCCTCCCCTCCATCCCCGGGACAGAACGCGCGGCGGCGACGGCGGATGCGACGGTACCGAGCGGTTTGGGAACTCGCGAGAGACGTCCTCGCGTCCGTCGCCGGCGACGACGTCGCCGCCAAGTTCGACGGCCTCGCGGTGACGAAAAACTTTTCGGCGTCGCCGCACCGCGACGCGTTGGACGTCGCGCCGCAGTTCGTCTGCGCATTCGGGGATTACTACTCGCACTCGCGACCCGGGATCGAACCTGGCGGGGTCGTGACCGAAACCGAAACGGGGGAAGATGGAACGTCAACCGTCACCCCTCTGTCCCCAGAGCCTGGGACGCTGTGCGTCGAGATCGATCGCGAAACCGTTGGCGCGATCGACACCAGGGACGGCGTCGCGTGCGTGGACGGCCGCGCCGTGCACTGGGTCCAGGTAAGTGCGCACGTGCTTTCAATGTACATCGCACGAAATGCCACGTCATCAATCGTTCGTTTGGTTTCCACCGTGCGACGCGCCGCATCGACGAAGTCTTCTCAACTCAACTCTTTTTTTTGGCTATTTATTTTCTTCGCAGCCCGGGTACGAAGGGACGAGGTATTCGCTCGTGTGGTATCGTAGGAGCCCCCATGTGGACGCCCAGGAAGCGTTCGCGTGCGCCGCGACTCCGCGGTGGTGGGAGGGAGGCGGCGGCGACCGACGGTCGTGGACAACGCCGATAGTTTGAAAGAGGACTTTGGACGTTGACAGCTACATTGATACACGTACTACACGTAGTAGATACGGAAGTACTTTCGTACGAAAGTAGTTGTACACGTACTGTACAACGTACTTTCGAAAGTACTTTCGTACTTTCGTACGAAAGTACTTTCGAAAATAGATAGAATACTTCCGGAAGTACACGTACTTCCGGAAGTACACTACACGTTGTACGTGTACTGTACGTGTACGTGTACAGCTGTACACCAGGGGTTAACTTTTACCTTTACTTTTACTGTACACGTACGTGTACGTGTACAACGTTGTACGTGTACCAGGGGTTAACTTTTACCGAACATAAAATGTTCGACGACGTGCTGTGACGTGAACGGCCGCCGTTCGACGTGCGTGCGAGGCGGAACCGTTCGGGACCGGGCTGATAAGGACCGGACCGATACGGACGGGACGGGAGAAGACGTTCGTTCCGGGCCGGGCGCGAGGCGACGCGCGGTGGATTAATGCGCCGTGCCAACGTTCTTCTCGCGTCCGCGCGTACTACGTGTACCTTCGAAGGTACGAGTTATTACAGACCAAATACTCAACATTGTGCAAGTCGGATACGAGTAGAAACTTTTCAGACTAAATACTCACATACCGAGACGAAGTCTCGACAGGCACTTCTTGTAAAATTAAAATAATAAATATTGTACAGTAGAGTATCATACGTGTACAGCTGTACACGTACGTGTACGTGTACAGTACGTGTACGTGTACACGTGGCATGTGGGTGCGCTTCGCTGCACCGTAAAATTCTTTCACAGCAAACGGCGTCTGCTGTGAATTTCGTTTTCAACTTTCACAGTCACAGCGGACCGTTAAACTCGTGATTTCTCGAATAAATTTTGCCATATATTTTGCCATATACGAGTGGGCTGGCGTCTCCCGGGACCCCGCAGCCCCGCGCGTTTACGCGCTTCTGGCGTCGCCGAGAGAGCGCGGACGCCGTCGCCAGAGTGAGATGAATTGCGCTAAACACCGCACTGCGTCGATCAATGCGAAACTAATGGGCGGTAAGTGCAGTTATGCTGCGACGACGAGGTGCTGAACTCGCGCGCGCGGAATGTCCCTCGCAACTTCGGTGGCCGGCCGGCCTTTTTTTTTCGCAAATCGATGAGGGACGTCCTCTTCGCGGCGTCGTTTACGACGTGTTCTTGACTGAAAGTGGTATCATTTTTTTACTCGAATCAACGAATCATGGTGTTCAGAGCATTTCATCCCACTGTGGCGACGGCGTTTACGGGCACTCAGTGACGCCAGAAGCGCAGAACTTGCGCGGGGGGGGGGTTGGGTCCAGAGAGTCTCGAATTTTGGCCTATCGTCCCCTGTTACTGTGACTGTGATTGTGAAAACGACCGGAACCCCGAAAATCGACTTTCACACCGACCCATAACCTGGAAAAACGGGCTGTGAAAGTCGCTGTGAAAGTGAAAGTGAAAGCTCTACGAAGGTACAACCCCCATATTATCCGCGCTTCGCTTGTGACTCCACCGTGTGCCAGCGTGCTCCGCCTGCGCTGACGCGCGCTCCGCCTGCGCTGACGCGCGCTCCGCCCGTCGCGCCTTCGGCGCTCCAGTGGCGCGCTCCGCGCGCACCCCGGCGACTCCACCATCTGCCAGCGAGCATGCTCCGCCTGCGCTGGCGTGCTCTCCGCCTGTTGCGCCTTCGGCGCTCCAGTAGCGCGCTCCGCGCGCACCACCGCGACTCCATAATTCGTGCCTTGAAAGTTTTTGAATCCACGTACTCGTAGATATGTACGAAGGATAAACAAAAATCATTCGAAGTGACTTTCCGGAAGTACGGAAGTACCTCAGTAGCTTCGTACAGCACAGCTTAGTCTAGTGAACGTACAGTGCGTGTAGGGAATTGCTGTATGCTGAGACAAAAGGAGTGCAGATACTGTGCCCTTCGAAGGTACGAAGGTACTTTCGTACTTCCGTACTTATAAGGTACGAAAGTACCTCCGAAGGTAGCTAGCTACAGGCAAAAAATTTTATCTGGCTCTTTTTTCCATTCGATCCAGCTCTTCTCGCGTACTCGCGGTTGATCGGCTTGACCTATCAACTTTGACCGAGAGTCGGGTTTTCACCCGTCTGACGATTCAGTGGCCCTTTCGTCTACGATCAGAGTTCTGACAGTTTTACTCCTCTCCGCGAGGTCTGCGTGTTCGCGCGGCCATAGCGTCGCGGAATAGCCGTAACAATCTCCGGTACAGTGAGAAGAGTTCTTCGTCACATCGCGGGGCATCGATTAAAGCAAAAGTATTGTGCCACTTCCCGTAAAGAAAACGAAGTCAGCGGCGCTTATATGTCAAGGACGACTCTGCAAAATATTTCTTGAAGGAGGAGAACTTTTTTTTCCACCTTCCCCTAAAACGCGATGTTTAAAGTTGCCCCGGCCCTGTTCGAGAGATGATTACGTCGTGATCATCACAGTGACTGGTGTGATATTTTTGAATGCGCCGGAGCAACATGGTATTTCGAGTAAATTCTTCGCGTGCGACGTCGGCGTTCGTGACGCTCCCGCGACTCCAACAGCGCGCGAACGCCCGCGGGTACCCCTTTCAAACGACTGAAGTTTGAAACCAGGGAGTACGGGACGTAGTACGAGGGCTGTATCGTATGGGTATTTGCATCGAAAAGCGAGATGAGCTGGATCGAATGGAAAAAAGAGCTGGATAGTATTTTTTTCCTAGCTACAGGTACATTGCTGTTCGCGGGTCGCCCTAATGGTCACGTTCGCCAGTTTCAAATTAGTCGGGTAAAAAAAACGTTGAAACCGCGTCCTCCCGGTGGGGAAATTTTCATCGCATCGGTGATTATTTTTCATCGAGGCTGACCGGAGATTCACGATCAAGGGGCGAAAATTTTGAAAGGCAAATCGGCCCACGCGCGCGCCGTTAAACGTGCCCAAGGGCGACCCGCGAACAGCATTGTAGCTACGAGTACACGTACACGTATCATACTGTAGCTAAGTTGTTTTACCTTCGTACTTGTAGCTAGCTACCTTCGTACGAAGGTACGAAAGTAGCTAGCTAGCTACCTTCGTAGTGGCTATCAGCGAAAGGATATGAGCTTAGAAAGGATCTAAAAGGATGAGCGTATGAGCAAATGGGCAGAGCGTCAAGTCCCATATATTAATCCCCTGCGTGACAGGCCGACCCAACCTCCGACCCGCATCCTGATGTACTTCGATGCACTGCCATTCAAGGCACTGTGTCTGGGCGTGGATGAACGACTCAGTACCAATAGTTTCAACAAGTTCTTCCCACGGGACAACAGCAGTGTGCTCGAGAAAAATTGGTTTGCCGTTTTTCCCATAACCAATATAGAATCCTGGGATTTGAGCAAGAGCCCAAAAAAAAAACCGGACAAGGGCTCTCTAAGACAGTAATCAACATTTTTCAACTCGCGCCACTTCAGTGTCAATCTTAGCATAGCGAAAGACTTTTCAGTATCTGCGCGCGCCCGTGTAAAGCGCAGCAACGTTCGTTCTTGGCCTCCATTGAATGGCAAAGCCATAGTTTGAGGGAGCCTCACGCCAGCTTTGAAAATTAACTCGCGCAACTGCTGAACCCGTTCACATTCGATACGCATCTCGAGTTGAGTTTCCGTTTCTGCTTCTGCAGGTCTGCTAAAGTCAGGCATGGCGTTATCGAAAATGACTTGCAACTTAGATTAGATCTCCGGAACGCCCCTCGCTGACGAAAATGCCCACACGAGACAAGACGGTTCCCTGACGAAAATACAATCAAACATAAAAACTTTTCAGGACGCGAAGGGACCCTATCAAGTTCACCCGGTGATCGGTCGTCGACTCGCCGCGAGGTAGTTTGGGGCCGATGTGCTTGACCCATAAGTCGAAAGTTCGACACGTTCAGAAGTATAGATAGCATATTTGTTTCACGGCGTGAACGAGCACGTGCAACCCTCTAACGCGGTGATCAACTCCACGGTACGGTCCATGATTACGGTAAGAGCGTCGCGAGCTTGCTATGCCGGGGCGGCTTGAAGTGCACAGGCGGTGTCTAGCTCCATGAAGAGGACCTGCGCTGTCGCGCCCGCGTACGTGTATCCAATGTACCTTCGTATCTACTACAGGTATCTACTTTCGTACGAAGGTACCTTCGAAGGTATCTGAGGGCTATCATACAACGTAGGCAAATGAAGGTGTGTAGATCTGATTACAAAAAGACTGAGCTCTAACCTATGAAGGTACACGTACACTACGTGTACGTGTACGTATTGCTGTATGATACGTGTCCTACCTACACGTACACAGTTCTAACAGTGGTGGTCTGTTCGGAGTCATTGCTGTTCGCGGGTCGCCCTCACGGGCACGTTTAACGGCGCGCGCGTGGGCCGATTTGCCTTTCAAAATTTTCGCCCCTTGATCGTGAATCTCCGGTCAGCCTCGATGAAAAATAATCACCGATGAAAATGCGATGAAAATTTCCCCATCGGGAGGACGCGGTTTCAACGTTTTTTTTACCCGACTAATTTGAAACTGGCGGAGTGGACATTTTGTCCACATCCGCCACTTTCCGGAAGGGCGCCCGCGAACAGCACAGGTTAAGGTTAGCTCAGTTTCCAAAAAGAGAAGTCGCGACCCACCTCGTCGCACTCGTCGCTGCGCGCGCGCCCGTCGCCGCCGTTCTCGCCGCTCACCCCGCGTCGCGCGAAGAAGCCGCCGGCACCGACGCCGACGCCGACGCCGACGCCGACGACGCGACGCCGCCCAGCACGATGCCGGCGACGATGAACAACAACGCGCTCCTCACGCTCGACGCGCTGGCCGGTTGCGGCGTCGTCCTGCCCGCGGAGATTCGCGCGTCGCTGGACGTGTCGCTCGCGCTGAAAGCGTCCGAGCTCGGCGTCCGCGAGTTCTTCCTCTGGGGTCGCGTCCGGACGCAGAGCGGGACGGACTACTACGTCGCGCGCGCGGAGAACGGTAAGCGCGTCGACCACGACGGCGTCGTCGTCGCGAACGTCGGGGCGAAATTCTACTACTCGCAGGACGGCATGGAGTGGCTGGATTTAGTGCCGCCCGAGGAGGACGTCACGATGGAGAAAGCCGCGGAACTGAAATGTGCGTCGTCGTCCGTCGATCGATCCCGCGTCCTCGATCTTTTCTCCCCCGCGTCTTCGTTGAGAATTCGTCGGGGTTCGTTCGCGCGTCGGACGAACGTCCTGTCGCGCGAACGGAAACGATCGATTTCACTCGTCGTCGTTCGTCTAGTCGTCGATTCGCCCGATCCGTCGATCGATCCCGGCGCGAGCGTCTGACGACCCCCCTCCTCCTCCTCTCTTTCTCCCCCTCCCCCTCCCTCGACGCAGGCTGGCTGACCGGCGACCCTGCGCACGTGTTCACCGTGTACGAAGAGCAGCCGATCCCGGAGCCGCCGACGCCGCCGCCGGAGCCCGAGCTCGCGGAGGGGGAGGAGCCGGTGCGCGCGACGAGAACGTCTTTTTTTTCCCCTCGAGCAGATCGAGTGCTTCTTCCGCCCGACCGCTCCCCGTACGACCTCCCACGCGCGTCGAGCGTCGTCTCTCACGGACGCTCTTCCATACGCCATCTCCTCCCCGACCGCCCGCGAAGGCTTTCAAAACTGACCCACCGACGCGCGTCACGGCGGTGATCCGTCCTCCTCTCTCCTCTCCCTCCTTGCAGCCGCCGCCGCCGGAGCCGGAGGACCCGCCCGAGCCGCTCCCTCCGCTCGAGTTCGCCGTCACCGAGCTCCAGCTCCTTCTGTCGATGGCGACGCGGATCGACGACGAGTGCGTGATCGCGCCGGTTGGCATGCACATCACGGATGCGAACGGTCACATCGTGTACAACCCGCTGTTTCACATGAAGTACCCGGAACAGCTCGCGTCGTACGCGAAAACCGCCGTCGGCGGGAGCAAGACGACGCTGAAGGAGGCGAGACCGCTTTACTCGACACCGCTTCCCGTGCGATCCCGTTCGCGCGTCGTCTCTCGAGGACTTTCCCTCTCGCTTCTCTTCACCCACCCTGCGCCTCCCTTTCAAGATGGACGCGCGACTGACGGACACGTCCTTCATTTCAAACCAGGAGCCAAACGGAACGTGGGGGGTGACGTACGACACGTTCAAGAGACTCGCCGTGGTGAGGAGTTTCGCGTGGCCGGGGTACTTCGCGTACTACAGTGACGTCTCGAACACGACCGGGGGGATATACTTTGGCGACGGGCGGAAGAATGAAGATGTCGCGTTCACGGTTTGATTTGAGCGCGCGTCTCGCGTGGAGCGTTTTTTGTTCAACGTCGTCACAAACCTCACAGCACGAGATGTTCGTTCAGTTTCGGATTAGACTGCTTTCCATACGATCCCGTTCTCGCGCGCGGCGTGCGGCGTGCGTCGTCGATTCTTCCAGAATTCCGGCTCCGTCGTTTCGTTTATACGTCGGGTTCGTTTCACCGGCGAGGCGTCGCGTTCGACCGCCCCCGACGGACGGACGTCAACCCCGGACCGCAACGCGAACCGAACGGGAGTTCCTCCATCACATCACACGTCGATATCGATCCCATCGCGTCTCGCCCAGAGTCTTATCGCGTCGCGCATCCAATCGTGCTTGCACGACGCGATCGCAACCTTGGGGTGGCACCACGACCGATGTCTCGAGTGCTGCTCCGGCCAGCGCGGCATCTCCTCGGTGACGCGCATCACGAAGACGCGCGCGACGCATCGCAGCTTGTCCCCGTCGCTGTCCGTGCCTTTCCGCGAGCGAAAGGTAAATTCGCCGAGATCGCTCAGATCGCCGCGGACACCAGCCTCCTCCATCGACTCCCTCGCCGCGGCGTCCTCCGCGGTCTCGTCGTTCTCCCAGCCCCCTTTCGGGAAGATCATCCCGTCGCCGTGCTTGTTCGTGACCATGAGCACCTCGACGCCGGCGCCGTCCGCGCGCGCGCGGATCGGGAGGCACCCGGCGACGAGCCTCGCGCCCGCCTCGCCGTAGCGCTGATTTTCTCGTCCCACGCGTGATCGCCCCGCGTGCGATGATGAGGCGTCCGCCGCGTCGCCGCCCGCGCTTGAGGGGTCGGCGCCCGTCTGGGATGAGGGCGACGCCATCGCGTCGGCGACGGGCGCGACCCGTACCGTCTATCTGTTCGACGCGGAAGCGAGGCGCTTCACCGGAGGCGCATCGCCCCCACGCGCGGTCGCTCCGTCGTTGGGTAGATGCTGACGCTGTCTCGTCGGTCGGTCGCGACGCGCAGCGGACACGTGGTCTCGCCGCGGACGATAATTGATGGAAAACTCGTGTTGAGGTCTCACGACCGCGTTCAAGGGTCTCACGACTTAACGACATGACAGGCGATACTGAGCGGTACAGTACTCTGAGCGGTACTTTCGTACTGTACATAAGGAGGGGTGGTACTGTACCCTCCTGCATTTTATTGTGACTAAATACCCATTGCGCACGAACGGCATGCGACCGGCCGCACCACCCCTAAACACCAGGGGTGGTGGGCCTTGTCGAGGGGTGGTGGGCACCCCACCTGGGGTGGTGGGCCTTGTCGAGGGGTGGTGGGCACCCACCCTACCGCCCACCTCCCACCCACGTGGGGGTTGAAGTGTGCGGGGGTGACTTTTAGGAAACGCCAAAACTTTATCAGACATCGAAAGCAATCCGACGTCACGGGGTGAAATCGCTTCGCTCGGTCAATTTGACCCTTAGTGCCGGTCAAATCCATGTAGGTGGATTGAGCCTTCTGTGTAGGTGGATCGCACCTCATCCCCATCTCACACGGAACCCTTCGGACAAGACCCCCACCCCCCGAGCGGCCCCGTTTCGCCCCCTCGCGGCTAGGGTCCTCGAACCCTAGTTAGGTTTAGGGTTACGCGTTCGCGTCGGAGCGAGCTCGGCGTCGCGAAGCGACGGGTGCTCGCGCGTACACTTTTGTTCGTGTTTTTAGTCACGAGTACGTGTACGTTTTTTTGCTGGTTTTTTTCGAATTACATACTGTACACGTAGAGGACTATCTATGTGTACACGTGTACGTGTACCTTAAGGTCACGCTCCGCTAATTAAATTTCCCGATTAAGCCTACACGTACGTGTACTGTACATGTACTGTACTGTACAACTACGTGTACAAAAAGACTGAGCTACACGTACACGTACTGTAGGGCTACCTTCGTACGAAGGTACGAAAGTACGAAGGTACCTTCGTACGAAGGTACGAAAGTACGAAAGTAGAAGATAACTTTCGTACGAAGGTACTGTACGTTGTACACGTACCTTCGTACAACGTTGTACAGTACGTGTACAACGCGCGGTAGTGTACGTAGTGTACCTTCGTTTGCTATTCTTATTCGTAGACTATTTATTTGATTCGCTTCCGCGTCCTTGTCAGTACGACGGCGGCTCCATGTTCGTCGCAAACGGGTTCACTGACCGCGCGATGGCGTCCGCACCCGTCGGCGAAACCCCGCCGCCGGCGTCATCCTCGTTCCCGCCCGCGCCCGTGACGACGCCCATTTCTTCCGCGGTCGGCGTGTGCAGCACCGTTCGCAACTCCTCGCACGTGTGCGTCTTCGGCGTCAACGTGATGACCGCGTTTAACGGTATCGACGCCGTGCACGCGTCCGCGCGATCCATCCCGGTGAAGTACGCGTAAATTAGCCGCAACACGCCCTGGTGTCCGATGATGAGCACGGGCTCTTGATAGCTCTCGAGCTCTTGAACGAGCGGATCGAGGCGCGAGATGACGTCCAAGTAGGACTCACCGCGCGGGTACCGATACGACAGCTTGTTCTCGCGTCGAAGCGCGAACTCTTCGGGGTAGTTCACCTCGATCTCCTCGTACGTCATCCCGTCGCACACGCCGGCGTAGATCTCGTCTAGGTTGCGTAACACTCGCGGCGCCATCTGGATCCAGTTTTCGCCGTCCTTCGTTCGAATTTTCGGATGCGGAATGTGCCGCCCCGTCAAGATTGTCCGCCGTAAGCTCGACGTCCACAGCCGGCACGGCCGCGGCTCTCTCGTCTCTGGATCCGTCGCGATCTCTCTCTCGCAGTACTCCCCGAGCTTCGTCGCGAACGCCTCGCCCATCGGCGACAGCCCGCTGTCCCCGCCGATCTTCCCTAAAAAGTTGTACTCGCTCTGCCCGTGCCGGCACAGGTAAATAGTCTGATGCGTCGCGTGCAGGTTGCTCAGGAACTGCACGATCCGCCCGAGCAGGAAACCGTGGATGTTGTTGATCTCCACGCGTCGCCCTTGGTTGATGAGCTTGATGTACGACAGGTGTTCCTCGTCCATGGGCTCGTACACTTTCTCGTAGTGCGCGATGCGTAGTTTGAAGTCGTCGAACGCGCGTCTCTTGTCGGCGTCGTCGCTGTAGTCCTCGTTTTGCACCTTGACGTGCCATATGTTCCTGTCGATGACCTGCTCGTCCGTGCACACACTCTCGATGAAGAGTAACTTCAACGGGAGTCCGTGGAGCTCTTTTCGGATCCACTCGCGGCGCGCGCGCGTCGTGTTCGTCGCGTCGAAGATGGCGACCCGCCCGCTGTCAAAGCCTCTCTGCTCTAAACACGACGCCACGTCGGACTGGAATAAAAAGTCGATCATGTCTTTGAGCGCCGCGCGCGCGAACTCTGCGATCAGAAGAAGAGAAACGAAGAGACACATGAATAATTGACTTCGTCTTAAGAAGCGACGCGCAACACGCGAACGGGGTCGCACGGGAAACAGTGTGTCTCACCTTTCCGCGTCTTTTCGCTCTCCGCGTCGCTTTGATCGAAGAATTTCGCGTCGGCTTTCCTCCCCGCCGGCATCATCTTCCGTCGGTAGCTCCCGACGTTAAACACCTGCGTCCTCGCGCCGTGGAAGAAACGCAGGTACTGACACAACCGTTTGGCCATGTGCGTTTTCCCCCTCGCGGGGAGACCGACCATCACGAGCACGTGCTTCTCTCCGATGTTACCTTGATCGCCGAACGACGGCGGCGGGATCGACTGCGGCGTCGGGTTCTGGTCCGCGGCGAGGACGAACGAGGACGTGTTCCTCGTGATCCCGCCGCCCGGATTCGTCGGCGACGTCGCGTTCGCGTCGCGGAACCGCCGCGAGTGCGCCGCCTCCGCGGCGGACGGCGAGTCGGAACGCGCGCCGCCGCCGCCTCGAGATCCTCCCCCCGCGTCGTCCTCCTCCGCGTCTAGGAACCCGCCGCTGCCTCGCGAAGGCGCGGACTTGGACAGCTGCGCGCCGCCGCCGCCGCCGCCGTCGTCGTCGCCTGAGCCGTCGGGGGCGAGGAGCTCCGCACGCGAGCGCGAGCGCGGCGAGCTCCCATCGCCGTCGCGGTCGTCGAACGAACGTTGCCGTCCTCGCGGCACGCGCGCGCCCGCGCGCCGCGTCGCCGTCGCCGAGGCCGAGGCCGAGGCCGCCGCGGTGTCGCGCGCGAGCGCGGCCGCGCGTGCGGGCGAGACGCACGCCTCCTCCTCCTCCCCCTCCTCCTCCTCCTCCTTCGTCGTCGTCGTCGTCGCCGCGTGAGCCTCCGCGATCTCCGCGCGCAGTCTCGACGTCCCCGCGGGCCTCGGCGCGGGCGGCGGGCGCCGCGCGTCGCCGTCGTCGCGCGCGCGCTCGCCGCCGTCGTCGCGCGCGCGCTCGCCGCCGCGCGCGCCCGTGGACGCCGACGTGGGCATCTCCTCCGAGAACGCGCGCGCCTCGTCGTCGCCCCCCATCGTCTGCGGCGGCGGTGGTCCTGTCGGGGGAATAACTGAGCCCTACTCGTACAACTGACAGAAGTACGACTACGTGTACAGCTGTACACGTACACGCACAGTGTGTACGTGTACGTGTAGATCTGATTACGACAACAACTTTTAATAATAAAATAAATAATGAGTACGTGTACACGTGTACGTGTACATACGTGTAGTGTAGTGTAAATAAAGTTTACTTAGTTTTTCGAAAGTATTTATTTTTGCGGGTCGAGCGAAATTAGACCGTCGATTTCGAGTTAAAACTGCGGTACTTTGAAATACTTATTTATTTACTTTTTTTTCCGGCAGTCATGTATTTACTTTTACAGTACGTGTAGGCCCTACATGTACGTGTACAGTACTGTAGTTGTAGTACTGTTGTAGTGTAGTGTACAGTAGTTCGAAATTTTAGTAAGTTATCCCCTGGTGTACACGTACACTTACAGCTGTACACGTACACTCTACAGGGCTACCTTGTACGAAGGTACTTTCGTACAACGGTTGCACACGTACAGTACGTGTACAACGTACGTGTACAACCGGTACACTACGTTGTACTGTACACTATGATGAGGAAAACGATACCAGTCCATTTTTTTTCAAACGCAAACGAGAACCGAAAAACGTTGTTGGCACGCGGCACAACACCTCTCGCGCTTCGCCCGTCGAAGTCGCCCCCGCACGCGACACGATGACGATGTACGTCGTCAAACGCGATGGACGTCAGGAGCCGGTGCACTTCGATAAGATCACCGCGCGCATCAACAAGCTCGCGTACGGGCTCAACCAGGACCACGTGAGTGCTTCGCTTCGCTCCGCGCAGATCGCACCGGCGTTTTGCGAGTCTCGCGGGCGCTCGCGTTTGAAATCGCGTCTTCGTCCGGACTCACCCCCTCTCCCGCGATCTCTTCCCCCGCGAAACGCAGTGCGACCCGGTCCTCGTCGCGCAGAAGGTCGCAAGCGGCGTGTACAAGGGCGTCACGACGTCCGAGCTCGACGAGCTCGCGGCGGAGACCGCGGCGTCCATGACGTCCAAGCACCCAGACTACGCGCAGCTCGCCGCGCGCATCGCGGTGTCCAACCTGCACAAGAACACGCTCAAGTCGTTCTCGGAGACGTGCGTCGCGCCCCTCGCGTCCCGCCATGCCGTCGTCGTGTCCTTCGTCGCCGCGTTGACGCGCATGCGCGCTCGCGCGCGGGGTGGGGGGTCCTCGCTCGCGTCGCTCGCGCGCCGCGCGCGTCCGGTCGTCGCCCCCGGCTTTTTTCTCGCTCGCGCCTCTCGCGGGCGCGCGTATTCAAAATAAAACAAGATGTTTACGTTCTCGCCCCTCTCTCCCTCCCTCCGCAGGATGAAAGTGATGCACGAGCACGTGAACAAGAGGAACGGGAAGTGGTCACCGCTGCTCGCAGATGACGTGTACGAGATCATCAAAGCGAACGCCGCGACGTTCGACGCGGAGATCGTCTACGACCGCGACTTCGACTACGACTACTTCGGGTGAGCGACGCGCGATCGGACGGGTGATCTGTCGCGATCCATGCGCTCGAGACTGCGCCCCACACGTCTCGGTTCGCGTCCCGCGGGCAATTACTTAAGGCGGTCGCGTCGCCGCGCGCGACGTCCGCCGCGCCGACCTCTTCTCGCGGACGATCCCACCGGCGACGCGCGACGGCCATTCTCCCGCCGAAACCTCCCCTCGCCGAAGACCGGCGCCGATGACTAACGAGAACACCCAAACCCAAAAAACGCCGCGCCAGGTACAAGACCCTCGAGCGATCGTACCTCCTTCGCGTGGACGGCAAGATCGTTGAACGCCCGCAGCATCTCCTCATGCGCGTCGCGATCGGCATCCACAAGGACGTCGAGAAGGCGATCGACACGTACCACATGCTCTCCGAACGCTGGATGACTCACGCGTCGCCGACGCTCTTCAACTCCGGCACGCCGCGGCCGCAGTTGTCTTCGTGCTTCCTCATCGCGATGAAAGAGGACAGCATCGAGGGCATCTACGACACCCTGAAAGAGTGCGCGTGCATTTCCAAGTCCGCGGGCGGGATCGGCCTCTCCATCCACGACATTCGCGCGACGTCGTCCTACATTCGCGGCACGAACGGGTAGGAGGACGCTTTTTTTTCACCCGACCCGACTGACTGCTCCCCATACGGCCCCCGTTTGCGTGCTGAACGTCGTTTCTTAAGGACTTTTTTTCGCTCAACAATCTCCCCTCGACCGGTTTCAACGAAGTCTCAACGCGCGCGACGCCTTTCGACTGACCGACGCGCGCGCACATCGTCACAGGACGTCCAACGGGATCATCCCGATGCTTCGTGTGTTCAACGACACCGCACGGTACGTCGACCAGGGCGGCGGCAAACGCAAGGGCGCGTTCGCGGTGTACCTCGAGCCATGGCACGCGGACATCTTCGACTGGCTCGACCTTCGTAAGAACCACGGCAAGGAGGAGGCGCGCGCGCGCGATCTGTTTTACGGCCTCTGGACCAACGACCTCTTCATGCGGCGCGTGGAGAGCAACGGTGACTGGACGCTGATGTGCCCGAATGAGTGCCCCGGCCTCGCGGACTCCTGGGGGGCGGAGTTTGAGAAGTTGTACACGTCGTACGAGGAACAAGGCAAGGGGAAGAAGACGATCAAGGCGCAGCAGCTCTGGTTCGCCATCCTCGAAGCGCAGGTGCGTTCTCGCTCGCGTGACCGACCGACCTCCCTCGCCCAGAGAGGAGCGTCGTTCCTCGAAGGAGGACTTTTTTTTTCACCCGCTGGTACCCTCGGTTTCATTCGACGTTCGAGCGCGAGCGACGCCTGCCTTTCAACTGACCACCGATGCACGATGAACGAACGTTTGACGACCAGGTCGAGACGGGTAACCCGTACATGCTGTTCAAGGACGCGTGCAACTCCAAGTCGAACCAGCAGAACCTCGGGACGATTCGCTCGTCGAACCTGTGCACGGAGATCGTCGAGTTTACCTCCCCGGAGGAGACCGCGGTGTGCAACCTCGCGTCGATCGCGCTCCCGCGGTTCGTGGTCGAGGAGAACCCGGCTTCGCCGACCGGCCGGACGGAGGCGAAGAAGCTCCGCGGCTCCCTCGGCGCGGCGTCCCGGACGTTCGATCACGCGAAGCTCGCGGAGATCACGCGAAAGGTGACGCGCAACTTGAACAGGATCATCGATGTGAACTACTACCCGGTCGAGACCGCGCGGCGTTCGAACATGCGCCACCGCCCGATCGGCCTCGGCGTGCAAGGCCTCGCGGACGTGTTCATCCTCCTCGGCCTCGCGTTTGACTCCCCGGAGGCACAGAAGCTCAACGCGGAGATCTTCGAGACGATATACTTCGCGGCGCTGACCGAGTCCAACGCTATCGCGGCCGTGGACGGGCACTACGAGACGTACCCGGGATCTCCCGTGAGCAAGGGCATCCTTCAACCGGACATGTGGGGCGTCACGGAGATGCCCGGCGGCGACCGCCACGACTGGGCCGCGCTCAGGGCGAAGATCGCGACGTCTGGCGTTCGAAACTCTCTGCTCGTCGCGCCGATGCCGACGGCGTCGACGTCGCAGATTCTCGGCAACAACGAGTGCTTCGAGCCGTACACGTCGAACATCTACGCGAGAAGAGTCCTCAGCGGCGAGTTCACGGTCGTGAACCAGCACCTCCTGAACGACCTCACCGAGCTCGGTCTGTGGGACCCGAAGCTCAAGAACGAGCTCATCGCGAACAACGGCTCCGTGCAAGGGCTGGACATCCCGGACCACCTCAAGGCGATCTACAAGACGGTGTGGGAGATCAAGCAGCGCGTTCTCGTGGACATGGCCGCGGACCGCGGCGCGTTCATCGACCAGTCCCAGTCGTTCAACGTGCACATGTCGGACGCCAACAGCGGAAAGCTCACGTCGCTTCACTTTTACGCGTGGAAGAAGGGGCTCAAGACCGGGATGTACTACCTCCGGTCTCGAGCCGCCGCGGACGCGGTCAAGTTTACCGTGGACCAGGCGTCTCTCGCGAAGAAGACGCCGAAGGCGATCGAAGAGACCGCCGGCGCGAACGGCAAGGAGAACGTCCTCGTTGCGAGCGGCAAGGGGAACGCGCAGAAATCCGCGGATCCGGACATGGAGGAGGAGGCCAGAATGGCCGCGAAGCTCGCGTGCTCGCTCGCGAACAAGGACGAGTGCGTCATGTGCGGCGCGTAAACGACTACGACTACGACGACGACGACGACGCGCGGCGTCGCCTTTGCGGATTCGGAGCGCGCGGACTGGACGGAACGGACGCCTCGGGTCGTTCCGTCCGGCGCGCGGACCGACCGACCCACCGTCCGACGCGCCCGCGCCCGCCCTTAAGCGGAGGGGGGGAACCGCCGACCATCCCATCTATACATATGCACGCGCACGCGCGCGCGTCTCGTCGCCGCGTCGCGCTGAACGAAAATAAACCAGAAGACGGAGCGGTGTAATTCATTAACTCTTGTTTACTCGCTTCGTGCACGCACCCGCCCTCCTCTTTTCGGATGTTTGTCGTATCCGTCGGTCGGAATGATATGATAGCCCTGCACGAGTCCTGCACGTGTAGTTTACAGTACGTGTACACGTACAACGTACGTGTACGTTGTACGTACGTGTACTTGAAGTAATCTCACGTACGAAAGTACGAAAGTACTTTCGAAAGTACTTTCGTACAAAGTAGTTGTACTTTCGTACTTTCGTACTTTCGTACTCCTTAGGTACTTTCGTACTCCTTAGGTACAACGTACTTTTATTTTCGTACTTTCGTACAATAATACGTGTACAGCACTACAGCTGTACACTACCTCCGAAGGTACAACGCGTACACCGTTACTGTACATGTACGAGTACACGTACACGTACACGTGTACAGTGCAAACACTATGTGTAAGTTATGTGTACAGCTGTACGTGTACACGTACTGTACGATGGGTTAGAGCTCAGTCTTTTTGTAATCAGATCTACACACTGTACGTGTACACGTGTACGTGTACTGTATTTCCAGGAAACATCCGTTTTTACCCTTTTTTTGTACACGTGTACAACTGTACGTGTACGTGTACATGTACGTGTACAACGCGCGTTGTAAACAGCACGTGTACAAGACGTGTACGAAGGTATCTCAGACACACGCACTCCCACAGCCTTGGCTCGTCACGAGGAGGCACCGCGCGCCTGCGGCGGCGCGACCCCTCCTCCAGCGAGCATGCCCGCGCGTGTGCTCTCCCCATCCACGACGACTTCGTACGTCCACGTCGACGGCGACGTTTTCGGCGACGGTCGCGCGTTCGAGGTCGTCCTCGACCTCCCCGGGGTGACGTCCGCGCGCGACGTGTCCGCGGACGTCGTGGACGCGCGATCCGCGTACGGCGTCTCCACCTCGCGCGCGCTCGCGGTCCGCGCGTCCGCGAATGCGCTTGACGGCGGCGAGGACGTCGAGTACCTCGCGAGCGTGACGCTCCCGGCGGACGTTCGATGCGACGCGTCTTCGCCGAGAGTGAAGTTCAACGCGCGACGCGCGCGCCTCGCCGTGACGTTCGACGCCGCGGACGAAGACGCGCGCGCGATGACGTCGGAAACTGACGCGAAGGAGGGATGCGCCGCGGACGAGGCGGACGAGGACAACCCGCTCGCGGAGTACCTCGCGATGCTCGGCGTGAACGAGGACGGAACCCCGCGCGCATCCGCCGTCGCCGCCGCCCACGACGACGCGAACGCCGCGGCCGCCGCTGAAGACGACGCGAACGCCGCGGCCGCCGCTGAAGACGACGCGAACGCGCCGACGGCGTCGACCTCGACGACGACGATTCGTCCAGCAGCTGGCGCGCACGCTCGCGGGGACCCGGTGACCACGAGATCGTCGTCGTCGCGCGCGCTCGATCGAAGGACGACGAATCCGAAAAAAACGAAACGCAAATCGCACCCGCGGCCGCGTCTCGCGCCGCTTCGATGCGTTCGAACCGCGCGAACGGTCCAGGCGGTGTCGGACCTCGCGGACCACCTCACGGAGGGTCTGAACGCGGTCGGGTGGGCGACCGCGCCGTTCATGACGTCGGACGCTGTCGCGTTGGCGCGCGAGGAGATTAAGAACGTCGCGCCGTTTTACACCCCGGGAGAGGTGTGGCTCGGGAAGTCGTCCGCGACGGGGGCGCAGATCGCCGTGAAGTCGATTCGCGGCGATCGCATCTTCTGGATGGTCCCAGAGCAGATCGAGATGGGGGGGTTCGTCGTCTTTCGCGAGATGCTGCGCGCGATCGACGACTTGGTTTTGGATCAACTCTCGCGGCGCGCGCCCGCGCGATTAGGGGGTTTATCGGACCGCACGCACGCGATGCTCGCGGAGTACCCTGGACGAGGATCGCGATTCGTTCGACACGTGGACAACACCGGTAAAGACGGGCGACGACTCACGGTGTTGTGTTACTTGAACGAGGACTGGGACGGTAAGAACGGCGGCCATCTGAAGGTGTACGACCGCGACGGCAACGGCGATGGCGACGGCGACCGAGGCGGCGGCCGAGTGACGAGCGTGACCCCCGCAGGGGGCACGCTCGCGATGTTCTACTCGGACGAGATCCCGCACGAGGTGCTGCCATCGCACGCGACCAGGCACTCGTTCACCGTGTGGTATTACGACGACGACGAGCACAAAGCGGCGACGTCGCGCGCGGGGGACGCCGCCGTGGCGGATTCGCGAACGACGCACGCCCCAGCGACGTCGACGTCGGACGCGCGAAACTTGGGCGCCGACCGACAGACCTGCGCCGACCTGGACCTGGACGAACAACGGCAAGACATATCCGATCGCGCGGCGACCGCGTTCGTGCGAACGCTGATGACGGAACGCGTGACGCCCGCGGAGGCGACCGCTCTGGCGGCGCGACTGGATCCGAGAGCGTCCGTCGCCGTCGCGAGCGTGTTCGGCGCCCCAGACGTGGAGGTGCGTCCTACGCACCGCTCCCCGTGCGACCGCGTTCGCGCGGTGCACGCCGTTCCTTGAGGACTTTGTCCGGCGTTTCTCTCCGCCCAACCCTCGGTTTCAATCCCCGACCTCGACACCTATCGACTCCATCTGACGACTTTGAACTCCACCCCGACTTCGCCTCAGACGTTCGCGTGCGCGCTGCGAGGAATGAGCCAGAGGGATCTTGACGATTTACGCGTCGAGATGACGAGCATGGGATTAGAGGAGAACGGTCGGCCTCGCCCGGGACGGATAGAAGTGAGGAGATCATCTTAGTACACGAGACGAAACGCCGACGTCGGGAGGGCGGGGAGGAAAATCGCGCCCGTAGCGCGATCCGTTCCGTTCGCGACGGTCTCCGTCCCCCGCCGCCGTCGCCGCGAGTTCGCTACTCCACCGCCCGCATGATCCCCGGCCCTTGCCTCTGCTCGACGACCATCACGCGCTCCGCCCGATTACCGCTCAAGCGCACGTCCACGGCGACGTACGCGAACACCCACTCCCCGCTCTCTTTGTCTTTCCTCGCCTTCAGATGCACCGCGCCTCTTCCTTGCGGCCCGCGCACGGCTCCCTGCGCGATAATCCACTCGTTCCCGTGCCCGTCCACCTCCGTCGCGTGCGCGAGCTGCTGTCGCCCCCGTCGCGATCTGCCTTCGTTGCCGTACGACGTCATCGGCGTCCCGACGCGAACGGCGATCCGCGGGTCTCGTTCGAGCAACAGAAGCGCCTCGTCGAACGCCGCCTGCGCGGGAGGCGCGAAGAGGAGCTCGCCGATGCCGTACCACAGCGCTCCCACGGCGACGCCGACGCCGACGAGGGCGACGGCGCCGTACGACACGGACTCGACCGCGGTCACGGGCTTCTCCGGGATCCACTTGTCCGTGATCTCGTCGTACGTTCCCCCGCGCGTCGTCGCGACGTCCGCTCGCGCGGACTTCGCGGATTCCGACGACGCGGCGGCGGCGGCGCGTGCGCTCGCGCGCGACGCGGGGTCGCGGCCCGCGGGCGCGAGGGACGCGCGAGCAGAGCACGCGAAGCCTCTGGCGCGCGAGGGCGGCGGCGCGGGCGCGGCGAGCGTCGCGAACGGCGCGCGATAGAGCGCACGCGTCGTCGTCGCCGTCGTCGTCGCCGAGTTCGCCGCGCGGGATCGCGCGATGAGGAGCGCGCGCGCGGCGGCCGCGCGCTCGCAGCGCGCGGCGTGCTCGGCCGCGAGCGCGAACGCGCGTCGGCGGAGCATCTTGCGACGAAGAGCGTGCCAGGAGTCGGGCGCTCGGCTCGGGCTATCCGGTCTGTCCGCGTGCTGCGTCCGGTCTTCTCTCCCTGCCCTGGCTGACAGGAGCCCGGCCTTTTCGTCTTTTCATATGTACACGTAGTCACGTACTGTACACGTACTCGTAGTACGTGTACACGTACTGTACACGTACACTATCTTTTATGATATCTACGTATAGATCTGATTACAAAAAGACTGAGCTCTAACCCATCCGGGTAAAACATGTGATCTAGAAGCGAGCAGACCGCACTACGAACAATCCTCTCACGTAGTAAGCAACCCCACGACGGGATTCATGGAACCCATGTGAGCCTCACGAGCGCACGAAGCCGGGGCGATGTGGAAATCGCCAGCAGTGTCGGGCTCCATAAAAAGGATTTGCGCTGCCGCGCCCGCGTGGAAGTTTTCAGAGTCACGTTTACTGTATGATATCTACGAAGGTACGAAAGTACTTTCGAAAGTACTTTCGTACAAGATACAAGTATGATATCATACAGTAGGCCAGGTAAGGCTAATACAGGTATCTAGTAGCTAGCTAGCTACACGTACGACTCACGTACGTGTACAGTACGTGACTCATAAAAGATAGCTACCTTCGAAGGTAGCTCTAGACTACGTGTAGTCGTGTACCTTCGAAGGTACTTTCGAAAGTACTTTCGTAGTTGCTATCATATCATACCTACGAGAAGGTACACTACAGTAAGTTGTTAGGTATTATCTTCGAAGATGACAACTTTTATCTTCGAAGATATCTATCTATGAATGATACTGTACTTAGGTGTACCTTCGAAGGTACACCTACTACCTTCGTACACGCGTAGCTAGCTAGCTACTTTCGAAAGTACCTACTGTACCTTCGTACGAAAGTACTTTCGTACCTTTGAAGGTACTAGCTAGCTAGCTAGCTAGCTAGCTAGCTAGCTACGAACTACAAATGCTCTAGCACTGCTCTGGCTAGCTAGCTAGCTAGCTACCTGTATTTACTGTTGTACGAAAGTACGAAAGTACGAAAGTACCTTCGAAGGTAAATACTTTCGAAAGTACTTTCGTACTTTCGAAAGTGCGTGTACGAAAGTACTAAAGTACGAAAGTACTTTCGTACTTTCGTACTTTCGTACTTTCATACGAAAGTACTTTCGTAGCTGCTACGAGTACACGTACTGTAGGTCAGCACGACAAGACCAGACCGCTGGACGCGTCCGGACGCGCCGCTCGTCCTTCCCGTCGCACATCGCGCAACGCGAACGCGAACTGCGCGCGTCTCGCGCCGTCCGAGTCTCTCCCTCCCGTCATGGCCGCGGCGACCGACGCCGTCGCCGACGAGATCCGCGAAAATCTCCGCGTCGACGACGGCGCCGACGCGGACGCGGACGTGGACGCGGCCGCCGCCGCCGCCGCCGACGACGACGCGGACGACCCCGCGGCGGCGACGGACGCGACCGTTGAGACCGCCGCGAAGAAGAAGAAGAAAAAAAAAAAGAAAAAAAAAAGCGGCGGTGGCGGCGGCGGCGGCGACGGCGCGCGCGGCAGCGGCGCGGCCGGCCAAACCTCCCCGCCGTCGGTCCCGGTCTCGATCCTCTTCGACGACGTCTTCCCTCCAGGGGAGATACAGCGGTACCGCGACGACAACCTCTGGCGCGAGACGAGCGAGGAGAAGCGCGAACTCGAGCGCCTGAACGCAAACATGTACAACGAGGTGCGGCAGTGCGCGGAGGTGCACCGCGAGGTTCGCAAGCACGTCGACGCGTGGGTGCAGGTGCGCCCTCGGCTCGAATCTTTTACTCTTTTTTTTTCTCCCACACCCACACCCTCGGTTTCGACGTTCGACCAGACGCCGTTCAACTGACCGATGAACGTTTCTGACCGATCCCCGCGTCAGCCCGGGATGAAATTAATTGACGTGTGCGAGCGCCTGGAGAACTCGGTGCGAACGCTGATCCAAGAGCGCGGGCTCGAGGCCGGGATCGCGTTCCCTACCGGTTGCTCGCGGAACCACGTCGCCGCGCACTGGACCCCGAACGGCGGCGACGAAACCGTTGTCGAGAGAGACGACGTCATCAAATTTGATTTCGGCACGCAAATCAACGGGCGCATCATAGACTGCGCGTTCACGAAGACTTTCACGCCGAGGTACGACCCGCTTCTGCTCGCAGTGAGAGAGGCGACGGAGTGTGGTATAAAAGAGTCTGGGATCGACGTCCGGCTGTGCGACATCGGCGAGGCGATCGAGGAGGTCATGGAGTCGCATCAGATCGAGCTCGACGGAAAGACGTTCGACGTGAAGGTGCGTGCGTTTGTTCGTTCAACCCGAGGGACTGCTCCCCATGCGACCTCCCTCTTGTGTTGAACGTCGTTTCTCGAGGACGGACTCTTTCCATCCAAGTATCTCCCCTCGGTTTCAAACCTGGACCGCGACGCATTTTAACTGAACGATGAGCAACATCATTTGTACTATCGAATCACCCTCAGTGCTGCCGCAACCTGAACGGGCACTCCATCGCGCCGTATCAGATTCACGCGGGGAAGTCCGTACCGATTGTGCGCGGCGGAGAGACGACGAAGATGGAGGAAGGGGAGTTTTATGCGATCGAGACGTTCGGGAGCACGGGGAAAGGGTGTGTTTTTGGTTGCATTTCGTTTCGATCGAGCGTCTTTCGTTTATCGATTTTTTTCCTCTGCTCTCGCCCCGCCCTTCCCCGCCCCTCCGGTCGGGTCACGTTGCACTGGGCAATCGCCGCCATTCGTTGGCTAGTGGCTTTACCTCGAGGGAGGAGTTTTTCCTCTCCCGCCCGCGCGACGTGATCGAACTCATCCCCGTCCGCACAGTGACTTTATCGGCATCATAGTACCGCGACCGGCGTCCAAGAGCCGTTGCGGCCTCCATTCGCCTTTACATTTTGTATTCGTCTTTCCCGGCGGGACTCGCGCTTACGCCCCGCCGACTTCGTCGAACCCTATCCGTAAACCCTAACCCTTAAACCTAAACCGAAACATACACCCTCCGTTCCCGCTTCCCTTTCCGCAGGTACGTCCGCGAAGACATGGAATGCTCGCATTACATGAAAAACTACGACGTCGGCCACGTCCCACTGCGGCTGCCGCGCGCGAAGCAGGTTGCATTCCGTTCCGTCACCTTTTTTTTCACTTTCGCCCGCCTGCCCATCTCATCTTCTCCCCTCGGCGGGCGGTTTCAAAGTTCGATCGATTGCGACGCCTACCTTTCGACTGACCACCGATGACCGACCTAACAACATTCGCGCGCGCGTAATCTTTTGCAGCTCCTTGGGACGATCGATCGCAACTTTGGCACGCTCGCGTTTTGCCGTCGGTTCTTAGATCGCATCGGGGAGACAAAGTATCTCATGGCGCTGAAAAATTTGTGCGACAACGGGATCATACAGCCGTACCCGCCGCTCGTGGACGTAAAGGGAAGCTACGTCGCGCAGTACGAGCACACGATCATGCTGCGGCCGACGTGCAAGGAGGTGCTGACGCGCGGGGACGACTATTAATTAATTCATTCGTTCGATTTCCGTTTCAATTTCGATAATCCTTACTCTGACTCCCCCGAATCAGATTCGTTCGACGAGTTGCCGTGATTCGAATCAGCCTAAAACCCCACAGAGTACGTACTCGCGCCCCCTCACTCCAACCCCGGGATGTAAATGAGCTTCACGTCGAACACGACCGGGGAAAATGGCGAGATCCTCGGGCGCCCGGGCGCGGATGCGAGCCCTTTCGGGAACGCGAGCTCACCGGGGATGTAGAGCCTCCGAACCCCGCCGCTTCGCATGGTGAGTATCCCTTCATCCAAGCCTGCGGCGGGCAGGCGGCGGCGGGAAAAGTCCTTAAGAAACGACGTTGAACACGCGAATG
Source organism: Micromonas pusilla CCMP1545 (assembly GCF_000151265.4). Lineage (NCBI taxonomy): Eukaryota > Viridiplantae > Chlorophyta > Mamiellophyceae > Mamiellales > Mamiellaceae > Micromonas > Micromonas pusilla. The sequence continues at coordinate 731,840 of NW_003315883.1, forward strand.
GGAGTGTATGGGAAGTAGTCTCGCGTTCGTTTTTCGCTCCTGTCAGTCGAACTCTTGAATGGATCTGATGGATTCGTCGGGGGTTAGGGGGCGGGGCGGAGAGGGAGGGAGATCGCATGGCGTGTACGGCGATTAATCCGAAGACGGACGGGGATCACGTCGCGCACCGGGGATCACGAGCGAGCTCGTCGGGTCCCCTGTGACGCGGATGTCGTTCGGCTTTCCCTTCTCCAGAGAGTTGTCGAAGATCAGCCCAGCCTCGTTCTTCGCGATGTAATCCACGACGACCTGATGAAAGAACGACGGGACGATTCCATACAAAATATGTGTGTTCATCGGTCAATTGAAATGCTGACGCCACGCGTCGCGTCGATCAAACGTCGAAACGAAACGAAGGGATGGGGGCAGGTGATCGGTTCGTGCGGGACCAGTACACGCGCCTGGAACCCGGGCTCCGGCTTCGCGCCGTCGCCGACGACGACGTCTCGATACTGCAACCCCGACGGTGTCGTGACCAGCTCCGCGGTCTTCAACGTCTCCTCGCATGCGGCGTCGCACAGGAGCTTGACGTCCTGCTCGTCCGGGAGCGAGTCCGCGCGCGCGGGGCGAGGGCCCGCGAGGGATCCCGCGCCGATCGCGGCGACGAACGCGCCCGCGAGCGCGGGAGTCAGGAGCGCGACGCGGCGCGTGGACGATGACGACGACGGCGCGGAGGCGGATGCGTTGACGATCGTCGCGGTGCGCGGACGCGACGCGCGAAGCGTGACGACGCGGGGACGGACGGCCGGCGACGCGACGACGACGACGGAAGCCATCGAACGATACGATCGATCGACGCGGAGGACGAGACGGGGCGGGACGCGCGAGGCGCGAGGCGCGGCGGCGACGGAGAGACCGGTTCGTCGAGGTGGAGGCGGGCGCGCTGTCGGCGTGCGCCGGCGCGGGAGCGAGTGGCGCGGCGGACGCGCCGCGTCGGGGAGGGGACGACGACGCGTCTCGGATAGGGCAGACTACTTAGTAAGACCAGTTGCGCTTAGTCACCAAATTATTTTGCCAAATTATAGGATAATTTGCGATTTCTTTATTCCAAATTCGTATCACGAGTACACGTACGTGTTTTTGCTGGTTTTTTTCGAATTACTTAGAGGACTACGTGTACACGTGTACTGTACCTTACTGTACAAGTACACGTACAGTGCATTGTGGGGTAATTCGCGATTTTCGAAAAAAAAAATGTACGCGTACGTGTACGTTGTACATGTACGTGTACAACGTTGTACAGTACGTGTACTGTACACGTACGTGTAGTGTACGAAAGTACGAAAGTACCAGTATATTATTAATAGCCATATTTATGGAAGTATCATACGGAAGTAAAAGTTGTACATGTACCTTCGAAGATATTCCACACTATGGCTACAGGTCGAAGCAAGATAAACAACTCAGAACCGCACGTGACTCTGAAAACTTCCACGCGGGCGCGGCAGCGCAAATCCTCCTCTTCATGGAGCCTGACACAGCATGCGATTTCCACGTCGCCCCGGCTCCGTGTGCTCGTGAGACTCACACGGGTCTCAGGAATCCCATCGTGGGGTTGCTTACTGCGTGTGAGGATTACCCGTAGAGTAGTTTGCTCGCACTTGGTCACATGTTTTGCCCGGATGGATAGAGTTCAGTCTTATTGTAATCAGATCTACGCCTACAGTACTGTACACGTACACTACACTATGTGTACAGTACTACGAAGGTACTTCAATATCTGTTAAACGTCTACAACGTTGTACCTTCGTAGCTTGTTAATAGTATAAACGTTAATGTGTACAGTACATGTACACGTACGTGTACGTGTACACGTACAGTACGTGTATTCTATTAGTGTGTACGAAGGTACTTTCGTACCTTCGAAGGTACTTTCGTACCTTCGAAGGTATCTGATTACGTGTACGTGTAACGCGTTGTACACTAACGTTGTACACGACACGTACACATAACATTGTAGAAAAAAAATGCAAAAAAAAAAATCGAAGCCGATCTTGAGACGCCACTCTCGCCGGCCACGGTATGGCGACGTACGCGGTAGGCACCCCCGCGTGGGCACCCCCCTCCGCGCCTCTCGCGTCCGCGCTGTCGCCGTCGCCGTCGCCGTCGCCGTTCGTCGAGCACGCGATCCCAACCCCGGAGCGCGCGATCCAGACCCATCGCGAGGCCGCCTCGGACGCCGCGGGAGGAGAAACATCGGGCTCGGACGACGTCTTCCTCCGCGTCGCGCCGTACCAGGTCGCAGGTCACAGCAGCAAGGGCGTCGGGCTCCCGTCTCTCGTTGACGGCCGCGGGCACTTTCTCAAGCCGTGCGCGGTGGGCGATCGCAAGGGCGACGCCGAGCTCGCGTTCTATCGCGCGGTGCATCGCGCGTCCTCGTCGTCGTCGTCGTCTTCGCGCGAGGCGGCGGAGGACGGAGGGGACGCGCACGGCGATCCGTCTTCGTCGTCGTCGTTTCTTCTGTCCTCTCCGTCGCGCGCGCTCGCGGGTTTCGCGCCGTACGTCCCCGCGTACGCGGGCACACGCGTCGTCGCCGCCGCGGGCATCGTCGAGGTGCGCGACTGTTTTTTTTTGTTACGTACATGATCTGTCTTCATCTCGCGGACCGCGCTCTAGAATCCGAATCCGGCTGACGCGGAATACGGAACGTCGACCGCCACTGTACCTCCTTCGCAGGTCGCGCGCGACGATCCAACCGCCGCGGCGGCGAGAGACGCGGCCGCCGCGGGCGACGCGCTCACCTTTCTCAGGCGCGTTCGTTCGAGACTGCTCCTCATGCGACATCCCTCGCGCGCTGAACGTCGTTCCTCGAGGACTTTACTTTATTTTTTTTCACCTGTCTCCCATCGATTTTAAAGTTTGACCGTGCCCCCTTTCGACCGTCCCCTTTCAACAGACTCGAGGACGTGTGCTCCGGGTACAGACGACCGTGCGTCATCGACCTCAAGGTCGGCCTACGGACATACAGCGAAACGGGGCACGACGACGCGTACATCGCGAAGCGATGCGCGCACGACGAGCGAAGCGGGCAGGCGAGCGTGGGATTTAAAGTGTGCGGGATGCAGACGTGGGGCAGGCGGACGAAGACTAAGAGAGGACACGCCCCAGGTGAGACTGTTTCCCATACGACCCCGTGCGCGTGTTTTGGGTCGATCCTTAAGGACGTTCGCCGCCGCGCATCTTCACCCGTCTCCCCTCAGTTTCAACGTTCGACCGCGACGCCATCCGTTCAACTGACCGACCGACCGACCGTATCGTCGCTTCGTTCCGCAGCGAATCGGGACGGCGGCTGGACGCAGCGACGACGGCCGTACGAGTGGGCGAGGGAGCTGCGCGGGGTCGACGACGTTCGAAGCGCGCTCGAAGAGTTCGTGCGCGCTCCGGACGACGACGACGCGTTCGACGACGATGCGTCTGATGAATACGCGAGCGACGGCGCGCTCGATCCTGAATACGCGTCGGACACGGTGTCGGCATCGCATGCGGAGGCGTCCCGCGCGAACGGATCCGCGGGTCAGAGCTCGGTTCTTCTCAAGGCGTCGCCGTCGTCGCGCGACGGCAGCCCGACGGCGGTGGACGCATTCGGGGACGCGCAGCAGCAGACGCCGGCGCGTCGACGTCGCCTCGCCGGCGAAGATGTCGGACGTATCCGCAGCCGCGCGAAGGAAGTCTACGGCGAAGCGCTCGAGCGCCTCGCCGGGTTGCGGCGGTGGTTCGCCGCGCAGCGAACGCTGCACTTGTTGGGAAGCTCGGTTCTCGTCGTCTATGAGGGCGACGACGACGACGACGAAGGAGAAGGGGACGGCGTCGTCGAAGCCGCGGGCGCGGCGGCGGCAACGACGTGTCCAAAGTCCTCAAGAAACGACGCACAACACGCGAACGGAAGCGTATGGGAAGGAGTCTCGCTTCCGCGTCCGACGCGGAAAGGCGTGAGGGTGTGCGTGATCGACTTTTGCAACTACGTCGACGCGCGCGGGGAGCTCGACGCGAATTTCAGCGCCGGATTAGACCGACTGTGCGAGATGCTCGCGAGCATTCGCGACGACGCGGAATGAGCGAGGCGAGGCGAGAGACGCAAGCGGCGGGTTCTGTTCGCACGTTTTGAATGTGATCAAGTACTTTCCAACATGCCTTCGTCGTACAGTCAAACGTTGTACGAAGGTACTTCCGTACCTTTGAAGGTCCTTCGAAGGTATAGATACTTCGGGAAGTAGCCCTACCTTCGTACGGAAGTACACGTACATGTACACGTGTACATGTAATCCACCTACTACTCGGACATGTAGGGCTATGCAGATGGCGGGTCGTAATCATCGCCCGGGCACGTTATCATCAAATACTCTCGCACCGCATGCCGTTTGAGGTCGACGGGGTTCCCTCGCACGCGCCACGTCAACCATCCTCGTCCACGTCGAACGATACGACCACGATTCTCTTCTTCTTCTCCGTCTTCTCATTCGTTCTCTCGCGATCGGGACTCCTCCCCGCGCGGTCGCGTTGGATTCGAAAGCTCGCGCGTTTTGCCTCGAGCCTCGCGTCTCGCGCCGCCGCCGCCGCCGCCGCTTCTTCGTCTTCGCGGCGAGTCGGCGGACTCGCTGCTCTTCTCATGTCGTCGTTCCCCGCGCCGTGCGAACGCTCGAGGACGTCGCCGGCGCGGAGAAGTCCGCTCACAGCCGCGCGAATTTCCTGACTAAAGTCATATACGAAACGACTTTCCGCACGCCCTCTCTCAAGCCGCGTCGATTCATTCGGCAGGACCTCCACAGCGCCGACGCTCCAGCCGTCCTCGCCGAACTCGAGGTCCTCCTGGGGGACGATCACCGGCGCGTCCTCCTCGTTTTCGTTTTCGCGCGTCGGACGCGACGTCTCCGGAAGAGCGCCGCAGGCGTTTGTCCCGTCGAGCGTCTGCGGTGCCGGAGGGGTCGGGCGCGAGCGTTCATCGGAGGTTTTAATTTCATCGGTCAGTTGAACGGCGGGATTTGTCGCGCGTGTGGCGGAACGAGACGAGACGAAATGTCGAAAGTGCGAACGTGGGGAAGAGAAAGTCCTCGAGAAACGACGTTCGACGCGCGAGGGAGGTCGTGTGGGATCAGTCTGCTACGGACTCGCCTTCGCTGCCGCGCGCGCATCTCGGAGCGCGCGCGCGCCCGCGGTCCCCCCTGCGACGATCCGCGCCTCCGTCTTCCACCTGTTCGCGTGGTCGAGCACTCCTAGTCGTCGTCGCGACGGTTGACGTTCCGCATTCCCGCTGTCCCCCCCGGGCAGAGCGCTCGTGTCGACGCGCGCGACGACGCCGTCGAATTTTTTATTTTTTTTCCTCGTCGCGTCGTAGCGTCCTCCCCGTTCCCCCCCCGCGCCGAGGAGCACGCATCCGTCCCCGAGTGCTTCACCGCGCGCGCACACGTCATTCACGAGCGTCTCGCGCGCGCGTCGTTTGCCCTCGCGCCTTGCGCGCGTCGCGGTGACGACGACCGCGTCGCGCCCGATGAGATCCGCCGCGGCCTGTATCTCGCGATCCGTGTGCGACGTCCCCGCGCGCGATGGGTTGTGTATCGCGTCGTTGCAGTGCTTCTCCGCGTGGAAGACGTTCTCGTGCGACATAGCAGCTACCCCGACGGGGTTCGCGACCGGCGCGTCGCGAGCGCGCGCGACGCGTACGCGGTGACGCGGTGATGCGCGACTCGGAGTACACGTAAGTACGAAGGTACGAAAGTACTTTCGAAAGTACACGTACTTTAAAAGTACTGTACAAGAAGTGCCCGGCGAGTCTTCGTCTCGGTATGTGAGTATTTTACTACACGTACGTGTACAGTACAGTATGAAAAGTTTCTACTCGTATCCGATCAGCGCCTCCGGCGCTTCGGCCGTCGGTAGTTGGGAGAAGGGGCCCGGGAGCGTATTTAGTCTGAAGAGTACGAAAGTTTGGTACTTCATCGTCACGTCCCGAGGTGCAGTTTCCGCGTAGTACGAAATTCGCGTACTCATTTCAGACTAACAGACTTACAGAGGCCGCCTTTTGGATACGGGGCGCCAAACGCATTTGATTGGTTGAAATTTTCGTCCCTAGGTCGGGAAAAATGCCTAGATGGGAGAAGGGTAAACCTTCTCCCAAACTTGCACACATGAGTACTGTATTTGGTCTGTACTGTAATAGACCAGTTGCCCTAAGTGAAAATCGTATGACGCCCAGTCAGCCGCGTATCGGCCAAATTAACACAAAATTAATTTGCGATTTTTTAATTCAAAATTCGTACGAGCGTCAGTCAGACGCGCCCCCTCACGTCCGCGCTTCCCCATGCGCCGCCGCAGCTTGAATTGACCTGAAACTTTGCACAGCAGCCATTTGCGATTTTAGACACCAGATACGTGCATTTGCGCGGCAAGAAAAAGACGGGAAGACCGTTTTCGGACCCCTAGGGAACTTTTATTCTCCGAACGCGACCTCGCTGACTGAAATGCCCATACGGAAAAACGCGCCAGAACGGATCCACCTCTGACTGAAGTGCCCATACGAAAGATCGTGACAGAAACGTGACACTGACTGATTGCCCATACGTAACCTGTTGATGGGCCCAAATTCCAATCTGGGATATTTAGTGTGCCCCCTGAGAGGTTCCTATTTTCTACGTGGTTCATTTTTTTGTTCCTCGCGTTTAGAAAAGGATTGGTTCATTTTTTGTTCCTCGCGTTTAGAAAAGGAACTCGCGTTTAGAAAAGGAACTCGCGTTTAGAAAAGGAACATTCTTTTGTGGCCTGTGGGTGCACTTCGCTAGTTCGCTGCACGGTAAAGGGGGCTCGCTCTAAACTCAATCGATCAGTTTCACCGGAGAAACTGCCAAACTCATCCCACGCCGATCAATTGATCGTCCTCATATTTGTACGTGTACTTTCGTACGAAAGTATTTTCGTATCATACGAAAGTACTTCCGGAAGTACTTTCGTACGAAAGTACGTGTACACGTACTGTAGTCTGCTCGCAATAGGTCACATGTTTAGCCCGGATGGGTATAGAGCTCAAGTCTTTTTGTAATCAGATCTACACTGTGCAGTGTGCACGTACGAAAGTACTTCGGAAGTACGGAAGTACAACGTTGTACGGAAGTACCGCGTTGTTGTACTTCCGGAAGTACGAAAGTATACATTACATACAATACTCTCGAAAGTACATGTACACTAGTTGTACGTGACGAGTTGTGCGAGTCGATGAGCAAAATTTTTGCCGTAGTACATTTTGTATGAGCAATTATTCTAATTTTCGCCAAATCTGCCAATTTCAGACTGTTTGCCTGTGAATATCTGTAAACGCTCGTGCGCGCGCGTACATGCTGCGGAAAACCATGGCGAACGTATTTTTAGTATACTGTACGTCACTGTGACGTTCTTCGTCGGCGCGGCGCGTGTACTTTTCCGCAGAGGCGGCGACGGCGCAAACATCGAAGGTCGTTTTGTATGAGCAAACAGTGAGAAGTTATGGACGACAGCGCTTTCGTCGCCCAGGAGGCCGCACAAGCCGCCGCGACTTCCCTCTTAGGTGTTCCTCGCCCTGGGGGAAGGCCGAAGAAGCAGTCCTGCAAAAGTGAAAGCGGAAAAGACCGCGACTTCTGGTGTGCGGGTTGTAGAAACAACAGAGTGTGCCGACTCTTTCCTACAAACAACGTATTGGTCGCGCCCCCACCTTCAAACGTTGGCTCATCATCAGCGCCTCGCCCGGCCCAGCCTGTATCATCGACGGAAGAAGACCCGGCGCGCGCTCTCGACGTCGAGGTTGCTGAGAATACGTCTACGGGAGTGACTATTGCACGGTGGACAGCAGTAAAACGTACTCGTAGTAAAAGTCTGAACGATACGAGTATATATACTCCTGGTGAAGAGCTTATCGTTGACCAGAGCAAGAAAGCAACTGAACGAACGACGACGCGCGGGAGAGAACGAAGAGAGGAGACCGGCGCGGTCGCGGAGGAGCGAGCGAGGGACGCGAAGCGCATCGCCACGACACGGTCTACTACTAGAGCTACTCGCACACGCACCCGCCGCGCCGTCGCCGACTGAGCGTGGCGCGGTGAAAAAAAACAAACGCCGCGCCGCGCCGCGCACCGTCGCTTCGCGACTACGCCCCCTCTCCTACCTCCGCAGCTACTATCCACTGCAGGGCATCCTTGTGCCCCCTCATTCGGGCTAGGGATTCGCATAGCTCCGGATTCCACGGACAGCCGTTCGCTCGCGCCCACTGAAACACCTCCAGTTGGCCGTGAAGCGCGGCGCTGCGGCAAGTTCCCTCGTCCCACGGACAGCCGTTCGCTCGCGCCCACTGCAACACCTCCAGGTGGCCGCCACCCGCGGCATCGCGACAAGTCTCCTTGTCACACGGAGCGCCGTTCGCTCGCGCCCACTGCAGCACCTCCAGGTGGCCTCGAAGCGCGGCGTAGGCGCAAGTGTCCTCGTCCCACGGAGCGCCGTTCGCGCGCGCCCACTGCAACACCTCCAGGTGGCCGCCAAACGCGGCACTGTCGCAAGTACCCTCGTTCCACGGAGCGCCGTTCGCGCGCGCCCACTGCAGTACCGCCAGGTGGCCGCCTTCCGCGGCGTCGCGGCAAGTCTCCTCGTCCCACGGACAGTCGTTCGCTCGCAACCACCGCAGCACCTCCATGTGGCCGCCAAACGCGGCATCGGCGAAAGTCTTCTCACCCCATGGAGCGCCGTTCGCCCGCGCCCACTGCAGCATCTCCAGGTGGCCGCCTGCCGCGGCGCTGGCGCAAACCTCCAGGTGGTCGCCTTCCGCGGTGTCTAACACAACGTGGGCGTCAGCCACTTCGACCCACGGGCATCCTCGTTCCTTCGCCCACTTCGCGACATCCACGTTCCCACCCCTCGCGATGCACGTGAACGTCTTCTCGTACCACGGGCACCCTCGCTCCTTCGCCCACGCCAGCCTGCTGATCGACCCGACGAAGTTAGGAACCCTCGCGAGCTCTCTCCTCACCGCCGCGACGTCCCTCACGTCTCCGACTGGCGAATCGAAGACGACGTCGCGCATCTTTCGGTTCACCGTCGCGAGCACCGCGAGGTCGCCGTCGTCGAGCCGCGGGAGCACGTTCCCGACGAAGACGTCGCGCGCGTCCGCGGCGAGCCGCTCCAGGAGTGGCTCGCGCGCGGCTTCGCGCTCTTCGAGACCGCGAGCGGCGTCCTGTAGCGCGAGCAAACGCGTCGTCGTCGTCATGAGCTCCTCCTCGAGCGACGTAGGATCCTCGACGCGCGCGCGCTTGCGCCCCGCCGACGGCGACGCCCCGACCGCGCGCGGCGCGACCGCGGCGTTCGCAGCCTTCAACCAGCTCAGCTCCGCCGTGAGCGCGTCGCACTTCGCCTTCAGCGCGTCGATCCGCGCGACGACCGCGTCGTCAAACGATCTGACGGCGTCTCCTCCCGCGGTCGCGCCATCGCGCGCGACGCGCGCGCTCCTTCCGCGCCTCGGAGGCGCCATCTTGTCGGGACGATGCGCGCGCGACGCGAAGCACCCGCGGACGACGACGACGACGACGCGACGGGCGCTGCGGTGCGGTGCGCGACGGACAGAACGAGAAGACGAAGAATGCGGGGCGGTTTTGGTTTTTTCGAATGAGGCGGATGAATCGCGGTGGGTGAAAACATTCTTGAAAGGGAGTTGAAAGGTAAATTGTTTGTTGAAACCGGTAGAACAGAAGTTTCATCGGCTCGGCAAATTTTGAACCTAGGCTGGTTCATCGACTCGCACAACTCGTCACGTGTAGCCCTAACGTACTTCCGTACTTCCGGAAATAGAATAAAACAACTTCTTTTATTTATGATAGTGTAGTTGTACACGTACAGTACAGTTGTACTGTATAAAAACAACTTATCGGAAATAGATAGCCCTAAGTTGTTTATGGAAGTATGGAAATAATACCTTTGTACGAAAGTATTACCTTCATAAGTTGTTTTTATACGTGTACGTGTACGTGTACTGTAGTACGAAAGTACGAAAGTACGAAAGTACTTTCGAAAGTACTTTCGTACTTTCGTACTTTCGTACGAAATAAAGTATTCTATCTATTTCCGTAGTGTAAGTTGTTACCTTCGTACTTTCGAAATAAAGTACTTTGAAAGTACTTTCGAAAGTATGACAAACAAAACATAAGTAGATTTCGATATTTTAATATTTTAATTACATTCGTTACTGCTTCCCATACGCATCGTGCGCAATATATATTTCTGCGATTAGAATATTTTTTCACGCGCTCGCGACGAAATGGAGCGCGGAAACGCGCAATCGCGTCAGCAGATTCGCGCTCACGGAAACCGCGTCGCTTGAACTTTCATAGCATCCAGTGGAACGCACGGATGACCTCTCTCCCTTCCATTTTGTCGCCTCGTGCGCGCCATGACCGTGGCGCGGTGCCGCGGCGCGGCGCCAATGCCGGCGTTCAGCCCTGCGACGCTGTTTTCTCCGCGAGCTGAAAAATATTTAAATATCGAAATCTACATATGTTTTGTTTGTCATACCTTCGAAGGTAAGTTGTTTATACGAAAGTACAACGTTGTATTCTATTTTCGAAAATAATACATTGTACTTTCGTACGAAAGTACTTTCGAAAGTAACAACTTACTTTCGTACGACGGTACGAAGGTACTGTACGTGTACCTCCGAAGGTATTTAATAAGGTTTATTTGGTGCGAGAGTCCGGGCTGGGGCTGGGGGTTTAGGGTACAGTAGGGTACAACGTGTAGGGTTTAGAAACACTTTTCGCGAGCTTTCTTGCGGCGCGAACGACGTCGACACTTCCCGACGCGCGTCGACACCACGTGAACGCTCTCGCTCGCCCGTCCAGACACACGCGCGCTCTCGATGCAGACCGCCGCAGCGACGCTCCGTGTCGCCGCCCCTCGCGCGCTCAGGTGCGCCGCGCCCTCCGCCGCCGCGGGCGACGCGACGATCGCTCGCGGACGGGTTTGACTGACCGACGCGAATCCGCCGCGGATCGTCGTCCGCGTCGAAAGCCTTCCATCGCCGTCGCTCGTCGTCCGCGTCGCGTCCTCGCCCGCCTCCCGACATCCGCGCCACCGAGCCGGCCTCCAACTACCGACATCTGACCGCGCGCTCCCCCCTCCCCCCACCGCTCTCTCCCGCGTCCGTCCAGCTCGCGCGCGCGCGCGTCCGCGCGCCCCGTCGCCGCCGCCGCCGCGCGCCGACGAATCGCGCCGCGCCGCGCCGCCGTCGTCGTCGTCCGCGCGGAATCGGACGGTGCTGTCACCGATGCGCCTTCCTCCGACCCCGCGCCCGCGCCGTCTCCGGAGAACGGCGGCGGCGACACGTACGAGTACCAGGCTGAGGTGAACCGACTGCTCGACCTCATCGTCAACTCGCTCTACAGCAACCGCGACGTGTTCCTTCGCGAGCTCGTCTCGAACGCGTCAGACGCGCTCGATAAGCTCCGCTTCGCCGCGGTGAGCGACCCGTCCGTCATGAGCGCGAGCGCGGACATGAAGATCAAGATCAAGGGCGACAAGGAGAACAATCTCCTCGTCGTCGAGGACACCGGAATCGGGATGACCCGCGACGACCTCGTCTCGAGCCTAGGCGCGTGCACGAAGAACGCGAGACCACTTCCCGTACGACCCCGTTCGCGCGTCGCGCGTCGTTTAGAGTGTCTCTTCTGTGTCTCTTCACCCGCCCGCGCTTCCAGCTCAACCACTTCGCTCCGACTTTGACTGGTGAGTGAGACGTTCGTTAGATTGACCGACGTGTTCTTCCGCTGTGCGATCGCTCCTCTGCGAATTTTAGGGACGATCGCGCGCTCGGGCACTGCGAAATTCATGGAGATGCTGCAGTCGAAGTCCGACGGTGAAAATTTGATCGGAAAATTCGGCGTCGGGTTTTACTCCGCGTTTCTCGTCGCGGACAAGATCACGGTCAGCTCGAAGAACGCGGCGGACGACAAGGCGTGGACGTGGGAGTCCGAGATCGGCGCGAGCTCGTACACGATTCGCGAGGCGTCGCCGGAGGACCAGGCGAGTTCCAACTGCTGCCTATACGTCCTCCCTCGCGCGTAGCGCATCGTCTCTCGAAGAGTTTATCTTTGCCCGCTAATGGTGACATTTCGACGTTCGACGCTCCGACTAAACAGCCCCCCCCCTCGCGAAACCGACCGACCCAACCCGCAGGCTTCGCTGACGCGCGGAACGAAGATCACGCTGCACCTGAAAGACGGCGCGGAGGAGTTCGCGTCCGACGCGAAGATCACGTCCCTCGTTCAGACGTACAGCGAGTTCATCTCGTTCCCGATTGAAGTCTTCGCGACGAAGAGCGTCCCGAAAGAGGTGGAGGACGCGGAGAAAACCGCGGAGGCGATGGAGGCGTACAACAAGAAAAAAATCGAAGCCGAGGCGAAGGGCGAGGCGTTCGAGGAAGAGGCCCCGGAGGCGGTGATGAAGACGGAGTACGAAGACGTCCAGGAGTGGACGGTCACGAACAACGACAAACCGATCTGGGTGAAGTCCCCGAAGGACGTCGAGAAGGAGTCTTACGACACGTTCTTCAAGACGACGTTTAAGGAGTTTTTGGTGAGACCGCTTCCCATACGAACCCGTTCGCGTGTTGCGCGTCGTTTTATCGAGGACCCTGACTTTTCCTTGAGAGAGTTTCTCTTCACCCGCGACCCGCGCTACCCTTTCAACGTGTGTTTGACCGATACGACGTTCGACTGACCGACGCATTTCGATCGCTTCACCCTTTTCAGGACCCTCTCGCGGTGAACCACTTCGCCGTGGAGGGCGACATCGAGTTCCGTTCCATCCTGTTCGTGCCCGGGATGGCGCCGTTCGAGCAGCAGGACATGATGGCGAAGTCGAAAGCGATCAAGCTGTACGTTAGAAGAGTGTTCATCTCGGACGAATTTGACGACTCTTTGCTGCCGCGGTATCTCACGTTCGTGAAGGGCGTCGTGGACAGCAACGACTTGCCGTTGAACGTGTCTCGTGAGATTTTGCAAGAGAGCCGCGTCGTTCGCGTCATGCGCAAGCGCCTCGTGCGGAAGACGCTCGACATGTTGAAAGATATCTCCAAGCGCGACAACGATGATTACGACACGTTCTGGGACGCGTTTGGGAGGAACCTCAAGCTCGGCGTGATCGAAGACGCCGCAAACCGCGAGGTGCTCGCGCCGCTTCTCAGGTTCCAATCGTCGAAGACGGAGAAAGGGAAGAGCCGCGGCCTGGACGCGTACGTCGAGGACATGCCGGAGGGGCAAAACTCGATCTACTACGTCGCCGCGGACACGCGCGAAGCGGCGGAAAACTCGCCGTTCTTGGAGCAGCTCACGAAGAAGGGCTTTGAGGTTTTGTTCCTGATCGACCCGATCGACGAGGTCACGATGACGAACCTCGCGTCGTTTAAAGAAAAGACGCTCGTGGACATCTCCAAGGAAGATTTGGACCTCGGCGAGGACAGCGACGAGGAGAAGGCGAAAATCAAGGAGATCGAGGAGGAGTACGCCGCGTTCACGGCGTGGATGAAAACCTCGCTCGGGGACAAGGTCGAGAAGGTGATCGTCTCAAAGCGGCTCGCCGGGACACCGTGCATCCTCGTCACGTCCAAATTTGGCTGGTGCGTGACCGCTTTCCATGCGACCTCGCTCGCTCGCGCGTATGACGTCGTTCCTCGCTCGCTCGAGGGCGTTTCCCGCCGTTTCTCTTCGCCCACCCTATGTTTGCTTCCTTTCAACGTACCTACGTTTCACCGCGACTGACCGATGAACGTTCCGTTCGCCCGCCCGCAGGTCCGCGAACATGGAGCGCATCATGAAAGCGCAGGCGATGGGCGACTCGCGAGCGAGCGAATACATGAAGGGCAAGAAGACGATGGAGATCAACCCAACGAGTGCGGTGATTCTCGATCTGAAGAAGAAGCAGGAAGCCGGCGACGCGAGCGCGGCGACGACCGCGGAGCTCCTCTTCGACACTGCGATGCTGACGTCCGGGTTCACGATTGAGCAGCCCGCGGATTTCGCGGCGAAGATCTTCGCGCTCATGGGTGAGGCTGTCGGCGACAAGAGCACCGCCGACGCGTCCGGCGGGTTCGTCCCCGAGACGAAGAAGAAGAAGGAGGAGACGAAGAAGAAGGACGACGAAGACGACGCGGCGGAGTCTGTCGACGCGGAGATCGTGTGAGCGAAGTCACACACGCGCGCCGACGACGAGAAAGAACGCTCGCTTTCGATAAAACCGACCGACGACCAAGGACGCGTCGCGGGGCGAACGTCGGACGTCGGACGACGCGACGCGTGTACGTGTCTTTGTCTTATCATAAGCATCGTCACAGCACGATTCCTCGAGGCGCCGGCGCCTACCACGTTGGGCAGACCGCGTCCCGCGCGACCCCGTTTTGTGGACCGCAGACTGCTCGCGTACGTCAGTCCGCCATCGCGACGTCCCCCGTGACGTCCTTCTTCGCGCAGCCGCTCGTCTTCTCGTCTTCGTCTCGTTTCGTCTTTTCCTTATCTGCTCGCCGCGCGAGCTTGAGTTGCTTCCGCGCTTGTTTCCCTGTCCTCGAGACGCCGCTAACCTGCGGTCGGTTCGATCGATGCGCGTCATCGTCGCGGTCAGTCGAAAGGAACGCGGTCGAACGAACGTCGCGTGATGAAGCCGAGAGAGGCGAGGCGACGGGTGGGTGAAAACAAAATATCAAAGTCCCGATGACGAAGGGTCGACGCGCGACGCGCGAGGGAGGTCGCGCGGGGTGCGGTCTCGTCGTCTCTTCACCTTGCGAAGTTCGATCTTGTTTCTGTCGACGCCGCCCTTTCGAAGCTTGAGCGCGCGGCCGTTCTCCTTCGCCGCGCGCTGCGACGTCTTCCGCTTCTTGTTCATCGTCTGTCCGTGTTTGCCCATCCTCCTTCTTTTTCTTTTTCTTTTTCTTAGCAGCGGGCGGCGGCAGCGGCTCGCGAGACGCGACGGGGTGCCGGCGGCAGACGAGGAACGACGCGACGCGCGAGTGAACGAATGAATCCGCGCGTCACTCGTCGGCCTTCGGGTTCGACGCGCCTCGGGCGCCGGTGGGGGTTCGGGCTCTAGGGTCTTCGCGTATTCGCGCGTTCGCTCGGCGTCTCCGCGGAGACTCTCGCCCGGACTGTGGGAGCGGTGTGCACAGTCGACGAGTTTAGGCCTCTTCTCTCTACGTTTAACCAGACGCCATGATAGTTAGATAGTGTCTACTACCTGTACCTGTACTGTATCTACAGCTCTACACGTACAGGTTTACGTTTATTACACATACAGCCCTTCCGGGCAAATGTGACGTATTCGTACACTACACAGCCCTTCCGGGCAAATGTGACGTATTCGGGCACGAGACTTTTACTATGTACACAGCCCTTCCGGGCAAACGGGACGTATTCGGGCACTAGACTTTTTAGTCTGGAAAAAATGCAAATCGTCAACCGAGGTGGTCTTGACCAAAAAGTCATACGGAACGACGCGGTACACGACGGCGGGATGTGACGCCGGAAACGACGTGCGCGATGCGCGCGGGTCTTCGACGCGCGTGATGAAGCGATTGCATCGGTAAATGACCGACGTGTCGACGTCCTGCCGCCGCGACCGCTGGTCGCCGTCGCCACGTCCAAGAGAGAGGAAAAAAAGTTCTTTTTTTCATCGGGGCGATCAAAACTTTCAACCCATAAGGCGAAGTTTCACCGCTGAAGAGAAGTTTATAAACTCTTGCGCGATGGAATCGTTGTAAGCTCAGCCCATAACCCGATCAATTAAAACCTTGGAGTATTCGACGAAATCCTGCGAATTCCGAGAATATGAAACTGCATGCCTGCCAAAAAAGTCATACGAAAAATGCCCATAGGATGCGATGTGAGAGACTACCCCCTTTTCGTAGGGCCTACATGTACACGTACACGTACAGTACAGTAGGCCACGCTCTCCGCCATCGCGAGCAGCAAAAGCTACTGGAAACGACGCATCATGGGCCACATCTCCGTCGCGCTCGTATCCGACATCGGGAATCGCATCGCTGGCGCGCCCATCTCGTACGCGCTCAGAACCGCACGTGACTCTGAAAACTTCCACGCGGGCGCGGCAGCGCAAATCCTATTCATGGAGCCTGACACAGCATGCGACTTCCACGTCGCCTCGGTTCCGTGTGCTCGTGAGGCTCACACGGATTTCAGGAATCCCATGGTGGGGTTGCTTACTACGTGAGAGGTTTGCCCGTAGTGTAGTGTAGTCTGCTCGCACTAGTTCACATGTTTAGCCCGGATGGGTTTGAGCTCAGTCTTTTTGTAATCAGATTTACACACAGTACACTAGTTGTACAGTACACGTGTACTGTAGTGCATGTAGCTACGAACGAAGGACTTCCGTAATGTTAGACTACGTGTACAGTACAGTACGAGTAGCTTGCCTCGCCGCTAAATGAACATATTTGGACATAAATTTGGACATACTGTATTTTTGTCCATTTATGTCCAAACTTTGAAAGGCCGCCGCGGTCAGCTTGATGCGCGGGGATCATTTTTAATAGGCTCGATCGGTCGGGCGGCTCACTTCCGTACACGTACTTCCGGAAGTACGGAAGTACTTCCGTACGAAGGTATGATACTTCCGTACGAAGTACTGAAGTACTTTCGTACTTCCGGATAGGAGTATGTAGCTATGTACCCTCGCTCGAAGGTACTTTCGTACGAAAGTACTTCCGTACTTTGTAGTTCCGTACGAAATATTTGTACTTTCGAAGGTACTTCCGTACTGTACGTGTACAACTTAAGGCCACATGTTTTGCCCGGATGGGTTAGAGCTCAGTCTTTTTGTAATCAAATCTACACAACTTAAGGCCTCGGACTAAACTGAGCGGAGCATACAGTACTTAACTAAAAAATCGATGGTTTAATAATTTCGCTCGACTGGAAGAAAAAAATGTAAAAAATGTTCCGCGCGGGCGAAAAGATATGGGATCAGCGCTATCACAGCGGGCGGTCCCGTCCCCCGCCGCAGAGTGCCACCGCCATCAGATGAACCGCCCTCTCAATGTTCTATCCTTCCTCAGTACCCGAGGTCAAGCTTCCACGACTCCTGCATCTGTTTCGCGACGCCGTCGAGCACGTCCTCGCGCTCGAGCTCCGTCGTCCCTGCGGGCAGCCGCGCGTTCAGGCTCGCGCGTAACTTGGCGAGCTTCGTCGTCGGACCACCGCCGGCGACACCGTTTAGATACGTCGCGAACGGCCGCCACAACTCCGTGGGGTTGACCCTGCCGTCCACGTTCTCGTTCGCGATAACGACAGCTTTCATCGCCTCTATCGTGGCGTCGCCGACCGCCGCGGTCGTCGTCATCGTCGTCGCGGCGGCAGCGGCGGGAGCGGCGTCGTTCTCGGTCGACAGAGACCCGCCAGTCACCGCGTACTCGCACGCGTACGGAACGTCTCTCACGCCACCGCCTCCCTTCAAACGCTTGGCGCAAAACGCCGTCACCTCCGACGTCGGCGACGGCAACCGGACGTCGTACGGGCCGACGATGAACCCGACGAACGGCTCGACGTCGCACTCGGCGTCGCGGAATAAAGCCTGGTAGTTGAGCTGGTTGTCGACGTCCACGCCTGAGGGCGTGGGTTGGAACACGGGGTGGCTGTGGTACCACCCGACCACGGTGAGCTTCTCCGCCTCGACGCGAGCCTTGAGCTCGACCTCGCAGACAGGGTCCATCTCGACGTCGCTCCCAGACGCGACGCCCCGCCCCGGGAACGCCTTCTCGATCGATACCGTCCTCGTCGCCGCGTTCCAAGTCCCGCCCAGGTACCCAATGACCTCGTTGACGCACAGGTGCGAGTGGAGGTCCATGATGAGCATCGCGTCGGAGGACACGGTCAGAGCGAACGGCTGCGCGTTGGGCGTTTTCGACCCGGGCGCCGCGGAGGAAAACTTTCGCATCTGATGCAGCTCCAACGTGCCACCCGCGGCGTCGCGGAAGTTTGACGCCACCGCGGCGTCCCTTCTCGGGCGGTTCTTCGCGTACTCCGTCGGCTCCGGCGGCGGGGCATCGTCCTCGGATGAAACGTAACGGTCATCATCGACGCGTTTCATAGTATACGCGCGTTTCGAGCCGCCCGTCGCACGGTTCGCCGTGCGCTC
Source organism: Micromonas pusilla CCMP1545 (assembly GCF_000151265.4). Taxonomy (NCBI): domain Eukaryota; kingdom Viridiplantae; phylum Chlorophyta; class Mamiellophyceae; order Mamiellales; family Mamiellaceae; genus Micromonas; species Micromonas pusilla. Next base: position 750,017 of record NW_003315883.1, read on the forward strand.
TGCCGCCGCCGCCGCGCGAACCTCCTCGCGCTCCTCCTTCGCGAGCGCCTTCTCCTCTTTCGCGCGCGCCTTCTCCTCTCTCGCGCGCGCCTTTTCCTTTGCCGCGGCCGCGTGCATCTCCGCGAGCTGCTCCGCGCTCAGCCCCGCGGTGTCCGGCTTGAACCCGTACTGCTTCGCCGCCGCGCTGGTCGGATCGAGCGGCTTCCCCGAGAGCGTGAACCCGTCGCCCGATTCTCGCACTTTCACCGGCAGCTGCTTTCCTTGGAGGCACAACTTGATGAAGTATTTCTGCGCGTGCGACGTGAATGCGCGGTGGTCTCTCGTGCCGACATGCGCGGCGCACGCGTGCCAGTCGCGGCCGTGAAGCGTCAGCGCTTCGCGAAAGAGGCGTTCCTCGGTCTCGTCCCACGGGCGCGCCTTCTCGCGCTTCGCTCCCGTGTCCTTGCGCTTCCGTCGTCCCGTCTCCGTGAATTCCTCGACGACGACCGTCGTCGTCGCGGGCGCGCCCGCGGCGGCGGCGATGCCGATCCAGTTCGCCGCGTGCTCATCGTTCTCGCCGTCCTGCGGTTTGGTGTCGACCGCGCTCGGCGGTCGCTTCGACGCCTGCGGTTCCTTCGGCGATTTCGGCTCCTTCGGCGCCTTGATCGGCTTCGGCTTCGGTGGCGCCTTTTTCTTCTTCTTACGCTTCGGCTTGCCGTAGTCGCCGTCGTCGCTGTCGTCGTTGTACTCGAGGTAATCGCCCTCGTCGCCATACGGGTTCTCCTCCGCCATCAGCTTCGCGATGAGCGCCGCGCTCGCGGCGTCGGGGTCCGCCATCGCGTCTGCGCGCGCGAGATCTGCGGGTTGTCGCGCGGGGCGATTTGAAAAAACCGCGGGACTGACGAGAATTTAAATCAGGATGATTTGAAATGGTGACAACAATTGTACGTACGTGTACACGTATGTACACGTACGTGTACTGTAGGGATAATACTGTGCACTTACAACGTACGAAAGTACGAAAGTACCTTCGTACACGTGTACGTGTACACGTGTAGCGTCGTGTAGCCTTAGGGCTTGAGGTCTACACTACAACGTACACGTACTAAAATCCAAACTTAACGGGTATCAAAAACGGGCTCGAAAAACGGGCATCGACCGACCGACCGACGACGCGTCTCAGAGCTTCTCAGAGTTTCTGGCCAATCAGAGGCGAGATAATTAAATACCCATATGGGCTATGTGCCGTACTAGACGCGGCTGGGCGCATTCCGACCCGCACGGGGGAGAACCCCACCGCGTGAGCGCGTCCAGGTTGAACCCGACCGGATGCGACGCTCGAAGCGCACCTCCCAAGTGACGATTCGATGCGACGCGCCCCTAACATGGCCGCGGTAAGCATGACGAAGCCGCGCAAGCGCGTTGCTACGGGCAAACAAATCTACTCGACGAGTTATGAACCGTCAAAAGTGCGATGCGCGTTCGCCACGCGCACCGCGCGCAACCCTCGCCGCTTCCTCAGGTGAGTGGCGGCTTCGGAACTCACTCGCATGGACCACTTCGAGACTCTGACGGCGACTCAGTCGCCGGTAGACCCGTTCGGAACTCCACCGGCGACCCCGCGCCCCGCGGCGGATGTGGCGGATTTCATTAACGCATTATGGAGTCGCGGTGGTGCGCGCGGAGCGCGCCACTGGAGCGCCGAAGGCGCGACAGGCGGAGAGCACGCCAGCGCAGGCGGAGCATGCTCGCTGGCAGATGGTGGAATCGCCGGGGTGCGCGCGGAGCGCGCCACTGGAGCGCCGAAGGCGCGACGGGCGGAGCGCGCGTCAGCGCAGGCGGAGCACGCTGGCACACGGTGGAGTCACAGGCGAAGCGCGGATAATTTTACGGTGCAGCGAAGCGCACCCACAGGCCACCTTGTACTAAATAAAGCTACATACAAAAATGTGTAGGCCCTAGGCCCTACCTTCGAAGGTACTTTCGAAAGTACCTTCGAAGGTACGAAGATACAACGTACACGTGTACGAAAGTACTTTCGTACAGCTGTACGTTGTACACGTACACTACAACTACACGTACTGTACACGTGTTATTATGGTTGTAATAAAATAAGACGATCCTTCACAACACTTACTGTACACGTACACATACACGTGTACGTGTACAGTAAGTCCGTTGGGCCCTACAACTTTTATCAGACAACGTACGTGTACACGTAGTTGTACATGTAGTTGTACTTTCGTACGAAAGTACGAAAGTACGAAAGTACTTTCGTATGATACGAAAGTACGAAAGTACTTCCGTACAACACTCGTACACAGTACCTTCGTACAACGTTGTACGAAAGTACGAAAGTACTTTCGTACGAAAGTACTTTCGTACGAAAGTATCTATCTGCGAAGATAGAATAGTTGTACACTACGTTCACTGTACACGTACTGTACGTGTACAGCTGTACACGTACCACTCACGTACCCCTACAACGGTTTACGAAGATATGTATCTGCGAAAGTACTTTCGTACGAAGGTACGAAAGTACACGTACTATCTACGAAGGTACTTTCGTACGAAAGTATAGAATAGCTACGAAGGGCCATTGTGTATCTGTGTACACGTACTGGCTGGATGGATAGAGCTCAGTCATAAAATCAGAACTACACGTACACGTACACGTACACGTACTGTACACGTTATGTCGTGTACCTTCGTACGTGTTCACACATCCGTGTACGAAGGTACAACGCGTTACACGTACTCGTAGTATCATAGTGTGTACTTCCAGTGGTACTTTCGTACCTTCGTACGTCCGTCCCTCGTACACGACTCGTGCCCGTCTGGTCCTTCGTCACTTGCGCTCAGCAGGCGCGCGCGCGTCGTCGCATGGTCCGGTTCGTCCACGAGAACGAGTTCGAGACCTTGCACGCTCTCACAGAGCCGCTCCTCGCGCCGCTCCGCGCGCGCGTCGAGTCCCTCGTCGCGGGGATCAGCGCGCTTTGCGCGCTCGCGCTCTCGGTGCGGCGGTCGCGTCGTCGTCCCAGCGACACGTCGGCGTCGGCGTCGTCTCTCGTCTCTCGTCTCTCGTCGCGCCGCGCGTCGTCCTCGTCGCCCGCGTCATCATCTGACATCTGCGTCCACATCGCAGGCGCTCCTCTTGCTTGCGCCCGCGCTGCTGCTCTTCGCGCGCCGTCTCGAGATCCGCCGCGTCGCGAGCAGCACGCGCGGGGAGACGAAGTCGGGTTAGAAGAAGAGGAAGACGCGCGCGCGCGCGACCGCCGAGCGCGCGGCGGCTCTCGAGACATCCGTCCGTCCGTCTGTCCGCGTCGTCGTCGTTGTCCTCGTCGAATCGACGCGCGCGTGCGAGGAGAGCGCGCGAGAGAGCGAAGAGTGAACGTTCGAGACCGAAGTTTGAAAGAGCAGAGATTCACGCCGTCAGATCGAGTTGAGAAAGATGACTGACGACACACAGAAGATCGGCATAGGGCTGACGTCGTTCGGGGTGTTATTCATGGCCCTCGGGGTGCTGTTCTTCTTCGATCGCGCGCTGCTGTCGTTCGGGAACGTCCTGTTCATCGCGGGCGTGAGCCTCACGATCGGACGCAAGCGCGCGCTGAAGTTTTTCGTGAACCGCAGGCGCGTTCGTTCGTGACTGCTCTCCATACGACCTCCTTCGCGCGTTGAACGTCGTTTCTTGAGGAGTTTCTTCCGCGCGCGTCGACCCGAATATATCCGTCTCCCCGCGCGCGAAGCGAAGCGAACCGACCGACGATCGCTTCACTCCCTCCCTCGCCGTCGCGTTGCTTCCGAAGCCTGATGCCCTGACCCCGACCATGACCCCGACTGGTGTTCCAGGGGAAACCACCGCGGCTCCGTCTGCTTCCTAGGCGGCCTCGCGCTCGTGCTCTTCGGCTGGCCGTTCGTCGGGTGTGCGCGCGCTTTTCGATTTGATTTCAAACAAACACACTCGGTTTCAAACGAACGCGGGGTCAAGCTCCGTTCACCCCGCGTCGTCCCGGCTCAGCACTTGACCGCGATTCGTTCGGTTCGACTGACTCAACAACGATTCGTTCCGTTCCACTCGCGTGCAGGATATGCTTGGAGGCATACGGCGGCGTCTTGCTCTTCAGCGGGTTCCTCCCCGTCGTCTTGTTGTTCCTCCGGAGGCTGCCGGTGCGCGTCTCTTCTCTCTTCTCTAAACTTCACTTCTAGACCGTGTCCACGCGACCTCCCTCGCACGTCGCGCGCGATTTCCGAGGCGGTATTCTTTTCGGATTAAAACTCGACGACGATTCCTTTAGACTGACCGAGCCGCGTCGCAGGTGATCGGGTCGCTCTTCAACCTTCCGCTCGTCAACAAGTTCTTCGCGGGCGTCGGCAGCGCGCGAGGGGTGCTACCTGTGTGACAAGAGAGACGACGCTCGGGGCGACGGCGACGCGCGTGTGGTCGTCGCGCACCTTCAAAATGTGTACACGGCTACCTTCGTACCTTCGTACAGTGCTGCCCACACACGACCCCCTCTCACGCCTTGCGCTCCTACAACTTAGACTAGTGGCTAACACATCAAAAGGATATACTGTTAGAAAGGATGAGAGTGCGGTGTGCTGTAACGTCGCGCAGAAGTCGTTTTGAGCTCTGTAACTGAACAGCGTGTTAGATAACATCACCCGCGAGGTGTGCTGATTGACCGCGTCCGTGTCTGATGAATCGTTTGCTCGAAGCATAGACTGGCGCGACTGCGTCGATTTGTAAAAGAGCAACTTTCTTCGCTACAACAGCCTCGACCCGCGAAGTTCTACTGCCGAAGCACGCAATCGTGTTTCTTTCTTGTGCTGCGCGATTTTGAATATGCGCGTATGTGTTCACGCGATATACTCATGAAGTGTTTTTATGTTCGGAACTGGTTTCATGAAGTTCCGGCGTCGCGTACGCGAGCTCAAGAGACGGCAAATGTTTCGTAACGCCGAGTCTGTTTTGCCAACGACGAATCTGTGCTCTGGGACAAGAAGAATAAGTACACGTACAGTACGTGTACTGTACAGTACACGTACACGTACACGTAGTCCAATACTATGTAGTACGAAAGTACGAAAGTACTTTCGTACTTTCGTACCTTCGTATCAATTTACTGTAGTGTGTCGTGTACAACGGTACGTGTACAGCTGTAAGTTGTCTTTACCGCACGTGACTCTGAAAACTTCCACGCAGGCGCGGCAGCGCAAATCCTATTCATGGAGCCCGACACAGCATGCGACTTCCACGTCGCCCCGGCTCCGTGTGCTCGTGAGGCTCACACGGGTTTCAGGAATCCCATCGTGGGGTTGCTCACTGCGTGAGAGGATTGCCCGTAGTGTAGTGTAGTCTGCTCGCACTAGTTCACATGTTTAGCCCGGATGGGTTTGAGCTGAGTCTTTTTGTAATCAGATCTACCTTCGAAGGTACACGTACACGTACACGTACACGTGTACACGTAGGGCCTACGTGTACGTGTACACAGTAAGTTGTCTTTTACCTTCGTCAGTACGAAAGTACGAAAGTACTTTCGTACGTGTTGTGTAGATTTGATTACAAAAAGGCTGAGCTCTATCCATCCGGGCTTGTGTTTATGTACTATCGAAAGTACGAAGGTACAGGTACACGTACGTGTACACCTGTAGTCATGTACGAAGGTACAGTACGAAGGCATCTATTTTCGTATTCATACGAACGAAGATATCTAAGTTGTTACTGAACACGTATAGATAGATACACGTATTTCCGGAACTACACAACCTTCGAAGGTACGAAAGTACGTGTACTGTACGTGTACGTGTACTTTCGAAAGTACTTTCGTACTTTCGTACTTTCATACCTTCGAAGGTACGAAGGTACTTTCGTACCTTCGTACTTTCAAGTACTTTCCTGGGTTACCTGCGGCGATACGAGGTACTCATCACCGCGGCGCGCGCGGCGGCGATGTCCGCGCCGTGGGATCTGTTCGGTGGCGACGACGATCAGTGCGACGGCGGCGACACACACGACGGCGGCGAACGCGATACCGGCGCGAAAACGACGCCGAGCGGCGCGGGCGCGGGAGAAGAGGAGGAGAGCGACGACGACGGCGACGGCGACGACGCTCCTCGCCCTCCTCGTCGTCGTCGTCGCCGCGCGCGCGCGACCGCGGCGGCGGTCCCCGCGCGCGCGCACGCGTACTTCGCCGCGAGTCGCGGCGTCTTCGGTGGTGGTGGCGGTCGCGACGGCGACGGCGACGGTGACGACGTCGCCGCGCTCGCGCGCGAGCTCGCGACCGACGCACGCGCGCGATGCGACAGAATAAAACAACAGCTCGCGCGTTGGGGACGCGAGGGCGCCGACGCCGCGGCGGCGCTCGGACGCGCGGCCGTCGCGCTGCGCGCGCTCTCGCGCGCGATGCCGATGCGGCGGCGGCGCCGCGGCGAAGACGACGCGGACGCGGACGACGCGGACGATGACGACGACGACGACGATGACGACGACGACGACGACGACGACGACGACGCGAGAGAGGAGAGCGGAGAGTCCTTCAGAAGAGACGACGCACGACCACGACGCGCGAACGGGGTTGTGCGTGAAGCAGTCTTGCGATCCGCGGAGGAGCTGCGCGTTTCCTCCACGGCGTGCCTCGCCGCGTGTGTCCGACGCCTGGACGTCGGGTGCTGGCCGGACGCATCGTTTCGCGACGCGCACGCGCTCGCGTTGGGCGGGTTCATTCTCTCCAACGTCGCGGTTTCGGGGGGTAAAGTCCTTGAGGAATCGAGTTCAGCACGCGACGAACGGGGTCGTATGCAAAGTGGTCTCACGTCGGACGCAGCCGAACAGGTCGTGTCGGACAATATAACACCAACACCAACCCGCGTGGTGTCGGACGCGACGACGTTAGGCCGCGTCGCGCTCGAACTGCTGAGCCTCGTCGCGGTCGCGAGCGAGGCGGCAGAGCTTCCGAGGTGGCTCGCGAGCGCGTTTGCTCTTGCGGAGACGGCGTCGTTGCGCGCGTCCGCGAATGAAAACACACCACGTGGAGGATCATGGGGATTCACGTGGCGTTGGCCGGACGACGCGTACCAAATCCCCGCGTCGATTCCCGCGGACGCGCCGCGGATCGACCCGCAACTCGAGATTCCTCGAGAGGACGCGGACGCGCTCACGACGGCGAGGTTTTACGACGAGGTGCGCAAGCGCTGGGGTTGACGGTTTTTTTCTTTTTCACCCCTCGGTATTAACCGACCAAACTTTGATCGTCGCGATATTTCACGCCTCGACTGACCGATGCACGTCGATTCGCGCTCGCGCGGAATCACCACCCGCTTGCCCTCGTTCGTCAGTACGTCAAGACGGAAACGCCGGTCATCGTCTCCGGGTGTTTGACGCGCGAACGCGGCTGGGCGAGCGCGTCGGAGACGTGGGGGGATCTGCGAACGCTCGTGAGACTCGCGGAGGAGGAGGAGGATGGGGGGGGGTTGTCGAACGACGCGGATGGCGACGTTGAAGATGGGACGTCAACCGTCGGTAAGATGGAACGTCAACTGTCACGCCGCGAGAGGCTTGTCCCCGTAGAGTTCGGCGGCTTCGGTGACGCGAGAGGCCGAGGCGTGTGCTCCTTGCGCGCGTTCGTGGAGCGGTATTTGGCGCCGTCGAACCTCTCGCACCGCGATGTGTCGGACGCCACATGCGCGGCGTCCGATACGGCGGCCGTCGACGTCGCTTACGTCAGTCAGCACGCGCTGTTCCACCAGGCGCGTTCTGTGCTGAACACTTTTACGTTTTTTCACCCGCGCGAAACTGTACCCTTCGCTCGGTTTCAATTTATCATTCGACCGTAGTGTCTCCTTTGAACTGACCGATGATCATTATGAATCGTGCCGTGTGATGTGCCGCTCTCAGATCCCGTCGCTCCAGCGGTTGTTCTCCGTGCCCGTGTACGTCCTCGGAAGGCTCGCCCCGGAGGACGGCGCCGTGAATGCGTGGATCGGTACAAAAAACACGTCCACGGTGAGATGAGACGTGAATGCTTTCCGTACGACCTCCCTCGCGCGTTAAACGTCGCATCATAAGGAGTTTCTGTTTCTCTTCACCACTCGCAGGCGTTGCATAGAGACCCGTACTTTAACGTCCTCGCGCAGTGCGCCGGGTTTAAGTACGCGCGCGTGTACGCGGCGTCGCAGACTGAATACCTGTACCCGTTGGGTGAGACTCCTTCCCATACAATCCCGTTCGCGTGGTGTGCGTCGTTTCTTAAGGACTTCTTCCCCGGGGAGTTTCTCGTCACCCCACACTCGGTTTCAGCGTTCGACCGCGACGCCTTTCAACTGACAGATGAACGTCGACTCGCATCCCCGTAGACGTCGTAGGCGCCGGGTGCGAGAACTCGTTCACGCGAAGCGCTGTGTCCGTGGAAGCCCCCGACGACGCGAAGCATCCGCTGTTCAAACGCGCTAGGTACTCGGAGTGCTTGTTGAGACCAGGCGACGCGCTCTTCATGCCGAAAGGGGCGTGGCACCACGTTCGAGGGCTGAGCACGAGCGTGAGCGTGAACTTTTGGTGGTCGCGTTGACCGGCGCGTGCGTAGTCTCATAGAAACATAGTCCAACCTTACTTTCGCATTTCATGTTTCGTCAGACGCCGCCCGAGGCGGCTTTCCTCCCCGTCAGCGCCTTGAACGCGTCCGTCGCAGCGACGAACCGCTGGACGTCCTCCTCCGTGGATTTCTCCCCTCGGCAGTTCGCCTTCGCCTTGTCTGGGTGAAACTGCGACGAGATCGGAAAAAGAACTCCTTGAGGATCGACGTTCAACGCGCGGGGGAGAGCGTACGGGGCGGGGTGTAGGGAAGGACGAATAAATTAGAACGCGGCAGGCGCGCGCGTACCCGCAACGCCGCCGCTCGGTACGCGCGCGCGATTTCCGCGTTGGTGTACTTGCTCCTCGAATCGTCAAGCGCGCGGAGTCCCAACGCGCGCAAATGTTTCGCGCGCGTCTGATAGGGAACGTTAGCGGGTCAGTCGTATGTCTTACCGGTGAAACGTTGAAAGGCAAGAAAGACAGGGTGAAGAGAGACGACATGAATCGTCCTCAAGAAACCCCGCACAACACGGAACGGGGTCGTATGGGAAGCAGTGTCACCTGGTCCGATGCCGGCAGTCGCGACGCGCCGCCGCCGCCGCCCGCGCCTCTCTCGTCGCAGCGGGCGTACGCGTCTCGCCGTCGCGCCGTGCGCTCCTCCTCCGCGCGACGCCACGTCTCCTCCTCCGCGCGACGCCGCTCCCAATCCTTGGATATCTCGTGCGCACCCGCCTGGGAGAAGAAAAGAGAGAAAATCCTTAAGGATCGACGTTGAACGCGTGCGTGGGGTCGTACGGGAAGCAGTCTCACCTCACATCCGCACGCTGCGCAAAATAACATCACGTCCGGATTCGACGTGTCGCTCGTCGTGAATGCACACTTGAACGAAACGCATTCTGAACAGCCGTTGCATTTTAAACGCTCTGCGCCCGAGATCGTGTCCACGTTCATGACGGGTTAGAAAATCGCCGTTTGCCTCCGCTCGCTTCGCGCGACGCTTCGCCTCCGCCAAGCGCGCGGCTCTCTCTGCGACTCTCGTCGCCGCGGCTTTTGCGGCGGCGAGCTCTTCGCGCCGTCGCGTCATCATCTCTCGTCGCGTCGCGTGACATGATTTATCGCACCCGCATCGCGCGCACATGGTCCCGTCGATCGCGTTCTCCAGCTTCTGCCGCGCGAGATGCGCGGCCTCCGCTCTCTGAGGAAGAAAGTCGTTGAATAAGGATCGACGTTCAACGCGTGGGGGAGGGTGTATGGAGATCAGTCTAACGCACCGCGTTTTCGTCCGCTATCGCGGGGTCGTCTTCGATCGCGCGCGCGAGCACGGGGAGCGGCCGCGACGCGGTCTCGTTCCAGCGCCGCCCCAGAAGAGCCCCCTTCCTCGACGCGAAGGCGACTGGAAGCACCTGTCGTTTTTTTTTGAAGCGTTCTTCTCGCGGCCGCCTCGTCCGACGCATACCTTGCACGGCCCTGAGGCGACGATGCGGACGGTCGGTCAGTCAAACGCACGGCGTCGCGCTCGAACGTTGAAACCGAGGGGAAGACGGGCGAAGATGCGCGGCGGCGAAAGGAAAGTCCTTAAGGATCGACGCACAACACGCGAAGAGGATCATACAGTATGGAGAGCAGACTCACCTCTGCACTTCCCCTCGTCGTCCACATCTCCGAGCCGATCCTCCGTCGGCGCGTCCAAGAGTGCGGCGAACGCGTCAAGGGAAACTATCGTCGTCTCCGTGGTTGTCCTCTCGCCGAGACTGAGACCGCCAGGGCCGAAGGTTGCCGCGGCGGCGTCTGACGAACCGTCAGCGAGCGAGAAGCGACGCCGCGGCGTGGCGACGCCTTCGACGTTTTTTTTTCATTACGCGCCGCCCATTGTTCTCGCTCCCATCGCTCCGCCCACGCGTCCTCGTCCTCGTTCTCGTTCTCGTTTTCGTCCGAGCCGGAGCCAGAGCCGGAGTAGTCGGTATCCGTCGCGTCCGCTTGCGAGAAGTTCTTCTCGAAGTCTCTCTCGAAGTTTTCATAAAAGCGAAGTGTCTCCTCGGTCTTCCTCGCAGCATCCGACACGTTATGTGTTTCCGATACGACCTCGTCCGACATGATCTAACATGACGATCGGTACAGCAACGACTTCCGCGGACAACGGCGAAGGAGGAGGCGAAGGCGGCGGTGAGTTCGCGTCTTCGACCGCCGCGGGGGGGTTCAGGAGGTCCGCCGCCGCCAACGCCGTGGCGTCCACGGCCACTTGGAGCGCGCTCGCCCCGCCGTCGTCGCCCTCCTCCTCGTCGACGCCGGTTCGGTCCGTTCGTTCGGGACGCCCACTCCCCCCCCCCCCCGACGTCGTTGTTCTCGCTTCCGGCGGCGACGCTCGTGTCGGACACTATGCCAGATAATCGCCCTCTCAAAACGCGTGTTAAATAGTCTAGCTAGCTAGTCTAGCGAATGCGTTGCTCAGATATGTCGTGCTAGGTCGTCACTCGTCTTCGTCTTTCCGCGCGTACTTTCTCTGCAGCGCGCGCCATAGCTTGCGCTCCCTTCCTTTGTACTTCCGCTGTTCCGATCCGCGGTGGGGGTGGGGGGGGGTTGGGGGAGGTCGACCGGACCGTATCGGTCAGTCGAACGGCGTCGCGGCCGAGCGCGCGTGTAACGGAAAAAAACGGGCGAAGAGAATCGAATCGAAAGCGGGGAAAGTCATCGAGGAACGACGTCCGCTCGGCCCGACGATGCGAACGAGGTCGCGTGGAGAGAGAAAACGCGCCAACAGCTTAGGGATCTCGCCGATCTTCCCAGGGTTGTTCTCGCCGTAGAATGCCTTAAGTTTCTCCCTCCACACCGCCTGCGACGGATCGAGCGCACCGTGCGCGCCCCCGGGAACCTCGCTGAACTTGAAGAAGTAGTCCGCGACGCCGAACATCGTCGGGAGGAAGAACAGGAGGAGGAAGAACACGTGCAGCGAGCTGACGCCGCAGCACAGATTCTTCTCCTCTCGCGCCTTCGCGCGTCGCTCCTCGATCGCGTCCTCTCGCTCCTCGCGCGCCTGTCTTCGACGGACCGCGCCATCACTTTTTGCCATGGCGACGTCCACGGGGTTGAGGGGAATGTGGGGGCGGGACGGCCCGGGCAGCGGGTTGTCCGCGCGCGATCCGACACGACTTCGGGCTGATGCGTGTGAGAGAAATCACAGTGCAATCGTACAACCGTACTGTACAGTACGTGTACTACAGTACAGTACGTGAACTGTAACGTGTTCGAAAGTACGAAAGTACGAAGGTACGAAGGTACGAAAGTACTTTGTAGGGCTAGGGCTACACGTACACGTAACGCGCACGTTGTACGGAAATAGAATATACTCAAGTACGAAAGTACTTCCAAAACAACAAAATACCTTCGTATGAGACAACTTTTACTGTACAGTACACGTGTACTGTCTTGTGTAGATCTGATTACAAAAAGACTGAGCTCTAACCCATCCGGGTAAAACATGTGATCTAGAAGCGAGCAGACCGCACTACGAACAATCCTCTCACGTAGTAAGCAACCCCACGACGGGATTCATGGAACCCATGTGAGCCTCACGAGCGCACGAAGCCGGGGCGATGTGGAAATCGCCAGCAGTGTCGGGCTCCATAAAAAGGATTTGCGCTGCCGCGCCCGCGTGGAAGTTTTCAGAGTCACGTGAGGTTCTGAGCGCGTACGTGTACTGTACACGTACGTGTACCTTCGAAGATACAGTAGAATATTATTAACTACGAAAGTACCTTCGAAGGTACTTTCGTACTTTCGAAAAGTACCTTCTAAGGTACTGTAGTTTCGTACTTCCGGAAGTACGTGTAGACTAGCTAGCCCTATGTAAAGTATGTATGATACAACGTTGTACGAAGATAGAATCCTTAAAAGTGGGCTACGTACCTTCGAAGGTACCTTCGTACTCTTTTATGAAGGTACGGAAATAGATACTTCCGTACACGTACCTTGGAAGATAGATACCTTCGTACTTCCGTAGTTTGTAGTACTTATCCCAGACTACTGTTCCTAATGGACAGTCGCCTATCGAGGTTACGTCGGTGGGTTCCTTGTGCGTGTTATATAATATCTATATTATCTATTAGTGTGCTGTCGGCTTCTGTGAGGCTTCTGTGAGACTTCTGTGAGACCCCATTTCATACCATCCACGAAACAAGCACGGAGGACGGGACACCCAAATATGTAGGGCTTTTTTCGGCTCTAAAAGGGGGTCTGTTTTTGAGACAGGGAGCGAGACTGCCAGACCCCATTGTTGGTATGTTGGCTGTAGGGTATGTTTTTATCTCCTTCCCTACCTACAGTGCTACACACACTATCATACTACTTCCGTCCGTAGCCCTAGTGTACGTGTACGTGTACGTGTAGGTAGGGCTACAACGCGTTATCTAACAGTGTACAGCTGTACACGTACGTGTAGTGTGTGTGCAGGCTGTGCACTGTGTACCTGTTATAATGTGTAGTACGTGTACTCGTACAGTACGAAGGTACGGAAGTATTATCTCCGTACGTGTATGATATGTACACGTACTGTACATGTACACTGTACCTTGGTAACAACTTACTTTCGAAAGTAGGCCCTACTTTCGTACTTTCGTAGCCCTACCTGGGAAAATGTACGAAAGTATCTATTTTCGAAAATACTTTCGTAGTACGTGTACTTTCGTACGAAAGTACGAAAATATGAATGAAGGTACAACTTTCGAAAGTACGAAAGTATGACAGATAGTTGTACGTGTACTTTCGTACGAAAGTACTTTCGAAAGTACGAAAGTACTTTCGAAAGTACGTGTACGTGTACATACTGTACCTACACTGTACGTACGTGTACCCAGGTCGTGCACACGTACCCACGGGCACGCCGTGGTCCTCGCAATGGATGGTGGCACTTCGGGGGTCACCGTCGTCCATAAGCTCATGAGCGGACAGCTCACCCTGGAGTGGGCGGTGGACCAGTCCAAAAGGAGCGGGAAAGGCCCACGTCGCGTGCATCCGCGCGAGTCGCTCAGCCGTGGGATCGAGCGCGAGGACGACGGCGGCGGCTCCGCGCGACGAAAGGCGTCGCGCGGCGCACCGTTCTCGCGTCGGCACCCTCCGTCGAAGAATCCTCCGCCCGCCGCCGCGCGACCGCGGAGCCGGGGCGTCCTCGGCGGGCTGATGCGATTGCTCGGTTGTGGCGCCGGCAACGGGAAGAAGGTCGCCCCGGACGCGAGGAGCGCGGCGCTGAAGAGAGGCGGCGCGCGCGGAGCAGGAGGAGGAGGAGGAGGAGGCGGAACGGGGAGAGTCACCCCGATCAAGGGCTCTCCGGCGAAGAAGCCGCCGCGCGAAGTCACGCCCGCGCGTCGCGCATCGAAAGCGGCGTCGCGCCTGTCGCGACCGGACGCCGCGGCCGGGACGCCGCGCGGGGGGACGCCGCGCGGGGGGATGACGACGACTGGCGACGGCGTGATCATCAACCCCGGTGGTGGGAACGGGAACGACGACGACGCGAAAGCCGGGGGGGGGCGCGACGCGTCGACGTCCGCCGTGGACCCGGGCGCCGGCGCTCCCGTTCGAGGGCTCGGGCGGGCGATCTCGAGGCGAAGCCGCGGGGGGGGGTCAAACCGCGAGCACGCGCCGCCGCCGAGTCTCGCGTCAACGAACGCAAACACGGTTCGCACGATCCAGGTGAGACTAGACTACTTTCTGGTTCCATACGACCCCGTTCGCGCGTCGAACGTCGTTTCTTAAGGACTTTTCCCGGTGTTTCTCTTCACCCTACTGTACACCTCCCTTCCAGTGTTTGATCGGTAAGACGCGTCACTGACCGACACGACATTCTCACCCACGATCGCTTCAGAGTTATCGAACCGCGGCGGGCAGCGGCACAACGTCCACGGTCGGCGGCACGGTCAGCACGTGGCACACAGCGGAGGGGGGATCCGAGGGGGGCGGGGGTGCCGACTTGGGTGCCGATTTCCGAAGGAAGGCAATCAGCGGCGGCGGTGGCGCGACTTCGAAGTCGAAATCGAAGTCGTCGAAGCGGTCGAAGAGCAGGAAGCAGCGGTTCGGAGACACGATTGACCGGTTCGACCGGTCTGTCGTCCCGTGACGGCGGGGACAGACGGCGAAGTCTTTAAGAAACGACGCGCGACGCGCGATCGGGGTCGTATGTGAAGTTGTCACAACTCCTCGAGGCCAGGACGGATCGAACGAGGTCGCGTCGGATAGCTCGCATGATAGCAGCGTACATAGGTTCGAAGCGATTGAGTCTTCTTTTAGAAGACAAGAGAAGCGTAGCAGTGATTGTTACCTACGCCGCGCGCGTCTCCGTCCGCGCGGTCGCTCGTGTTCGTTCGTTCGTTCTATCGTTCGTTTGATCGCGTAGGGGCTGCGGTTCGACCCTCCCCGTCTTTCTTTAGTCCGACGTTGTCGTCTCTCAGCGTTATTTTTTATTTTTTATTTTTTTCGTCTCCATCCGTGGTCGTCTCCGTCATCTCCCGGCACGCCGCCTGCGCGGCGGCGACTCGCGCAACGACGACGCGAAACGGCGAACACGACACGTGGTCGATCTTCGCGCCTCTCGACGCGAGATCGTGGAAAAACGTGATGCTCCGAGGGTCGCCACCGTGTTCGCCGCACACGCTGAGGGTGATTCCAGGAACGAATAATAATGTTCACCCGTCAATCGAAAGAGGACACGGGTCAAGTGTTGAAACCGAGGGAGTCGGTGACAAGAAAGTGAGCATGGCACGCACCTGATTTTCAGTGACGCTTTTCGCGCGCGTGCGGCGTCTCTGGCGTCCGAGACGCACCGCTCGACGAGAGCGCCGACGCCGCGCACGTCGATCGTCGCGAACGGATCGTCCTGAAGTATCCCGAGTCGAAGATACTCGGGCAGGAACGTCGCGACGTCGTCCCTGGAGTATCCAAACGTCATCTGCGAGGAGCGGAACGAGGAAAAAGTCGTTTCTCGTCAGAAAAACCGAAGCCGGTCGAGCGGGGAGCGGTCTCGACGCCTCACCTACCTGCGTGAGGTCGTTCGTCCCGAAGGAAAAAAACGCCGCGCCGGCGTCGACGAGCTCTGTACCAAGCAACGCTGCCCGCGGGACTTCGATCATGACGCCGATCTCGAACGGCGCGAGTTCGTCCCCGTCGCGTTCGCGTCGGACCTCCCGCGCGGTTTCGAGTATCGCGTCGCGCTGAGGGCGATTCCATACAAACAATGTTCATCGGTCAGTTGAATAAGGTCTCGATCAAATGTTGAAACTTAGGGGTGGGTGAAAAACTTTTATCTAGACCGCACCTGATGTGTAAACTCGGACGCGCAGCCGACGAGAGGGATCATGATCTGGACGTTCGGGAGGGGCGCCGACGCCTGCGGGAGGGATGCCGACGACTTCGCTTCGCGCGTGACTTCGATCGAGGCTTCGAATATCGCGCGCGCTTGCATTTTCGTGATCTCCGGCGACCTGACACAGGGCGATTCCAGTGTACAAATAATGTTCATCGGTCATCAGTTGAAACGGGTCGCGATCGAATGTTGAGACTAAGGGATGGGTGCAAAACGTTTGCAAAGAACGCACGTGATGCCGACGCGGCAGCCGCGGAGCCCAAGCAGCGGGTTCGTCTCTCGCAGCGCGCGTGTGCGCTCGAGCACGCGCGCTTCGGTCTGCCCGGTGAGCGCCGTGAGCTCAGCAGTGGCGGCGCCGAACTTCTCCGCGTCGAACGGCGGCGTGCTTTCGAATTCCCCTGGTTTTGGCAGAAACTCGTGCAACGGAGGGTCTAACAGCCGCACGCACACGGGTCTCGAACCCGCTGCGCGGAACAGCCCCGCAAAGTCCGCTCTCTGGAGCGGCAAGAGCGCCTGGAGCGCGGCTGCGCGCGTCTTGTCATCATCCGCGAGCACAAGCCTTCGAACCGTGTCGACACGTTCTTTACTCCCGAAAAACATATGCTCAGTTCGCGCGAGGCCGACCCCCGCGGCGCCGGCGCGAAACGCCCGGCGAGCGTCGTCCGCGTCGTCCGCATTGGCCCGCACGTCGAGCTCTCGGTATGCGTCGACCCATCGAAGGACGGTCGCGAGGTCGCCGTCTTCGTCCAAAGGCGGCGCGGGCTCTACGAGCGGGACCGCGCGTTTAATCACCTCGCCCGTCGTGCCATTCAGAGACACAACATCGCCTTAAGAAACGGCGTTCAACACGCGAACGGGGTCGTATGGGTCGTGGTCTGAAACAGTACAGAAAATAAAAACGCTCACCTTCGCGAAACGTCGCGATCGTATCGCCGGTCCGTGGGTGCACGAACGTGCACGCGCGCGCAGAATCATCCACACGTAGCGCGTCGCAGCCGACTATGCACGGCTTCCCCCAACCCCGCGCAACGACCGCGGCGTGCGACGTCATCCCGCCGCGCGACGTAAGGATACCCTCCGCGGCGTGCATCCCGCCGACATCCTCCGCGCTGCGATCGAGGGGATCGAATCGGGTGAGACTATACTACTTCTATACGACCCCGTTCGCGCGTCGAACGTCAATTCTGATGGATGTTTCCCGGAATGTTTTGAAAGGCAGTCACGTCGTCGCGGGTGAGCGTCCGTCGAAATATAGTCTACAGAAAGCGAGGCGCGGGAGTGCACCTGGTCTCTGTCCTCAGTAGCACGCACGGTTGTTTTTGCAGCCTTTCGGGGCCAGAAGCGGGGTCAGTTCGCCGTCTCATCGGTTGAGGTTGAAAGTGAGTCGCAGGGTGAAAAGAAGAGAAGAAAGTACTCCAAGAAACGACGTTCAGCGCGCGAAAAGGATCGTAATGGGACGCAGTCTCACCGAAACACCTTCGCGGTGGCGGCGGAGAAGACGATGGCGCCGACGGCCGCGCCTGGGGACGCGGGAAGCCCGCTCGCGACGACGTCCTCCGCGACGTCGTACGGGGAGTTCGCGTCGAACCGCGGGTGGAGGAGCTGATCGACGTGCCTCGGCTCGATGAGCAGAAGCGCCTCTGGCTCCGTGCGCAGTCCTTAAGAAACGACGTTCAACAAGCGAACGGGATTGTAAGGGAAGCAACCAGAGCGCCTCACCTTCCGCAACGACGTCTCGCGCTATCTTGATCGCGGCTTCCCCGGTGCGTTTCCCGGCGCGGCACTGAAGGATGAAAAACCGGCCGCATTCAACTGTGAACTCGATGTCCATCATGTCTCGGTAGTGTTCCTCGAGCGCGTCGCAGCACGCTTGGAGCTGGCGGCGCGCGTCTGGGAATTTCTGACGAGGGCGATTCCATTCCAGGGCGCGAATGAACGTTCATCGGCGGTCAGTCGAAAGTGGGCGCCGCGCGATGTACATGTAGTTGAGGATATGTGTACCAAACGTTGAAAACAATCGAGGAGATGCTGTACACGTACACTACGTGTACTGTACCAAGGTACACGACTAGTAGTGTAGAAGAAGAATTATCGCACCTGACTCATGTTTGGCATCACTGGTTCAGGCGTGCGAACGCCTGCGACGACGTCTTCGCCTTGTGCGTTTACCAAAAACTCGCCGTAGATCGCCTTCGCCCCTGATCCCGGATCGCGCGTGAAACAAACGCCGGAACATGACGTCTCGCCCATGTTCCCGAACACCATCGCCTGATGGTGGGTTCCAAATGCAAATGGTGCATGTTCATAGGTCATCAGTTGAAAGGCGTCGCTTCGCGATCAAACCTTGAAACCGACCACCGAGGGGACAAGAGGAGACGGATGGAAAAAATGTACGCGACGGGATGACGCGCCTGAACGTTCACTGCGGTGCCTTTCAAACCGACGATTCGATTCAACTCGCGGTACGTCACCGCCCTCGGGTTGTTCCAGCTCGAGAACACCGCAGCGATCGCCATCTCGAGTTGCGTCCGCGGATCACTCGGGAAGTCCACGCGGAAGTCGAGATACACGGCTTTGTAGTCCTTTCGAAAAGACGTTCAACACGCGAGCGGGGTTGTATGCACAGCAGTGAGGGCATCTCACCTTCACGAGCGCGACGAGATCTGTCTCGGTCAAGTCCGCGTCGTGCGACGCGCCGCGCGCCGTCTTCATCGCCGCGAGCTTCATGCGCAGAGACGTCGCGGGGTGCAGGGGTGGATCGACTTTCATCGGTCAGTCGATGCACGGCGTCGCGGTCGTGGTCGATCATTGAAACCGAGGGGAGGCGGGGGTGAAAACCAAAACCGAAAACGCGCGCACCGCGTCCTCGAATCGCGCGCGCGGAATCCCGAGCACGACGTCTCCGAACATGTCCAGCAGCCGCCGGTACGCGTCGTACGCGAACCGACGCGCGTTCGACGCGCCGAGGTCGGTCGCAACCGCGGTCGCGAGCGTCTCGACGAGGACGTCGTTTAACCCGAGGTTCAGAACTGTACGCGGGCAATTCCGTATGCATACGTTCATCGGTAATCAGTTGAAAAGCGTCGCGGTGCAATGTATTCTACGTGTAGTCTATGTTGAAGCCGGGGCTGCTTAGGTAAAAAACTGGTGTGTAGAACGAACACACGCACCCGTGTCCATCATCCCGGGCATGGAAGCCGCGGCACCGGAGCGCACAGAGAGCAGCAACGGCGGTTTCGGTTTCAGTTTCGAGTCGGCGCCTCCAAAGCCGGCACCACCGCCGAACGTCTTTCCCACGCGTTTCTCCACGAATGCGAGGGCTTCGTAGACTTCGTCCACGACGAAAGCGATCGTTGAAGCGAAAGTCCTTAGGGAACGAGGATCAACACGCGAGAGCGCTGGTATGAGGAACAGCCAGGACGTTACTCACCGTGCCGCGGTGCCTTTCTTCGCGCAGTCGGCTTCCTTCGCCTCTCTTGCGTATCGCTCGCACGCGTCCGTGGATATCGTAAACCCGGGGGGAACGTTCAAACCGAGGTTGGACATCGCGGCGAGGCCCTGCGCGAGGCGACGCGACGCGACGGTCAGACAAACGGAGAGGGAGGGCGTCGAGTGTGTACACGCGTACGCGTGGTCTGAGAAGAAAAATAAAAGAACACAGCAGGTAGAGGAGGACGGACGCGCGCGCGCACCGCGCCCTTGCCGCCGAGCGTTTCCTTCGCGGTCGCGTCGCCGTCCGCGGCGCCGGCGCCGAACCTATACAGGTGCTCGCGAAGCGGCGTCGCGCGTCCGGCGGCGCCTCGCGCCGCGCTGGCGCTCGCGCCGCGCTGCCGCGCGCTGTCGCCGCGGAGGCGTCGTCCGCGTAGTATCGCCTCCAGTCCGCACGCGCGTCCTCGCGCGGTGGCGGCGTCGGCGGCGTCGTCGTCGCCGTCGTCGCCGCGGTGCGGCGTCGGCTTCCAGGGTGTGGACATCAAGACCGAGGGGTGGGGTGGGGGATGAGCGATCGCGCGGCGTCGGTCGCAGTGCGCGGCCGCGCGAACGGACGACGGCGTCGTGGCTTCCCCCGCGCGAGGCAACGAGAAAACCTCAGGAAAAAAAAACCCTGAAAAAACCAGGGAAAACACTGGGAAAACACCTGAAAATCAGCGCCTCCGGCGCTTGGCCGTCAGTAGTTGGGAGAAGGGGCCCGGAGCGTATTTAGTCTGAAGAGTACGAAAGTTCGCGACAGGCTAACCTGGTGAAATGGCCCATATTTGTTACTGCAGCCCTGATGCTGCAAAAAGTTTTATCTGGCAATTTAATCGGTTCTATCCAGCAATTCTTGGTTGATCGGCTGGACCGATCAGCATTGACCGAGGGTCGGATTTCCACCCTTCTGACGATTCAAGTCGCCCTTTCGTCTACGATCAGAGTTCTGACAGTTTACAGTTTACACCTCTCCGCGAGGTCTGCGTATTCGCGCGCCCATAGCGTCGGACAATGGCCGTAACAATCTCCGGTACAGTGAGATGAGTTCTTCGTCACATCGCGGGGCATCGATTTAATCAAAAATATTGTGCCACTTCTCGTAAAGAAAACGACGTCAGCGGCGCTTATATGTCAAGGGTGACTCTGCAAAATCTTTCTTGAAGGAGGAGAACTTTTTTTTCCACCTTCCCCCGAAAACGCGATCTTGAAAGTTGCGTCCGGCCCTGTTCGAGCGCTGATTACGTCGTGATCTTCACAGCGAGCGGTGTGATATTTTTGACTGGATCGACTCATCGTGGTCGTTTGAGTAAATTCTTTGCGTGCGACGACGGCGTTTGTGACGCTCCCGCGACTCCAGCAGCGCGCGAACGCCCGCGGGCACCCCTTTCAAACGACTGAAGTTTGAACCCAGGGAGTACGCGGACGTAGTACGAGGGCTGTAGCGTATGGGTATTTGCAGTGGAAACGCGAGAATTGCTGGATCGAACCAAAAGAATTGCTGGATAGTATTTTTTTCCCCTGATGCTCATTTCGCGCGTCGAACGTTGGGGCGTTTCGTAGCGCGATGGAGGGCGTGTGGACGAGGAGTGCGCGGGTGGCACGAGGGCGGTGTGTTGTACACGTGGTGAAGTGTGGTGCGCGAGCCGTGCTGTTTTCCTTATCCTTTTTTCTTCACGTCATCGTCGTCGTCGTCGTCAAAAGTGCCGCTCCGCGCGGCGTCGTTGTCGTTCGAGGTCGACTTCATCGTCACGTCCCGAGGTGCAGTTTCCGCGTAGTACGAAATTCGCGTACTCATTTCAAACTGACAGACTATACAGAGGCCGGGTTTTGGATACGGGGCGCCAAACGCATTTGATTGGTTGAAATTTTCGTCCCTAGCTATCATAGGTCGGGAAAACGCCTAGATGGTGAGAAGGTAAACCTTCTCCCAACCGTTTGTTTATTAATACTGCGAGATTGTCCGAAGAAGATTACAGTACGTGTACGTGTACACGTACAGCCGTACAGCGCGGAGCGCAAATCCTATTTATGGAGCCCGACACAGCTTGCGATCTCCACATCGGCCCGGCTCCGTGCGCTCGTGAGGCTCACACGGGTTTCATGAATCCCGTCGTGGGGTTGCTTACTACGTGAGAGGACTGTTCGTAGTGTAGTCTGCTCGCATTTAGATCACATGTTTTGCCCGGATGGGTTAGAGCTCAGTCTTTTTGTAGTCTGATACACAGCTGTACACCTTAACGTGTTGTACGTGTACACGTACACGTACAACGTTTCACGTCGTGTACTGATTGTACAACGTGCCGTATGAAACGCACGATGACAGAGTCGAACTGACAACGACAGGAACGAACGAACAAACGAACGAACGAACGAACGAACAAACGAACGAACGAACGAACGAAGGAGAGAGAACGCGTGTCTGTGTGGTAGTGCCTTTGACATACGTCTACGACTACGCTGCTACGATCCGTCCCTGTCCCGGGTATCCCAGATTCTCCCGGGATTCCCGCCAGTTTCCCCGCGTTTTTTTTTCCTTTCCGCCTTCGCCTCTCCTCCTCCTCCTTCTTCCATCACCGCGCGCATCAACACACGTGGTGTGTATATTCTCGCGAACAGCCCTCTCGCGAGGAGCGACATCACGACGTCCGCGTCGCCTGAAGAGAATCAACGGGAAACGTCCTTAAGAAACGACGCTCAACACGCGAGCGAGGGTGTTGGAAAGCAGTCTCACCGTACACGACGCGCTCACCCCAAAACCGCCGCATCGTCTCCTCAGACGACTCGTCCCACATCTTTTGGTCAGAAGATTGAGCGAAAGGCGTTCATCGGTTAGTTGAAAGGGGGCGGTCACGATCAAATAAATGTTGAAACCCTCTCGGGTGTCGGGTGAACAACACGACCAACTTTTGTGTATACTAGACATGAAAGTAGTAGGACGCACCTTGTACAACGTGCGATCGAAATCCAGGATGAAACACTTCTGCAGCGCCTCGTCTGAGCCGTCCCCGGGGCACTCGCACCGCGCCTTTCGTTTCAAGACGTCATCGAACATCGTGTACGTGAAGTGCAGCACCGCGGCCTCGGTCGCGGTCGTCTCTTTCGGTTTTCCGCCGTAGTTGTAAAACCGGTGCGCGCCGTTCGGGCGTAAACCTGCTCGGAGGAAGAAACGAGTCCTCAGTCTTAGGGCCCTAGCTAGTTAGTTAAGAACGTACGTTCGTTCGACGCGCGAGGAGTACAGCAACATGCTAGTAGGTCGTACAGAAAGTAGTATCGTCGTACGGGAAGGAGTCTAGTCTCACCTGGGATCACGCGCGCGGCGCTCTTGCCGTTCGCGTACGTCAAAAAGTAATTCGGGTTTCCCCGCGTGACGGTCGCGTATTCCTCCATGTACGCGTCTCTGGACACGTGCGAGTACGACTTTTTGAACAGCGTGACGTCGACGAACGGGTCGCGCACGGACGAATCTGATGGATCGAACGGCTCGATGTTCATCAGTCAGCTGGTCAGATATCTCGCGGCCGGTCGAACGTCGAAACGAAGGCGCAGGTGAAGGTGAAGAGAAACGAGGAGTGAAGTCCTCAAGAGACGGCATTCACCACGCGAGGAGGGCGTATGGGAAGAGTCCGAAAAGAAAAAAACCGCACCTTCCGGGCACGCCTCGTAGTTTGGAAACACGTGCTGGTCCACGTCCGGGGGGAGCGATGCGAGGAGTGACTTTATCCCGAAACCGTTCTTCGCGCCCGCCGGGTGCAGGAGCTCGTCCGTGTCGATCTGGACGATCCAATCGAACGACGGTTTCGGCGGTTTCAGTTTCGGCTTCGAGTTCGAGTTCCCCTTCGAGCCCTCGCGTTTCGAAACCGACGTCGGCCGTGCGCGGTGCGCCGCCGCGATCGCGATCTCCATGTTCAGCGACTGTCAAAAGGCGTCCATCGATTCGAAAGGCGGCCGCGTCAGACGAATGAAAAGCGTCCGTCGCGGTCGATCGTTGAAACCGAGGCAAGCGTGACGGCGTAAACGAGCTACATACAGTAGTATACGAGTAAAGAAAAGAGGACGGAGACCACTGGTACGAGTAGTACCTGTCGCACGAAAAGCTCGTTGTTGCATGGCTTGTCGAAATAATTCGCGAGCCATTTCTCGTTCCACGCCCTCGACGCAGCGCGCGTCTCGTTCAGCTCCCTCGACGGCGTCCATATCATCATTGATAACGCATTCCGTGCGGCCGTTTCGCGTAGGGCCTTCACATTCGAGGGCGTCGCGGCGGCGCCCTCAAGGAACAAAAAAAAAGCGTCCACGCCGAGCGCTGTGGTCGGCGAAGGAAGGAAGGAGTACGTTGCATCGCATCGGTCAGGCGAACGACTTACCGGTCGAGCGCTGAATGAGAGGCGTAGGGCGAATAGAAACGATGGGAGAAGTCCTTAAGAAACGACGCGCGAAGCGCAAACGGGATCGTATGGGAAGTAGTCTGGTGGCGGTCTCACCGGCGTGATAAGCTGCCCAGCGCAGGACGCTGTCGGGCGCGTCCGCGGTCGTCGTCGCGACGACGACTTTCACGTCCGGAGGCGCTGCGTCCGTGTCCGCGTCGTCCGGTGCCGACTCCAAAGAAGCGTCGCCACCACCCATAGAGGACGATGACGAGGAAGACGCCGCGGTGACGGCGTCCGCGAGGCGTTCGGCGCCGTGGAACCATCGCTCCGCGCGCGCGCTCAGCTCGGCTCTCCGCGCGCGTTCCGCGGCCTCAGTCTCCTCCTTCTCGCGCGACGCCGACGCCGTCGTTCTCGCCGCGGCGGCATCGTCCTCGTGACCGCGATCATATGACGACCAGTCCGCGGTGGCGCGCGCTCCCCCCGCGAATTCTCCCGCGACCCTGACAGCGAGGCTCGTCGTCTCCTCGGTGGAAGTCTCGAGACTTCGCGCGTACCATCGAAGCAGAAGCGGCATCGACGCGAGGACGCAGACGACGACGGCGCGCGCGGAGACGACGACGCGCGGGGAGGGCGCGAGCGCGGCGCCGACACCGCGGTCGCCGCGGCCGCGCGGGGGAGTGAACAGGCTCCGCATCGAAGCCCGACGATGGGCGCGACGCGACGCGCGCGGCGACGATCTGGCTATCGAATCTATGTGTAGATCTAACTGCTGTACCGTACTGTACGTGTACGTGTACAGCAGCTGTACACGTGTACACGTGTACACGTACACGTACTTCCGGCACATAGTGTATACTGTACTTTCGTACCTTCGTATGATACAAGAATACGAAAATAGATTACTTCCTCCAGTACACGTACGTGTACACGTACACGTAGCCCTACTCGTACGAAAATACTTCCGTACTTTTCTGTCTCGCAGCTCGTCCAGTACAACGTCGTACACGATGAACTGCACTGGTGAGCGTGCTGGCGACCGAACCGAAGAATACGACGTGAGTGACGAGCTCAGCGCGCTACTTGGCGCTTTTTCATCCTATTATCGTGTTTACTCGAACGTGGACGCGTCCGTTCTCGAAGGCGTGACCGCGTCGTTTGCCGTCGCGGTTGGCGGTGCCGAAGAACTTCCACAAAGACCTCTCGACGCGCGCACATTCAGGCGTCAGACGACGCTACGCGTGAACCTATCGCGTTGGGACGCGGACGAGCTTGGCCGCGACGTCGTGATCAGAACCTGGGATTTGACCGACGCGGCAGCGGCTAAACTCAATCATCCTCTAGCAGCTGCTGCCGTGGCAGAGGAATTCTCGGGGCGACGCTCCGTGGTCGTCTCCAACCGAGGCGGATACCATTCCAACCCGGACGCGCTGGAACGGCTCGGTCAGGATGGGTGCGAGTCCGCGGGTCACCTACTGGAGCTCGTGAAGGGAGTGCTTCGCGAGAACTTTTGCGGGGCGAACGACTGGCTGGTGTCGTCAGGTCCATTCAATACGCAGAGGACGAAGGTGACAAGCTCTTGGTTTAATGTCGCGCGGGCAGGGCATTCTCACGGCTTGCACAACCATGCCGGTGCGGTGTGGTCAGGGGTTTACTATGCATCAGTTCCTGATTGCGACGGATCTGCCACTCACGAAGGTACGCTTGCCGGTCACTTGATTGTCAGGCTTTGCTCTGGTGGACTTGACATTACGGCGCCTGAGGATTCCCGCAGTGGCTGGTGTGTATGGCACGCTATTGTTCCAAAAGAGGGAAGACTGGTGATGTTTCCCGGTTGGATGCTACACGGCGTGCTAGCAGTCGCAGGTGAAGTTGATAAGAAGCCACGAGTGTCATATGCCTTCAATGCTGGTGAACTTTTAAAATCTAAAGCTGACAAAATTGGAAGTGTGGACAGTGACCAAAGTGTTGCAGTTGAATGTGGGCCAGTCACTGATGGGGATTTTAAGATATTTTCCGATGCTATGCGGCGCAGGATAACACGTGTATCAGGGCGGGCAAGCGCGGAAGAACAAAGTTTGAGCAGTGTCGATGATGACGACGACGACGAGCGTGAAGCTAATACGCTTTGGGATATGGCGGTTGACATGGCTGTTGACGCCAGCCTGATACATTCTCAGGCGCCTATGCTTCAGGATGAGTTCAAACGTTGTGAACGAGAGAAGAGATATTGTGAAGGAGAGAAGAGACGCGAACAAGGAGTAAAGCATAAGTCTGTGCAGCAAAAAAATGTTGAAGCAGCCACCGGTGCGCTTCTGCCAAAGAAGAAGCAGAAAATGGGTAAGAAAGAGAGACAGAAACAAAAACAACAGAAACTTATTAACAAGTGGAAACAAACTAGTGTAGATCCTGTTAAGGTGGGAAAATAAAGTTCACAAACACCACTTCCTTCATGCGTCACCTTCATTTTACAATCTCTAACTGCCAGCTGACGTCCGCTCCATCCGGTATCCTCGTGCCCTAAGCTTACTCTCTTCTCGCTCTGTCGTTAGATACGCGATCATCGACTGTATGATCTCATCTCGTGTCTTTGACGGAGTCTTTGGGTTCACGCACCTCAGACCGTGAGCTAAACAGACAGTGATGAGCTCATTAGCCGTGAATGGAGCGAGATCCTCAACAGTCATATCTTCCAAATCCTTCGGCTCGCGAGTGTTCGGGTTCACCGGAAACTTGGAAGCGACGATGTTGGGCAGGTCTTTGCGCGCTTTAGACACCAAGGCAGGACGAGAAAGTTCCGGTGCAACGGCAGCTTGACGCAGTCGCTCACGTTGATATTCTCTGGCATCTGCTGCACGTTTTTGCTGTGCAATTTTACCTGCCATCGTCGCACCCGCCACGGGATCATGGGCTTCCACAGCCCATACGTTGATGTATCCATCAGCACCGCCAGACACTAGCCTCCCCCCAGCAGCGGCAGCGGCTTGGAAAGCCACGGCAGCGGTCCCCACTGCTCTAGGCGACTTGGCAACATCCGGGAGCAAAGATAATGACGCGATGCCACCGGAGTGTGCATTCGGGAACTCTGCAAGCAAAGCTCCAGTATCGACAGACCACTGTTTGATAGAGCAGTCGGCACCAGCTGAGTATACAAAACGTTCGTCAGAAGACATGACGATAGCCGAAACCCCACCTGGGTGCGCTGGAATCTTCTCGGAGTTAATATTCTCCGTACCCCGCATTCGAGGGGGTATGAACGACCTAATACGGACGTAGGAACCCTCGACAGGACCTGACTTCATTGCCACTCCGTTTTCACACGTATGTTTCATGCCTGATACATCGCCCCAACGGTAATGGCATAACATGCCATCTTCCCTCCCGCCACCGCTAAAGACGTCAGATCCATCTTTTGAAATAGCAACAGAATTGACAGGGGACGAGCCATGTCCTGAGAATACGTGTTCGCAAACCCGCGTCTCGACGTTCCAACGGCGCACGGCAGAGTCACGTGACCCAGTAAACACGAGTACTGGACAATCGGCAGCAGCCGTCATGCACTGGATCCATATAGGCGTGCCCTTTGGCTTGGTCTGCGTCAAAACATGCTTCATTTGCTTTCCCGCCTCCGTATTGTTTTCGACATCAACCGTGGGTGAGCCGTCATAGCCATTCTTCGATTCTTCGTCATCATCCTTACTAGAGGTGTCTGCCGCACCAGCGCTCTTCGTGTCCTTGATCTCCTCTTCCTCCTCAAAGTCAACGGTACTAGACAACGCCTCCTCGTGGACCTTCTCATGAACGCGCCGCTGGTACATTCTGTCCAGAACTTGCCCGGAATGTACGTCCCATGTCGTCAAGCACGTATTTTCCCCGGACCCGTGCAGCATATTGCCATCAGGGCTTAACAAAATCGCTAAGACGTCGCCCTGTTCTACTTTTTTCTCACATTTGTATGTCTTCAAAAGACACAAGTCAGGTAACGACCACCGTTTGATAGTCGAGTCGCGACTGCCCGTGAACAAGCTGAGGGAGTCGTGGGAAAAAGTGGCGCACGTGACCGCACCTTCGTGTCCACGAGGCGTCGTCTCAAATGACACCTGTGCTGGTTTTTCGATCATGACAAAACGTGGGGTGATCGCAACGCGCGGAGATTTAGGTTCAAAATCAGCATTCTCGACATGTTTCGTGGACGGAACAGTAGACGGCATCGCCGTCTCTCCCTCAGTCAAACCGACGGAGACATCAAATTTGACCCCGTGCTCAAAAGTGGTATTTGCAGCCACAATATTGTGCTCTTCATCAGCGTTCTCATTTTCGCTGTCACTATCAAAGTTCACAACTGTCTTTGGCTTCGCCCTCACCTTGGGTGCCCTTCCCGGCAATATGACTCCGAGCTGGTTTATGCCGAGGTCACCCTGCAAAGCATCGAGGTTATACACCACGACACTGCCGTCTTCACATGCCACAGCAAGCTTGGTGGCATCGGGGCTCACTTGACAAGAATTAACTCTACCCCGATTGAGAGACACACGCGCTAATCGCGTACCTATCTGCGCTCGCGGCTCGATGCTAGACGTAATGCAGTCTTCTGGGACAGGCTGACACCCATCCCAAGTTGCGAACGCACACGCTGTCGGATTCTCGACGTCATTCTCAAGTTGCTTTTTTCTTTCTAACACAGCAGAGGACTCGTCTTCCGTTTCGTCAACTAGCCCGACATGGGCAAGCTCTTCTCTTCGACACTCCAGGAATCCGTCCTCAGACCACAACGCACACGCGCCACAGCACTGGTTACAGCATGACCACTTCATCGTCGCGCCACACGGTAGACAGCCCCTGGAGACGAGGAGGGAGAAGGTCAGCTTTTGACCAGCTTTCGGAGAGACCGGGAAAGTGTTGAAAGTGCGTGTATGTTGACCGCGGTGGGAACATACTCAATGTTTTCCACGGGCGTCACCATGGACGCGCGCAGTGTGATATCCGCATCCTCCGTCAGCGTCGTGTGCGTGAACGCGGTGGACAGCCTTTCCGTTTTTCCTTTATTCGGGAAATCTCCGGTGGGTGAACACGTCTTTCGACAGACGGGATCTTCCTGCTCGTCCCCAGTTCCGCGCGGAACGAGCCGTCCAATGTGACATTTCGACTGCCCCGGCATCAGCACCCCTTTCGCGTTAGGGTGTTCGAACGTCATCCCGTGTGAGTCCGTGGGGAGCCTTGCATACTTAAAGTCAACGGTCACTAGCTAGCACTATTTATTTAAATTTTACGAAGGTACGAAAGTACTTTCGTACGAAAGTACGAAAGTACTTTCGTACTTTCGTACTTTCGTACTTTCGAAAGTACAACTACGTGTACAGCTGTACACGTACACGTACTGTACACTGTAACTTTCGTACGAAAGTATTATTCAAGTACTGTATTATTCATACTTTCGAAAGTACGTTGTACTTTCGTACGAGGCAAGTTGGTACAGTAACGTTGTACGAAGGTACGAAAGTACATTGTACAAGCTGTACAGTAGAGTATCATAAAAGTGGTCCTCTGTGATGTATGGCTAGCTAGTTGGCTACCTTCGAAGGTATCTATCTTTCTACAGCGCGTTTATACAGTACGTGTACGTGTAGTGAACAGGAATAACAACATAGCTCTTGTACGATAAGATATTGTACGTGTACCTTCATAACGTTTACCTTCAGGTAGATATCTTCGTACGTACGGGAATAGATAAGTTGTTACGGAAGTACGGAAGTACTTTCGTACTTCCGTAATAAATATTTAGTGTTTCGCGCGCGGGTGCTCGCGCGTACAAGTAGCCCTACGTGTACACGTAACTTGTAGTTGTACACTTTTGTACTTTGTTTTTCGTCACGAGTACGAAGGTACAGTACGTGTACGTGTACAGTACAACTTGTACTTCCGTACTTTTTTTTGCTGGTTTTTAAGGTACCTTCGAAGGTACCTTCGAAGGTACCTTCGTAGGTACAGTACACGACTACACGTGTATTCTACATTCGTATTTATCTTCGTAAGTTGCAACTTAGCCCTACAACGTACGAAGGTACTGTACACGTACGTGTACGTGTACAGTAGTCCTCCACGTAATTCGAAAAAACCATGCTTGACTTGCAGTGTGTCAATACGTACGTGTACTGCACACGTACTCTTGCAATGGAAAGATAGTTAGATACTCAATCGTACGAAGGTACGAAGGTACACGTACAACTACAACGTTACACCGTTGTACAATAAACTATCGTTACGTAGCGTGTAAGATGTAAAAAAAAAAAAAACTAACCTTCGTACACGACTACGTTGTACTCTAAGTAGTTGTACAACGTTGTACACGTACTGTAACGTGTACGTGTACTGTAGTGTACAGCTAGCTGTACACGTACGTGTACTGCAACTTTTACCATTGTGAATTGATACGAAGGTATTTCCTTCGTTCACCGTGAGTCCGTCTGTGAGTACAAAGTAACTGCTTCTGCCCCGTGTAGCTTGACATGTGGAAGCTCAAGTGCTCTAGCCCTGATGCGAACGCGAGTCCCTTTGTGAAGGACCTTTTCTCGCTGAACGGTGCGCCCGTTCTTCCCTTGTCCTCCGAAGAACTCGGTCGCGATCCGAAAAACTCTCTCACACCCACACGTAACCCCGTATCGTGACGATGCCAGGACATCTAGGGCGCCAACTCTGGGTATATGATCCCGATGGCGCCACTTCCGCGGATACCGCAGAGGTTGAGCGAATTCGTTCGCAATTCACGTCAAATCGATGTTTTCAGAGGCACAGCGCGGACGAATTGATCCGCGTGCAGTACGGTGCACTCCGCAAAAAGCGCGCTCGCGAGATCCATACCTCCCCACCTCCTCCATCTGCATATGATACTTCTGTTCGCAGTGTCAGTGTCACGGAAGACCCAATTCCAAGATCCGTCATTGAACGGTCGATGCGCGCAGGGGTAGAGTTTTACCAAGGATTGCAGGACGAGGATGGCCACTGGGCGAGCGACTATGGCGGTCCTCTGTTCTTACTTCCCGGGCTCATTATTGCATTATACGTAATGGGACAGCTTGACCACGTTCTGCCTGATTATGTGCAGGTAGAGATGCGAAGATATTTGCTTAATCACCAAAACGAAGATGGAGGGTTTGGATTACACATTGAGGGCAGTTCCACGATGTTTGGTACGACGCTCTCATACGTCTCAATGCGACTACTTGGGATGACAGCAACAACGGAAGCTGTGGTAAACGCACGATCGTGGATACTTTCCCGAGGTGGTGCAATTAATGTTCCGTCTTGGGGTAAGTTTTACCTGTGCATCCTTGGTATTTATGATTGGGAGGGTCTCAACCCTGTTCCACCCGAATGCTGGCTGTTACCGTACGAATACAACCCCATACACCCTGGGCGTTTCTGGTGTCACTGCCGCATGGTGTACCTTCCTATGAGCTACTTGTATGGCTGCCGAGCGAGTGGTGCGTCAAGCTTTTTAACCGAGGAACTAAAAAGTGAACTGTTTGTTGGTAATTATAAAACGATTAACTGGGATAAAACTAGAAATACATGTGCGTCAGAAGATCTGTATTATTCGCACCCAAGGATACAAGATGCTTTGTGGTGGGGTCTAACAAAAGTGGAACCATTCTTTTTACGATGGTGGCCTGGTCGATGGATACGCGCAAACGCTCTTAAGCTAACGATGAATCATATTCATTACGAGGATGAGAACACGAGGTACATCAATATCGGTCCGGTCAATAAGGTCATGAACATGCTCAGCTGTTGGTTCCAGGATCCATCAGAGTTTGGGTCTTGGCGCAAGCACACTCCGCGTGTGGCAGATTATTTGTGGCTTGCAGAGGATGGTATGAAAATGGCGGGCTATAACGGCAGTCAATTATGGGACTGCGCATTTGCTGTGCAGGCTATCGTGGCAACAGGTCTTCACGTGGAATACTCTGCTTGTCTGCGAAGTGCACACAAATACATCAGAGACAGCCAAGTATTGGATGATTGCCCTGGTCAGCTCTCCAGAAGATTCCGCCACATCAGCAAAGGTGCCTGGCCATTCAGTACGCGCGACCACGGGTGGCCCATCTCAGACTGCTCTTCAGAAGGCCTAAAAGCTGCCCTAGAGCTCGAGGCCATGGGTTCTGAACGTGCAGGACCCTCTGTGCCAGTGGGTCTACTTCAAGAATGTGTCAATGTAATACTGTCTTACCAGAACATGGGGGGTGGATGGGCTACGTATGAAAATACCCGGAGTTACGAATGGGTGGAGATAATTAATCCTGCTGAAACCTTTGGGGATATCATGATTGACTACCCATACGTTGAGTGCAGCAGTGCATCCATGCAGGCTCTCGCCAAATTTCACCAGCGATACCCCACTTATCGCAAGCAGGATATCAAAAAGAGTCTTCACCGAGGGCGCAAGTTTTTACTTTCGATCCAGCGGCGTGATGGAAGTTGGTACGGGAGTTGGGCTATTTGTTTCACATATGGAACGTGGTTTGGGATAAAGGGTCTTATGTCGACTGGTTCAACGTTTGAGACTTGTGAAGCCCTCCGCCGCGCCGTGAAGTTTCTGTTGTCCAAACAAATGCCGTGCGGCGGGTGGGGGGAAAGTTACCTTTCCAGCCAGACAAAACAATACGTGCAGCTTGAAGGAGGGGTGTCACACGTTGTGAACACAGCATGGGCCATGCTTGCGCTGTTGGCATCAGGTCAAATTTCGCGAGACCCTTTGCCGCTGCATAGAGGGGCTCGTTCACTCATGCGTGCTCAGTGTTCAAACGGTGACTGGCCGCAACAGACAATTATGGGAGTCTTCAATAACAATTGTATGATCACTTACGCGAACTACCGAAATATTTTCCCTCTTTGGGCGCTCGGGGAGTACACAAATTACGTTTACGGATTCAGACCTTCAGAAGGACAGAAAAATGTGTATTTCGAAGGGATTACGGCAGGAGCGAGGGTCAGCAACACATCAGACGAAGATTAGGGATGAATGCTGCAAGGGCTCCCCATGATCCCCAAGATTCCCAAAAGATTGACTGCATAGTTTCTTTTCTTTTCCTGGACACTTTCTGCCAGCACACAGCGAAGGTGACACCTGACCACTAAGTGAAAGGAATGGAGAGAGAAAGTGTAGCTAATTTCTAGAAAATTTGCAAGCTGGTCTTAAGATCTACACGGTGGACGCCATATCGTTGTTACAATGCTGTGTGAACGTGCATATCCTTTTAGAGATACCACTTCACTTTGTCACAACCCTTCAGTGCTGCATAAATTGCCAAAACTTCCTCACCGTTTTCCATTCTGACGGTTATGCTAGCAGATACGTACTTGCCCTTGCTCGACGGCCTGGACTTCACATTCGTAGGGCTAGCCTTCCGCCCCAATGCTACTTCCACTAGTTCCACGATTTCGGCAACAAACGCGTCACCGCCTTCACCAATAGCCTGAAATCGACGGTCAGAAGGATATATGTTGACCTTCTCGTCGAGTTCTGTCCATGAAACGTTCGTGCTTCCTGCACCCAACATCGAGGTTATTTTCTCTTCGTCGATCCTTCCTTCAATCATCGACGTAGAATCTATGGCATCGAGCAGTGAGCGTGTGCTGGATGGATCTTCCTCCTCGCTGATTTTATCGCTCGGGGGCAAATGACGGGCAGCCGACAAGCGAGACGCAATGTGATAGTGGTGCCTCAAGGCTAGCGACGTCGCTGTAGGTTGACCCCTGCTAGCCCAGGTACAGCGGCGATACCCCGCAGATATTACCACTTTATTGGCGAGCATCATTGTGTAACGAGTTCCGGCACAACAAGTGTACGTAAAGATGAACAGAGGTAAGAATGCGGGCGTGCCCGGAGTCGCAACACCGTTGAAATCCGTAGAAGGTATACGAAAGTTATAATGGTGTGGGAATTATATAAGGCCTCGGACTACGTGTACAACGTCGTATTGTAAACTGAGCGGCAGAAATCGGAAATGTGCCCGTATTTGAAGCAGATTTCGGAAATGTGCCGCCGGGCACATTTTTTTCTCCGGAGTGGCACATGTGGGCTACAGTAGTTGTACAACTACACGTACATGTACAGTACACGTAGTTAAGGTTTTTTGACTTTCGTATCTATACTTTCGTACGAAGGTACTTTCGTACTTTCGTACTATTTTTATAGAATAAAATCTAAAAGGATGAGCGTATGAGCAAATCGTCTGAGCGTACGAGTAGTACGTTTTTAAAAGGATGAGCTCATCCTTTCAACTGCCGCGCCGCCGGGAGGGCAGTCATAGAGGCGCGCGCCGCGGCTGTGGCCGGCGCGTCTAAGCGAACATCGACTAAACAGCGTAAATGATCATTCCAGCGAGTTTTATACACCTTTGGCGCTGAATCAGGCTGTACCGGCGCACAGATTCGTCGTTAGCAAAACAGACTCGGCGTTACGAAACATTTGCCGTCTCCTGAGCTCGCGTATTATCCATTGTGTTATCCAAGTAACGTACACGTACTGTACAGTACGTGTACCTTCAGGTAGCTACCTTCGGAGGTACTTCCAGGAAGTACTACGTGTCTCGATTCCGGTAACGGAGCGTGATGGCGTAAGCGCGGTGATGTCGGCGTCTGACATCATCCAACTTGTCGGAGGCGATGTAATACACGTATACCAAACCTCCGGAGGCGAGAAAGCGAATGTTGGAGTGTTGGAGTGCGCGGGGAAGCGGCGCGAAGGGGGGTGCCCCTAGCTGAACTTGGATTATACGAGAGATTATAGATCGACCATTCTTAAGTTAATGGTGAGGAAAAATGGGGAAAAGTTTCCCCACAATTTTCATTTCCCCAACTAGAGACGAGGCAAGCTAGCTAGCTAGCTAACTAGCTAGGCCAGTGCTAGCTAGGCCCTATTAATATGTAGATGGTTAATTTATCTTCGAAGGAACGGAAGTATAGATACAGTATGATATCTATCTACAGTATGATTTTCTTTGTATCTACTCGTATTACGTCTCATTTATATCTAGAAATACATGGTGATCGTAACATGAAAGCCTCAGTTTTGAACTCGCATGTCAACATTTATACGTACGGACACATACCTTCGTATCTACGAAGGTATCTGTTTTTATAAATAGCTGCTGTATGATACCTGGTACAACGTTGTACTGTACGTGTCCAAGTACACGTGCATGTACAATTATGTTGTACGGAAGTACGAAAGTACTTCCGGAAGTACTTCCGTACTTCCGTACTTCCGTACTTCCGTACTTCCGTGCATGCTACATGGAGTCTACCATGTAATCTGTCTCTGCACATTCATAGCCGTAGGCCAGTCGTAGGCCTAGATAGCTGCTGGGGCCTACAGTACGCAGCTACGCATGTGTACTGTACGTTTACACACATGTACACTACGAGCTACCTTCATTCGTAGATAGCATTCTAGCTAGCTAGCTAGCTAGCTAGCTACGAAAGCTTCGAAGGTACTTTCGTAGTAGCTAGCTAGCTAGCTACATGTAGCTAGATACTGTAGTCTACCTTCGTACACGACTGCTACACGTGTACAACACGATACACATAGATGGATAGACACGAAGGTACTTCCGGAAGTACTTCCGTACTTCTGTACCTTCATAATAAACCGTACACGTGTACTGTAGCCCTACGTGTACGTATGTACAGTTGTACACGTACACGTACTGTACGTGTACGTGGAGCTAGCCCTAGAAACCTCCGGCTATCCGGCTCGGATAACACCGAGTGTCGAAAAGGTTGAAAAAGCGTTTTCCGTTAAGTAGGCACAAAAACACGTCTGCAGAGGAGTGATTTACCCGACGTCCCATCATCGCGAACTAACAGAACGATTACGACACCCTTTATTTCGAGCAGGGCATGCCATCCTCGTCGCTCTTAATCATGTGGTGGTCAAATCGATCCCAGCCGTCGCTTTTTGTTTTGCTTCCTCTTTTTATGATCGCAGTCTTCGGTTCCTTGACTACAGAGGCGCTCGACGAGGAATATCAATTTTCGAAGATAAATCTTATTGACGTAGCTAATTTAAGTACTTCTGTGGCTCTTCATTCTGCGAAATTAAGAGCTACGAAGTTTCAACTTACCGTGCAACCGTGGGAACGAAGGCAAGGGGGTGAAGAAGTGCGACGACCCAGGTCGACAGAAAACGGTTCGGAGTCAGCCGAGCGCTTCGTGAGCGTGAACGGTTCATGCTTCGCCCTTGGTCGACGATTTTTTCCCGCCATTGGCTGGAATACATGTGAGCTCTTTTTCGGTTGTTTTTAGTTTTTGTTAGAATGTCTTCTCTCGAGTACTCACTTCTTCTATGCAATATCCTCGCCAACAGACACTCTAATTGAACAGGCAGCACAAATACCTGTCGGTTCATTTGCGTTCAACTATTCCTGCTCCGGGCGACGGCAAGTTACTGATATGTTTGATGCTGCTGTTGCTGCGGGATTCAACACTGTACGTACGTGGTAAGGTGATGCTGTTTTTCCTCTTTCATAATCTTCTTGTTCAAGCCCAACCTTCAACCACCAGCGGCTGGAGTTGTGCTTCGGCGTTACATCTCGGGCCTACAGCGTTGGCGAGAATCAATCTTTTCAAGTAGCACCGGGAGAATATTACGAGCCTTTGTTTCAGGGATTAGATTGGGTAATTCAGCAGGCTTCTCTGCGCGATATCAAGCTTATCCTTGTTTTTACGGACTATTGGGAGTACAACGGTGGCGTTGCACAATATCTTGATTGGGCAGGGTCACGCGCCCGAACTAAAAATGATTTCTTTTCGAATAGCAAATGCAAAATGATGTACAAAAACAATATTCAGAGGATACTCGAACGCATCAACACTTATACCGGTGTTAGGTATCGGCATGACAAATCAATTATGGCATGGGAGTTGATAAACGAGCCAAGATGTCGTAACTGTCCTGAGGAGTTACAAGACTGGCTAGAGGAGATGGCACACTTCGTGAAGTTCTTAGACAGAACTCACCTTCTTTCGACTGGAGAAGAAGGTTTCTACTCTATAGGATCAGGAGGTAGTGTTGATGCCAATCCAGAAGTGTGGTCATTGACTACTGGCCAGGACTTTGTTGCAAATCATGCCATACCAGAGATTGATTTTGCAGTGGCGCACCTGTGGCCGGACAACTGGGGAGTATTTACCCTTGGCCTGCCTGCAAGCTTCTCAGAGACGTGGTTGGTCAAGCATAAGTCGGATTCACGCGCTATTTTAGGCAAGCCTTTCTTGCTAGAAGAATTCGGCACAACAGGAAATGGACAGCTGTCTGCTGTTGACCAAGTTGGGTCGCGATTCGCAACCACAGCAGAGCGAGCCCCCCGTTCAGTTGCGGTGGCTGAATTTTACCGCAGCATTTTTAAGCAGGTTGAGCTCGACAACGAAAATGAATACGCAATTGCAGGTGACATTTCATACTCTAATACACCAGTGTCACGTTAAATTTCTGAATTGTTATTTTCTAACAAATAGGAGGCTTGTTCTGGACTTGGCATCATTTGGACCTGCAAAGTGTGGCTCTTCCCGTGGACAAGTATGCAATTTTTCACAATGACCGTGTATTTACCGAGGTGAGACGGCATGCTCGTATCATGAATGCAGACTTGAATAATTAGAGTAGTTGTCGAGCAGTGGCATATTAATCGCTGATTATAATTTTGTTGATAAAGGAAGGTATCTATACCTTCGTAGATACATACGAACTTTTATGAAGATACCTTCGTACGGAAATAGATATTCATATTTAACTTCAGTTTGGGTCGAAGGAAACCTGCCGATCCGGTGGATGGAACTCTGCGGGTAGAATACTTCCATTTAGGGCTAGTACTTTCGAAAGCACTCCGAGAGTACTTTACCATCGCGAACGTTCGAAGGTGAGTACGTGTACACTGTAGTTGTACACGTGTACACGTACTTACTTCCGGAATTACCTTCGAAGGTACTTTCAAAGTACTGTACAGTACGTGTACACGTACACGTAGGGCTATGTGTACGTGTAGCTCCGAAGATGATAGCGTACTGTATCTGGATTTTTTTTTAAATTAAGCTGGTCGATAAAACTTGCAACTGTGCTCAGTGAAAGGACACATAGAACGAGAAAACGTGCACGTCAGCTGAGCAAGTAACGTCATATATGGTAGCTCTGCACTTGCCTGCTTTCTAGTCAAGGCAATCCAGATGTATTTCACTATCCCTGTTCGGGCTATAAAGTCTCTCGGCGACGTGCGCTCGTTTGCCAGGACTAAAACATTGGCAAGCTTCGTCTCTTTCACAAAGGTTCGCGCCAGTGACTTGCAGTGTAATTTCTCGACCTTGACCGAGAGTTTTCATTGTTTGAAGGAGTTGAACGCATCAGTTCGAGGGTTGAAACTATCGGAAGAGATTTTTATTTCACCACTCCTACAGCGTCTTTTAAAGGCTCTTTCATGTCTTGAAAATACAGTGCGGCGCTGTCCACCAACTGGAGATCTTATGAGATACGGCAATGTGATGTATAGGGACTGGCATGAACAGATGGTATCTTCAGCTGGAGGTGCGGAATGGTTGTTCCAAACATTGAAATTTTCTGTTCCGACAATCTTTTTTTTAGACCTTCTTGGCGATATTTTACCTAAGCAAAATCATGTAAGCGACATGCAATCATTTTTTTGGTACACAATCCCTGAATAAAAACGAGACAATATTATATTGATCTGAAAAAAAATCTCTGACTCTCCGTGACGGGAGCTATAATTGAGCTGTTGCCATATTTTTGTAACAGGTAAGCGTGCTTG
Source organism: Micromonas pusilla CCMP1545 (assembly GCF_000151265.4). NCBI lineage: Eukaryota > Viridiplantae > Chlorophyta > Mamiellophyceae > Mamiellales > Mamiellaceae > Micromonas > Micromonas pusilla. The sequence goes on from NW_003315883.1 coordinate 788,567, forward strand.
AAGAACTTGCTTGAAGAAGTTGACAACTGACACTCACTGTCATGCATATTACTAGCTTTGGTAATGCAACACGAATAGACTATGGGACTGGGCACGAAAACTTTTTTGTTGCATTTCTTCTTTGTCTCTCGCAGATAGGTGTAGTTGGTGTAGCTGACCACGAGGCAATAGTGACAAGAGTGTTTTCAAAATATGTTTCAGTCACACGGAGACTGCAAACACTTTATCGGTAAATAAAATAATATGAACTCTCGAGGTATGTATAAGGATGGGGTTTATTTACCAATTGCAGGCTTGAACCAGCCGGATCGCATGGAGTTTGGGGTCTAGACGACTATTATTTTCTTTCATTTTATTGGTGCGTGCAAAAAGATCAATATTCTTCTTTAGTTTGTAGCAGCATTTTATTTGCAGGGGTGCGTCACAATTAGTACACCAGGACGTCATCATGCCGTGCTCAGTTCATGATGATGGTCTGCTCAAGTCGAAGAAGCACGAGTATTTGTATTTTTCATGCATAAGTTATATCAAAAAGGTTTTCTTCTTGTGCCGGATATTCTCAAGTGGTTTCTAAATTCTGCTGCCCAGGTTAAGTGTGGACTCCTTCGTGAGACATCGCCAACGCTGAACGACATAAGCAGCGTGTTGAGCTGGGAAAAGATAAACGACGGTCTTTGTCGTATGTATTTGGTGGGCTGAGTACATGGATGTGTGACCTCTGCCACTATCATGTGCATTTTCAGGCTGAATGTCTATCCAGATTCCCTATCATGCAGCACTTTCTGTTCGGTTCCATTCTTACCTTTGATCCTGAGAGGAATGCTGATGCGCGTGGAGAATGATTTAGCAGGAAGATTATTCCAGTGCGTTGCACTGCACAACTTCTCAAATTGCCACTTCCACAGTCTATCCCCCTGTAAGATTTTTTCACTTTAGTTCGAATAGTATATACACCACCATAAAGTTTACCCAGCTGTTGAAGATGCGTTCGTCTCAACTTGGCATATCGTTCATAGACTTCACAAGATCAGAAGGTGACTGCAGCTTAATTTTGTTAAGAAGTTCTGGTTCGTATTCAGAATATAATATCGCAGCAAATTGAGCATGAGCTTCAGAGATATTACTCTTGATAGGGTTCAGGATTGTTTCTCTAGAGACTGAGCCCGCAAGGTAGATGCGCATTTTCTGTATGTGCTTTGGTAATGTGCTATGAAGTGTTTTGTTGACAGTAACCACAATATCACGAATTCTGTCAGGTGTCGCAAATGCTGTCTGACGGACTGGTGCCTCTTCAGTCATAATGCCCGACACACGAATAGCTGTTATCTTTGTGATGAATGACAGCATAGGTTCGACAATCTGCCTAGTAACAAACATAATGTAATCTTCACATGCGACCTTTAAAAGCTGCTCAAGCTCTATGCGGCTGTCAACTGCTGTTTCTACTAAACGGGGAAGGCCTTGGACAGCTAGTGTCAGTAAATCACTCGCACCAGGTTCCCTGGATCCAACACTTGTTTCGCCTGCTATAATGCGTTGAACATGCCCCCGCAGATGCGAAAAATTGAGATTTCTCGCATAAACTGCGTTAGCGGTGAGGTCAGGCTCAAATGTTGCAATTTGCTCACGCAGCAAGAGAAGGTGCTTTATCAAGAACAGCTGCCCATCCGTAAAACCTACCTGATTATGAATTGAGTGACTAGCACCCTTGATGGATCCACAGCAAATATGGACGGCTTCTTGAGCAATGCCAGAAAATGTTCGGGCTTCCAAACAGCGGTTTAGTGTCGTAAGGCACGTCAATGTGTGAAACAAGGGAGGAAATCCATCATGAAAACATTTTTCAGTCGACTTTTCCGAGACCCCACAGTAGATAACTTTTTCACCAGAAGATCTGTAGTCTGGTGGAAAACTTGTACTCACGTCTGGTGTGCTACTCTCAGATGACGGAGGTAACTCCAGTTTGCTGGGATAATCGAGATCAGTAGCAGAGGGACAGTAATTACTCACATTATCACGAAGAAAAGTCTGTGCACGGAATATCAGTCGCTCCCGGACATCGGCAAGTAGGACAGCAACAAAAGGCTGCAATAGTGAACCAGTCTTCCCATACTTGTCTAGCTGTTCTTCCATAACCTGAAGTAAAAGTGAGTGACAGAGAACATTTTCAAAACAAGAAGCCAAGAGCATAACAAACCCTGCAGCATATTTTTAAAAAGGAAGAAATTTACCTTGCACTTGATCAAGTCAACAAATTCTGCAATGGTGAACATGTCGGTCCACATGATGTACTGAGGTCGGACAACATCTAGTAATAATTGCCCGAGAGGCTCTAACAATAAGGTGGTGAGGGAAGCGTCATTTGTCAAAGGGAAAGATTTCTCGGAAAGCTCTAGCTCAGCTTGACAAATCTAGAAGAAAAGAGTGGTTTAGCAAAAAATAATAATATGAATCAGATTTTGTTTTAACCTGTAAAAGGTATGTGAAGCCAATGTGCACAAAGACTAGAAGTGACCGTCCCTTAAAATGTTCCTGCAGTGAACGGCGCTTAGTATTCGCTTCGAAAGAAGAGCATATATTCATGGTTAGTCCTTAAACAGCTACTGACCAGAAGCTGGTTTTGAAACACCTCTGAAACAAGGGAAAACCTCTGGTTGCAGTAGTTCGAATGACAATCAATTAATACTTGTGCAAAGGCCTCTCTCCAGTTAGTGCTTCTTCGACTCTGTGCTTGCGCATAAAGCTCGCCCAAAATAGGCTTCAGGCTAGCCATTGCAGAGCAGAAATTTACATAAAATGCAGCATTAAAAAAAGAACTTCCTTGAACCCCATGCTCTTGATGAGTTCTACATGTTGCATTTTCTGAATCGATGTGACTTTGCTTAGCTTCTCTGACGCTATCGAGTACAGTAGCAGCGATGTGTGATCTCACTGCCGAAAGTATGCGCCCACGAAGCTGTTTACATTTGAGTGAAAGACCTGTATACTCTGAATAATTCTTACGGTTGTCAACAAACAAAAAACAATGATCCAGCCGCCGAAGATGCCATATATAATCACAGCTTTCGTCCTACTAACACATAGCAATGAGATTCCTAATAATAAATGTTAACGAGCACACACCTTGCAGAGCAGACCCTTAACTTCACCAGTTATGGTTTCTAGCTCGTCAATATATCGTAGTCTGGAACTCAGCGTTTCAGCGAAATTCAGCTGCCTCTGATTTTCAGAAGCAAGCCTTGCACACTTTAAACGAAGTACCAGACTACGCCCTTCTACTTTCCTGTGCGCAGAGCCAGCGAACACGGAGGGACGAGTTAAGCTTAGCAGCAGCTTTGAACAGGAAAACTAAACACCATATCCGCCCAACCAGTAGTCAACTTGAATATTCCTGATCAGTGTCCGAATCTCAACAGAGCTACAGATCACACTGTCGCAGCAGATGACACGATCTTTCAGCAATTCTATGCGATACCTGCACGCCAAATTTATATAGCAACACGTGAACAAGAAGCGGCAGCAAAATGATGGGAATATCAAGGTGAAATACCTCAAGATCCTGGCCACCTCACTTTGCTTCTTGTGATAAAAATCTGTATACCACCGGTGGATTTTGAACGTCGATCGCAATTCTGCAATGTCTCTCTTGTCACTTGTAGAACTTCCGTTGTGAGGCAACGGCACATCGAATCGAGAAGTCTGGTACAGAAGATAATGATATCATACAAACTGTAGATACAAAACGTTTGTGGAGAGAAAGTCGGTGCACGTGGCAGTATCATTAATGAACGTCATTTATCCTACATCCAGTGGAGGCTGTAAAGCACGAGTCGAGACACTCAGAGCTCGCAGCATGTTGAGCTGCTGCTGAATAAAATATGAACTGCTGCTAGCAGAAGTCAAATGTAGAAAACTGAAAGACGAAGACTAGATCAGAAGAAACACGAACGTTCATGCTGGAGTGAAACAAGTAGGATTCTCACCGTGAGGACCACCCAGCGACTAATTTCCAGATTTCGTCTTCGGGTCCTCTCGTGGACTTTCTGAAGAAACGAAGTGGTCAGAAAAGGGTGCCGTGAAGTTACCATCAGGTCACCTGTCTATTTCTTGGTCGGCTGGAAACATGTGCACTGAAAGCAATCGGGGACTGCCACTTCTTCCAGTCTGGTCACTCAACACGGTAAATGTTAGATATCGCTATTGTCAGCTGGTAGGCGTGAAAGAATCGTTAGATACTGCCAACATCATCTGGCCCTGGGTGGGCTCGTACGTGTAGGTTCGTGAGTCCTACGGGAGTTCCTTCGAAGGTTTAGAAAGTTACCTTCGTAGAATGTATCACTGTATCATTGTGTGTGTGTTATTTCAAGTCTCCGTATCATATCATTGTGTAAGCTAGCTACGTCCAGTACACGTACGTGTAGTTGTACGTGTACAACTACTGTACTGTAGTTTTATTTCAGGAAAATGGACTTTTTAGTCTAGAAATCTTGCTGTGCGTGTACACGTGTACGTGTACGTGTACAACGTGTACAGCTCGCTTCTAGATCACATGTTTTACCCGGATGGGTTAGAGCTCAGTCTTTTTGTAATCAGATCTACACACGTGTACAACTTGTACATGTATTATCTCCTAGCAATAATTTAATTTTAGTCGAGTGTGCCCTTGTACTTTCGTGCTACAGTACGTTGTACTACTGTACCTATCTACGAAAGTACTTTCGTACCTTCGTAGCTAGCTAGATAATAGCTAGTAAAATACAACAGGGCCTTCATAGTTGTTCACGTACACGTACGTGTACAGTACAGTACGTGTACACGTACATGTACAACGTTGTGAGTAGAGCCTACTTCGTCCAGAGACGACACAGACAAACATGGGGCTGTGATTTCATCACAGACTGCCAACCGTTCGCTCGCGACTAGCCGTAAACCAGTCTGTCAGAGCAAGGCTTTCTCGCAGCCGCGTGAATGGTCGAAGACGTCCTGGCTGACATCATGGGGTCGCTTCTCATCGTCTTCCCTGCCTTTGTGGGGATCATCCTCTCGTATTTCCTCTACAAGAAGGCGCGTTTTCCCGCGCCACCTGTCGCGTCGCCTCGACGTGGTCGTTTTTATCAGCTTCGTGCTCCGCCACCGGATCCACCGCAACCTCTCCCTCTGACCCGTGACCCCTCCGCGCGCATAATCCGCACAGGTGAACAAGATTTCCCTTTTTCGCAACTCTCCCGTCGACGAAGAGATCCTCCTGCGGCGAATGGAAAAAGCGGAAGCTGGCGAAGGCGGTGACGCGGACTCGTATCAGAAGCTCCGCCAGATCTACCGCGACATACAGACGGGCGCAAAGGCCTTCCTCACAGCGGAGTACGGGATGTGCGTCAAGTTTTCATTCGTCGTAGGAGGCGTCACGTCGATGATCTCCGGGTACATAGGCATGATGATCGCGGTGTTCACAAATGCGCGCTGCACGATGACCGCGACGCTTTCCCCAGATGCAGTGGCGTGGAAGGAAAGTTTTAATGTTGCATTTCGAGGCGGCGCCGTAATGGGATTCGCGCTCAGCGGATTGGGTATCCTCGTGTTATATTTCCTCATATGCATGTATGTCACTGTGTTCGATGTTGCGTCGGAGGCAATCAAACTTTTCGAGTGCGTCGCCGGCTTTGGCCTCGGCGGCTCCGCGATCGCAATGTTCGGCAGGGTTGGCGGAGGCATCTACACGAAAGCCGCGGATGTTGGCGCCGATCTTGCCGGGAAGGTTGTCGCTGGTATACCAGAGGATGATCCCAGGAACCCAGCGACAATCGCGGACAATGTTGGGGACAATGTCGGCGATGTCGCGGGCATGGGATCTGACCTTTTTGGGTCCTTCGCGGAGGCGACTTGCGCCGCGCTCGTTATCGCGGCACAATCTCATGATCTCGTGTCTGCGGGATGGGATACGCTAATTTTCCCTTTGTACATCTCCGCAGTCGGTATTCTCGTGTGCGCAGCGGTATCTTTTGTCGCAACGGATCTGAAACCAGTCCGAAACGAAGCGGAAATCGAGGAGGTTCTCAAAACCCAACTCGCTCTGACGACAATTGGCATGACGGTCGTGATGTACCCCATCTGCGCGACGTTTTTGCCTTCGACGTTTTACCTAGGCGCTCGCAGCACGTTTGCGGCGTCTTGTGCGAATGCAACCGGGAACTCTAAGTGCGTAACGAATGGACCATTTCACGCGTTTTGCTGCATCTCTGCCGGTCTCTGGGGTGGTTTGATCATTGGTTTCGTGACAGAATATTTCACGTCGCACTCCTACTCCCCGGTCCGTGAAGTCGCGCGCTCAACTGAGACGGGTGCGGCGACGAACATCATCTACGGCCTCGCGCTCGGGTACAAGTCGACGATAGTCCCTGCTGGAATACTCTCTGGGATCGTTTTCGCTTCATTTTCGCTCATGGACATGTATGGTGTCTCCCTCGCCGCTCTCGGAATGCTTGGCACGTTATCCACGTGCCTTGCGATCGACGTGTACGGTCCGATATGTGATAACGCCGGAGGAATCGCGGAGATGGCGGAGCTCCCAGAGACGGTGAGGGAGAAGACAGACGCTCTCGACGCCGCAGGGAACACGACGGCGGCCATTGGTAAAGGTTTCGCTATCGGCTCTGCCGCGCTCGTTTCCCTCGCGTTGACCGCGGCGTTTGTAACTCGGACGTCTGTGTTGGACCATGGAGTGAACATGCTCAATCCGGTCGTATTCGCGTTTCTTTTGATCGGTTCTATGCTGCCGTATTGGTTCAGCGCGATGACAATGAAATCTGTCGGTGTCGCTGCGATGGAGATGGTGAAGGAAGTGAAGCGTCAGTTCGACACGATCCCTGGTCTTTTGGAAGGCAGCCCCGGTCACGCACCTCCGGATCATGCTCGTTGTATCAAGATCAGCACGGATGCATCCCTACGTGAGATGGTTCCCCCTGCGATTCTCGTGATGACGTCGCCGATCGCCACCGGCATGTTTTTTGGCGTTGAAGCTGTCATCGGATTACTCGCTGGCGGGCTTGTTTCCGGCGTGCAGCTCGCGATTTCCGCATCGAACACCGGCGGGGCATGGGATAACGCTAAGAAGTATGTCGAAAAAGGTGGTTTATTTATCGACATGCCCAAGCGCGACAATGTCACGGGCGAGATCATTCGGGACGAGTTGGGGTCGCCTGTGTTGATCTCTGTGCGACAGAGGAAAGGCAGCGACTGTCACAAAGCCGCGGTCGTTGGTGACACAGTCGGTGACCCGCTCAAGGACACGAGCGGCCCGGCACTTAACATCCTCATGAAGCTTATGGCGATAATATCTTTGGTTTTCGCTGATTATTTCATGTCCATCAACAACGGGCAAGGTTTCCTAAATGTCCCAAGACAGGCATTTTAATTTTGGATTGACAAATGAGGGCGCGCCAATTTTCAGGAGACAGTCCGACGCGCACAGAACAACAGTAAAGAGACGATTTCCCAGTGCGACTAGGCGAGGATCCTCTAATTCCAGAATTCGCCTCGATTCGTATGACGCGATTCTTAAAATTAGAAATCGCTTACGTGTTCTATCATTATTCGTCTATGCTATGCTTGATCCTCAAATATCTGCTTGATCCCCACTTCCCTGCCCTCTCGTGAAGGTACATCGAGAAAAAGCGCGATCGATTTCGATTCGTCTTTCATCGCTTCTTTATCGCATCCGGCAACCATATTAGTATCGGAAGCAGGTGAGCTCACGACGAAGCTGACGCCGCCTGCGCTTAGCTCTCGAATCACCGGGCCGGGGCTCAGTCCATTACCAAGTGCACTGTCCGCGTCAACTTCCCTCGGCCGACCCTCTGGCATGCTCGCGCGAGATAACCGATATAGTCTCTCTCGATCGCTCTCTCTTTCGTCTGGTGCAACTCTTCTTAAGCAAAAATCGTCAATTTGTGAGCCCCTGTCCGCCCTCGCGAGACTCGTGATCGTTGGCGGCAGCGCGGGGTTGAGTGTAGGCACTATCAGCGCGTGATTCCCGGGGAGCACCAGGGCGTTGTCGTCAGGCCCGTCCCTGACCCACGACCGGGTTTGCGCAGACGTGAGTAAAGACTCAACCGCGGCCTCGACATCCCCTTTATTTATATTCAGCGCCTCGAATGCAGCAGTTTCATCAAATCCCATCGCCACCAATACCTCTAAATCTAGAGGGTCTGGAACTTTGTAAATTTCGCGGGCCTCAGGGCAATCGTCAAGGGAATCTGTCAGCGACGAACGCGCTCCTTTCGGCGAGTGCACAACAAAAGATACACCACCTGGCGCGCGCCGTGCGACAGTTGGTGACCCAAACTCCTCGTCGTCTCCCGTAAATGAATGGTCTGGTGGCATTAAGTCCAAACGCGACACGCTATGAACACGGCCCAACGCGCCTGCATCTGTGTTGCTCGCATCATGACCAGGTCTGCGCGTGTGTGAAAACGTGAACGCGTCCTCCTCTTCGCGATCGTGCCCCCTCGCGTGCAACGTAGCGTTGAAGAAAACCGCGGCTTTCTCATAAAACGCTTCCGGTCGTGCGCTGTTGTGATCTCCCTCGAAATTGAAAATGTCTTTGTCCCCTGCGTACGCTTCGTGTAATGCCTTGCCGTGCTTTGGAGATATGAAGTCGTCATTCACCCCGTGTGCGAAGAGCGCAGGGGAGAAGCTCTCCGGTGCGAGCTTCAAAGGATCGAGTTCTTTCACGTCAAACTTTGCCCTCCGTTTGATGCTGCTCCTCAAGAACGAGTACGCTATTTTTGTCATATATGAAGGCACTGTCATAAACTTGCTCCGCATGTTGTACGTCTCCACGAGCTCGAGGACGAGTGTCTCCAGTGACGAAAACGGTGAATCTAGCACGATGCCCGCGATCGAAGGGTCTCGGTGCGAATATAATAACGCGGTAACTGCTCCCATGCTTTGTCCCCATAGTCCGATCTTCGATGTTTTTCCTTGCGCCCTGAGATGCTTCACGACCGCGTCGACGTCTAGAATCTCGCGCACACCTAGTGTGACATACTCGCCGTCCGAGAGCCCGCTTCCGCCGAGGTCGAGCGCGAAGACGGTTACACGACGTGGGAGGAGTTTAAACACAACGTCCGCAGCGTCGCATCTTGAGCCACTGTTGCCGTGGAGGTAAATGACACAGGGGAGTTTCGCGTTCGGTGGAACGGACTCCGGGACGTAGTGCGAGCACTGCACGCGCATCGAACGCGCCTCGTCGATTCGTCTGCACGCGTCGTCGTCGCCTCCGTCGCGCGCGCCTCTGGTTTCGAGAATGAGGTCGACGCGTTTGCAGATTTCGCCGGAGATGCGAAAACGTCTCGAGGAACCGCCGGGGAGGGAAGCGTCCGGGGAATAATCCGCGCGCGGCGGACGGATGACGAGGTTGACAAGTCGCGCCCACGTGCTCGGCATGGTTTCGACTCCCGCCTCGAACACCCGCGAACCGAGTCTGGGGAACCGATATCTTATACCAGTCTCACGTATCGTATTCGTCGCTGCGCAGGCTAGACGCTCGTGCCCCCCACCGTAGCAGCTGCCGACTGAGCTGACAGCGCCGCAGGGCAGGCGAGCTCGCCGCGCTGCGTGCGGAAAGTCGTTGTTCACCGAAGACTATCTTCGTAGGCTACAGTACACGTGTACGTGTACGTACTAACGTACAGTATGAAGATAAAATTCTACGAAGGTCGGTACGAAAGTACGAAAGTACCTTCGTACGAAGCAAGGTACTTTCGTACGAAGGTACGAAAGTACCTCGGAAGATAATATCTTCGTAAACGTTGTGTAGGGTACAGCAGTACGTGTACACGTACACGTACAGTAGGTAGGGCTACAACGACCATAGTAGGGATAGTTACTGGATAGTTGTTCTTCGAAGATATCGTATTCGGGCACGGGGAGCACGGGGAGAGGGACGGGGATAGTGGGGTCAACAGAAAAAAATGATAGGCCGCCGTGAAACCGCGAAAACGTTTGAAAGAACGACTTTCATCGGCGCGGAGTCCGACTTAGCTACTTACCGATACGTACTTCCGGAAATACCATTATTTAATAATACGAAGGTAGGCAGGTAGGGCCCAACTTCCGGAAGTACAGTACATGTGCAGCGTACTTTCAACGTTGTACAAATCCGCTGTACGTTCGGTACACGTACTTTTGAAAGGTACGAGTACGTTGAAAGTACCTTCGAAGGTACTTTCGTACTTTCGTACCTTCGTAGGAAGTATGTACACGTACTTCCAGACTTACCTTCGAAGGTTGTGTAGATACTCGTCAGAATGGACTTACAGTTCATAACGTATAAACGATGTAGCCCTCACCCTATCACTGAATATATCTTCGGAGGTAGCTCACTCAACAGGCTAACGCTCATGCGGTTGACCGAGGTCGAGATCGAACTCGATAATGTTCATTTTCATGTCTGGGGCACCACGAATGCCGCGTGTGAACCGTTTCTTTTGAGGCATTGCTGTCGCCTTCGCGACCGCAGTTTGCACCTGTGTTTCTTTCGGACGCCAGACCTGAGTAGCATTTTCTCGGCGAAAGTGCGACAGTGACGTTTGTGCGCTTTTCGTCGTCTTCCTTCGTAAGTTCGCAGCGTGTAGAACTTTCCGTCGAAGCGCCCATTCATTCCACTCGTAATTTTGATCGATGTTGCTCTCATACGCGTGGGCTGACGTTTGAGTCGCAAATTCGCACGACTGAAACCCACGCATGGACATGAGGTCTGGGTCACTGCGGTCGTATTCGGGGTCACTCGTCGCACGCGTCGCGTTGACAATCGTCGGTATGTCTAAACTTGCGAAAATCTTCCCGAAACCGGCGGCCGCATGTGTGATGTGTACAAGTTCAGGAGATCCTTTTAAGACGTCCTCACAGCGCTTCAGAAACGCGCTCGGCTGCGCGGCAAACTGCCTCGCGTCTTCAACGTTCACAAACCCGAAAGATTTACCCATCCAGTGTACGACCGCTCCGTCACTGGAGGCGCCCGCTGGGAGAAGTAAACCGTTTCGTTTCACGAGCGCAAATACGTCGTACCCATTGAGGTCTAAACCCTCAGACGCAACTCTACCTCCAATTTCGATTTCACATCCAGCACGTTTCGCAGCTGCTTCCGCTGGACCTGTCTTCATCGATGGAGGGCCGATGTTTGCGTCGAGCAGCGGTGGCGCCATGCGCATCTGCGCCTCGCGGGCACGTGTCGCCAAATGCGACGCTTCGCGTAAAAGGTCACTCGTGATCGACTTTGTAAACGTTGGTTTGGAGTGCTTATCGATCGCGGCGATCACGTCCATTTGCGCTCGCAAGGCGTTGTCCTCGTTCGCGAGTGCGAGCTGCGCACACCCGATCGAGTCGAGAAGTGGGTATGCGGTCGATATCGGAACCCCCGCACGAGTGTCTAGGGATTCACCTCTGTACTCGCCGCCACCATATAAGAGCGAACGCAGTTCGTCAACTGCCCTCGATTGCAAGCGCGCAAGTTCCTCCACGGAAGCGACGCCCATTACAAGCGCATCTAACGCCGCGCGTAAATACCTGCAGTACTGTGCGCGATTGTTGTGTTCATCTTTTAGCGATATCATTAAAGCGTCTTCTGGCGTTAGCGTCACCGCGTTGTGCGCAATGACCACACCGTACTGCCGTGTCAGACGCTCTGCAGACGCGAGCTTTGCTCGTAATGCCACCTCGATCGTCGTCGTCTTCGCGATGTATTGAGGCACGATATCTGCCATCGTGCTACGCAGACCGCCAGTTTCGACCTCGGCGAGCTCGGGAATCGCGCGGTTGAAGACGCATATGCCCAGGACTACGGCACTGAGTTCTTTCAACGATTTTAATCTCGCGGCAACAGCCACGTCTTCGTTTCCGCCAAAGAAGAACAAACGCGTGGACGCTCTCGGGAACGCAGACTCGAGCGCGCGTTTGATCATCTCGCGTTCATCTTCGTCACATTCCGTCGCATCGCGTCCGCCGGCGACGCAAACGTACCTGAAAACGGCGTCGTGTATATCGTCCACTCGGGCATCATCGTCGGTCGGGTCTTCGACGTCTGCGCGCGCGATCGCGCGCGCCATCGACGCCGCGCGGGAATCACGCGTCGAAATCTTCCTCGCCATCTCGCGCATCGCGTTCACGCGCGTCTCTTCAACGTTCGCCTGCATCGACAGCGTCGCGTACGACGGTGACGTCGTCGCGAGCAGCGCGGCGACGGAACGCTCGACGAGTTCCTCGCTCACTTCTTCGTTCTCGTCCATGACGTCGTACCCGACGAGGACGTGCGCGCGGAGCAGAAACGTCGCGAGGACAGGGGGGACTCCAACGCCGCGCTCGCGAACGCGTCGGATCGTCTCCCTAAGTGCGGCGGAAGACGCAGACGCGTCCGCCATCGCCCCCGTTCGTTAGCAGGAAGAAGGATCCGAAAGCGTCCGAGCGCTGAAAGGACGCGGGTTTCGACTGGTCTGAGGTCGGGTTCGGGAGAATGAGACGTCGAGGAAGGCTGCACCCGAGAACTGGATCTTTATCTCAAACGCGTGGCGCACACGTCCAATGTGGGGCAGGGAACGCGTGCGCACGTGTGTCTCGCGTATGCTCGTAATTCTAATAAATTATGGAGGCCTACGAGAGTTCTACAGTACGAGTGTGGCAGATACAGTACGTGTACACGTTTATACCTTCGTACGAAGATAAACCATACTGTAGGCCCTACAGTACAGTACTTGTACGTTGTACAGCTGTACACGTACACATACAGTACATATTTATGGACGGAAATAGGATATTCTATCATACGAAGTTATCAAATCTTCGAAGGTACTTTCGTACTTTCGAAAGTACTTTCGAAGGTACGAAAGTACTTTCAAAGTACGAAGGTACGAAAGTACTTTCGTACAAAGTACTTTCGTACTTTCGAAAGTACTTTCGTACGAAAGAAAAGTACGAAGGTACGAAAGTAAGTTGTTACCTTCGTACGAAAGTAAGTTGTTACGAAGGTACGAAAGTACTGTACAACTACGTGTAGGGCTACGTGTACACGTACAACTACTTTCGAAAGTACTTTCGAAAGTATGATAAAATACTTTCGATCTATTTCCGTACACGTACGTGTAGCGCTACGTGCACAACTGCACATACGTTATGTTACGTTGTACACGTACTGTGGGGGCTCCTACTGACAAGCGGTACAGGAGGGCTACGCGTACACGTACACGTAGGTTCTTCGTGACCTCGCTCTCGGTCTTAGAGGTCTTCAAACTTTCATTGGACTTCGGTTCCCGAATCGACTATGCACAGGCCTTCGGGCTCGCGACCGTTTGGCCACGTTCTTGTTTCGCCCGCATGGTTGCAGTGGGGATTGCAATGTGTTCAAGCTCATGCCGATAGGTGCTTCTCTTCTGGACTTTTCTTCTCGAAAACATCTGCGTGCATATCAAACGTTCGGCGCGATTTTTTGTGGGGTTCGTTCGCGGAGGTTGTTTCGCAACCCAGTCCTTGGAGCATATCTGTATCCGATGTTCACATCATTGTTTATGGGAACATTCTTCCCGAGTCATGCATAACAGAAGCATTGACAGGCTGCGTAGTGGGCCTGGCGAAGAACCTTCCAGGCCACAGTGTATTACGTGACATTGTAGGAATCGGAATTGTGAGAGCAGTACACGCTGTGTCGAAAAGAATTTTCGTCCTGTCACAGTTATCTTCCACGCGACTTGCGGACGTCTGCTGTATCTTGGTGTTTGATAGTAATTTTTCGGCGCATCTAAGATCTGTTGGTGCACCAGTATCAAAAATGCCCTATTTATGTAGCAGTGGCCTTCCAGCAGACGGTACGGGAGCAGGGGTATTTCGAAGTAGGAACAACTTATTGCGAAGATGATGATATGGTCGACGAAGTGTCGACGACTTGCACACGAAAGATTCAATCTTTGTGAGCTTTCGAAGTAGGAACAACTATCGCGAAGATGATGATATGGTCGAGGACTTGCTCACGAAAGATTCAATCTTTGTGAGCAATTTCTTCAACATGTACAAATGAGTAAAAATGCTAAGAGATGTTAGTGTCAAAACGACACTTTTTGAAACTATTGCATTTCACTCACCGAGTTCTTCAATTCGTTCCAATTCTGAACGTGCTCCGCACTGCAAATATATGGTTAGCTTGATTCGCATAATTATTGCGCAGGGTGAGCGAATCCCGAAGACATCAACGAAGCAACTTTTTTTCTCCTTTTGCCTCGAGAATATTTGCCACTAAAATATGTGAGGTGCAAATTGCATTGGACGCACAGGAGGGTGGTTCACTGCATTGAAAGTGGTGATGTGAGGTACCATGTCACTCTCAAAACGGATGAAAGCTCCCTTATTTTCCATCTGGTCACAATAATTAGGAGCACTGAATACAGTTATTAGTGAGCCATCATGTTCGATCTCAAATCCGTCATCCTTCACTTCATGACTCCGAATAACAAGTTCGAGATTATTCTCGATAATAAATTTCTTCGTGACATCAGGACCGAATGCTATACCAATGCCTCGCTTGCTAGGATAACGACCTGGCTCACAGCAAGGATCACTCCATAACATTTCACAGAAAGGACCTTCGTCAGGAGGTTCATGGAACCGGTCAATACTTTTTAGATCTTCAACCTTCACGCCGTCTTTCGAGAACAGACCTCCATGCACGATAAATACTTTCTTACCAAGGACACAACCCTGCGAAACAAGAATAAAATCATGAGAAATACACTTTCATTTCAGATAATTATTCATATCAAGTGGTAGCTAGCTACCAGTGGAAGACAGCAGAAGATCTCTTGGAACAAATCAGCAAGTTTGCCATTATATTTTGCTCGGACTTCTCCATCAAAACCATAAAGCTTATTCATAGCGGATGTTTCGTGATTGCCGCGAATAAGTCGTAAACTCTGTCAAGAGAACATATGTCCAGTACGAAACTGCTGCTGCTGAAAATAAAAAGAATACCTCAGGACATAGACACATAAAGGCAAACAATGTGAGGACCACTTCCACAGAAAATGAACCACGATCCACAAAGTCACCATTGAACAGGTATGGGTTATCCTCCGAAGGCTCCCCGTTGAGCTCGAAAATGTTGCACAAATCGAAGAACTGCATAAAATGATTGACAAGTAAGAATGGTTCAGGTACAGTGAGAAATAATCGCAACCTGGCCATGTATGTCTCCGCACACAGTAATGTGTTTTCCCAATAAAGATGGAACAGAACAAATATGTAAACTAGGTTACATATTGCAAGCAATAAATAGGTCAGCGAATATAGTAATCAGCAATTCCTACTTCAGGGATGTCGACGTCGATCACCGAAGGAACTTTTTCCAAGATAGACTTTGTTTGAAGTAGTATTTCGTATGCATACCTGCTATCAAAGTGATACTTAAATATGTCGGAGCAGCAAGTGTGTACTCGTATCAGACGACATAAAAACTCTTGGACCAGCACCAGCTTAATACAGGAGTTTTCCAGAGATACGAAAACCCAACATAACTACGTAACACACCGCAAGTGAATAGCTTTACAATTTTTGAATTGAAGAATCATATCTTTCACAAAATTGGCCGTGACAGTGTGATTCTCTCCTAGTCGAGGACCGTCGTATGTATTTTCTACAGTAATTGTGTCAAGTTCAATAGAATCTGAAACTTTCACCTGATAGAAAAGATAATTATACACCACAGAATGATCGCATCTTCCAAACGAAGAACTTACCAGAACAGATTCTGGAACTCGAATCGCATATTCGAAGCGCTGCTTGCGCAGTGCAAGTTCACACTCTCTTACTTTTTTTTTCCCTTCTAAGTTTCTCGGCTGCAGTTGCACTACCTACGAACAAAATAAATTATTACCGATAAATATCACGAAAGGCGATTGTCAATCTACCTTCTCAAAGTCTTTCAGAGCACTGCCAAACTTGCCAAGAATGAAATTGGACGAGCCTCTTCGATAGTAGCCCTATTATAGAAGTTTTATATTGTAAGTGGTGGAGCACATATTCAACAAAATAAAACGCACTTTTACATATCCAGGGTCAAGCCTTATTGCCAACGAGCTATCATCAAATGCGCTCGCGTAGTTTTCAAGATGAAGGTGGGCAAGTGCACGATTCGCAAGCAAAACTGCACTCGTCGGAGATACCTGAAGGGCTTTGCTATATGCCACAACTGCCTTAGCATATTTCCTCTCTGAAAGAGATATTGATCGTTATTAGTTTGTGTTCTCTTTACTGATACAAATGGATGTAGATTAAAGTACGTGTACAGCAAATGTAGTATTATTTTTGACACGAAGCAAAGCGCTCCGATCCACGTTTGCTAGAAAGCTCAAAGTACTCTTTGAACGCGGGCCGAGCAGAGCACGAAGTAGCTTAAAGACAACACAATGAAAAGCAACTCTCGTCAAAAATCGTGTAGGTCATACTAGATCGGATTCAAGTGCTAGATCAGATGACGTCACCATTAAATAAAATATTAGCAGCTGTCTTCAATGCGTTCAGTTGTATCGGATTGCATGCAATAGTGGTATCCTGCAGAGCGGAAAAAAACGAATCAATTTGCGAGGATCCCGATCAGGTTTCTTCAGGGACCTGCGCTGACTGAGGTGTTGGTGCTTCCATTTTTCAGAGACTTTCGTCAATGTTTAGGAGGATTCATGCTCGTGTCTACAGATGGTATTTACTGATTATTTCTTGTAGTAAGAATATATACTACGCGACGTGAACCTTGTTGCTCGTTCTGCGTCCACATATCGAAAACGGCTTGTGGAATACTTAAGTACGTGTACTGTACACGTACTTCCAGAAAACTGCAGTACGTGTACACGTACACGTACTTTGAAATACTTATTTATTTATTACGAAGATATTTATTTACCTTTTTTTCCGGCAGTTCTTGTGTCGAAATTTTAGTAGTTTATCCCCTGATATGTACACGTACTTTCGAAAGTACGAAAGTACTTTCGTACCTTCGGGTAAGTTGTTACATGTACGTGTACAGCTGTACTCACATCGATAGGATAGTCTACGTGTACTTTAGACATGCACGTGGCCCTACCAAACCCTACCTACTAGCTAGCTAGGGATATGAAGGTATTTCCGTACTTCCGGAACTACTTTCGAAAGTACTTCCGAACATACCTTCGTAAA
This sequence comes from Micromonas pusilla CCMP1545, assembly GCF_000151265.4. Lineage (NCBI taxonomy): Eukaryota > Viridiplantae > Chlorophyta > Mamiellophyceae > Mamiellales > Mamiellaceae > Micromonas > Micromonas pusilla. The sequence goes on from NW_003315883.1 coordinate 805,772, forward strand.
TACGTACAGTACGTGTAGAGCTGTACACGTACACGTAGTGTCATGTTCGGATAACAACTATCTTCGATGGTACTTTCGTACTTTCGAAAGTACCTTCGAGGTACTTCCATAAATACGGAAGTACGAAAGTACGAAAGTACTTCCGTAAGTCTTCCGTTCAACATTTCTTCTTCCGTACAACAGTACGTTGTACTTCTTCCGTACTTTCGTACTTCCGTACTTCCGTACTTCCATTAAGGTTTATTGTACGAAGATATCATACTGTATTCTATCAGTAGGGCTATTGTACACGACTGGTTGTACTTTCGTACAGTAGTTGTACTTACTGTACACCGTTATCTTCGAATGAAGGTATCTATTTTCGAAAGTACTTTCGTACTTTCGAAAGTACGAAAGTACTGTACAAGTACTTTCGTACTTTGTACGGAAGTACTTTGTACTTTCGTACGCTACTGTACACGTACGTGTACAGCTGTACACGTACATGTACAGTACACGTACACGTACAACATAACGTAACCACATGTGACTACAGTAGCCCTCCCAGAATATCAGGAAATTAAGCTGAGGTGTCGAGCATTGGTTTCAAAATACGAGTAGGCGACCCGGCTAGGTGAAGTTTCATGGAAACATGTCGCTTTTGCGAACGGTGAGAAGAACTAACCCCTGAACGCGATTTCAAGGCTTGAATGCACGCGAGTTAACTCAGACCCCTGGCGTTATCTCAGACCCCTGGCGTTTCGTCTCCTTCGACTACACCACAGACGCAGAGTTTCAATTACGGCGACGATTCGAAGCAGAGCCGTGAAGTCTTCGGTGAACTGACAAACACCACGAAATATATGGGGTCTGTTTCGCAAAGGTCCGAAAGAAGAATTGGCTGCACTAAAAATCATGCTGGAGTGCGCAAGAGAAATGCCACGCCTGTTAAAACCGCCCAGAACACGTGGAGGGTAAGACTCTCTCAAGTTTTTTTTTTTCAAATTTCATGTGTTTCACTCCAGGACATTGACTCTATGCACTCGGACGACCCCCTCATGTGTTCGGAATATGTCGATGATATTTATACAAATTTACAGAAGTCAGAGGTTGTTCTCTATCCTCTTAGCGACTATATCGAGAAGGTTCAAACAGACATAAGCTCTACTATGCGTGGGATTTTGGTAGACTGGTTGGTTGAAGTAGCAGAGGAGTATAAGCTCTCTGACGACACATTGTTTTTGAGTGTTCTTTATTTAGATCGGTGTTTAAGTATCCGCACAGTTGCAAGATCAAGGTTACAGGTGAAATTTCATTTCTGCTTGTCACTTTTACTTTTCTAGTTCCACAAGTCATATGTGCTTATTAATGCAGCTCCTGGGTATCACCTGCATGTTAGTTGCTTCAAAATATGAGGAGATTTATGCTCCACAGGTCGACGAGTTCTGTTACATTACCGATAATACATACACTCGCGAAGACGTGCTGTCAATGGAGAGGATCGTCCTTGATTCGCTCAATTTTGATCTTACCCACCCGACGACCAAGACATTTCTCCGCCGCTGCTTGAGCGCCGCAGAGTCAGATGTGAAGGTGGATTTTCTTGCAGGTTTTTTGTCGGAGCTTGCTCTACTTGAGTACACATTTCTCCGCTATTCACAGTCAACAATAGCCGCAGCATCTGTTTCTCTTGCACTTATGACACTGGGCAGGTCTCCTTGGTCGAAAACGCTCGAACATTATACACACATGTTTCCTTGTGACTTGAGGGAGTGCGTTCAAGCTCTTCACACCTGTCACTTGGCAGCTCAACAGTCTTCTTTGTCAGCTGTACGTGAAAAGTATTCGCAGATGAAGTTTAAATGTGTTTCCCTGATCAAGCCTGTTGACTCTTGTGCAGAATACAGTGCTTAACAAAAACATATCACGCATTCCTTTCGTTCAAGAGCAACAGACTGGAAACTTGTGTGGTTAATTGAAATTGTGGTCCAGTGGTTAAACTTTAATTACGAGCACACCGGAGAAATGTAAAAAAGTCCTACACTATCTGATATTTCGTGTACAGGACTGTGCGGATCTGGTAAAACTCATCAGATAGTTCACCTTCTGCAGCTAGAACTGAGAAACCAGATTTGTGGACATTCTTCCGTACACATGTGCTTCCTTTCGAACAAACTAAAGCACCACTAATGAACTCTGCTGCGATATCGTGAGTAGCAAGAGACAATTTTAACTCACTGAGTTTTAGACTGCCAAAAAATGCCGTGTTTTCTTGTCTGTGAAGCTCTTCAGGAATCAAACTATAGTCAGACTCACCCCATGCCTGTGTTTCGTCCTCATACAACTTCTTCAAATAAATTCCTTCAGGAACCACAGCAGAAGAGTCAATCATATTTGCATTCATATATCCACCTGCCACCAGAGTTCGGGCTTGTGGAAGAGCACGAAGCACCATATCAGACTGGTCCGCATGATCAATTGTCTTGCAAAGTTGTCCCTCAACCCAGCCAACATGATAGCCTGCAACATCTCGCAGACGCGTGCGATACAAAAGATCCTGTGAAAGCGCGAGACGGTACACGGCCGTATCAAACGTGCAATGAATGGTTTCCCCGCCTGTTGGCACGTCGACGCGTGCATCTGGAAGCGAATTTTTAAGATATGTTTTCAGATGTTCTGCATCAGATGGCGAACCACGGACTAGAATTATACGCCGGGGCTCTATGTGGGAAATGAGCGTGCGAACACTGCGGCCATCTGCACGACCTTCAAAATCACATACGTGTACAGCTGCACGTAGACTGACTTCGAGCGTTTTTGTTACAACCTTAGTTGGGAAAGCAGACAGATTTGGTGAACCAGAGTCTAAATCACCTACAACGCCAGCCAGAATTCCTGCTGTTGAAGGCAAACTTCTGGAATTAACATCATCATGAAGAGAAGCAACTGCCGTGCCCAAATCATCAGTGGCTGCTCTTACTAAACGACTGGCATCCACAGTCTCTCCGAAATCAGTAGTGTCTGGCTCCCAAAGTTCGTCATCAAACATATCTGCTACCCCATTCAAGTGTTGAAACAAACCGTCGACAAGGCAACGCCTGCAGCGAAGCTCTTCAAAATTGAAAACATTTTTGTTTGTCGAGACAGTATTATGTCGCACAAAACAATTAACACTCAGCGGAGTTTTAGAGTCACTGCCAACACTTTTACTGCTGGAGGAGTCTGGAAAGGATTGCTCATTTCGATTTCTTTCTGAATTATGCTCTTCATCATCATCTGCATCTGTCAATGGTGATGTACATTCATGAATATTGACGTCACTTTGCTGCTCTTCCAACTGTAAAAGTTCATCACCTTCAAGTAAGACCCGCTTTGACAGTTTTATAGTAAGCGGTTGTCTTGCTGCTGGAGGCTGCCGTGACAAATCCTCGACCTCCCTCGATAAGGTACCTGGCTCTGTCCTGTCTGTGAGAATAATAAGATTTCGTGGGTCAGATGCCCACTCGACAAACAGGTGTCGGGAAGCTCCACATTCAAGTGATCCAAAAGATGACAACACAACTTTTGGTCCAGGTCGGAGAGCATGGAGTTCCTCGATAGAATGGCACAGGGTTAAATACCTCGTTTTGAAAACATTATGACGGTCTATATCGAAGTTTCTACTAACATTCTCACCCATCCACTCCAGATGGCTTCTAGCGAACTCAAGTGTGTTGTATGCTACAGTAGACAGCAACACCAACTGGTAGGCACCAAGCTGTTTTTGGGACCAATTTTCCTCTAGAAGAAGCAGTAACTCGAGGACACGGCCTGCAGGGTCTATGGGTATCAGCACGTTTCCATCTTGTCGGACACTACGCAAAATGACGTTCATGATTTCATCGTCTCGCGTCTTGCTTTGTACCTCACGCGTAACACTTAATGAATCAGTAATTAGAACAGAAGGTCGCTTCAAGGACTCGAGAGTAGTACCATTCAAATGTTTTTCTTTTCGATGATTGTAGTCAACGGCATAAAGGACGTCTTCGGAATCCTTGTGCACCTTCCACACGGTGGCACCGAGCATGTGTCCTGCCGCATGTGCAGTCACAGAGATACCGTGACCATTGCCCTCAAGAGCTGAGTGCTGTGCATATCGAACAGGGACAAACGATCCAAATGCCTTGTCCACATCATCCAAAGAAAAGAGAGTAAAGTCAGTGTCATAAGATCGCGATAAAAAGTGATCGTACATGTACATTAAGCCCATCTTATGTACTGGAAGTGTGGCATACACTTTGCAATTTAAACCAAGTTTGCCGAAAGCGTATGGAAGGGCACCCAGGTGTTCCGTGTCAGGGTGGGACACCAGAACAGCATCCACTGAAGGTGCTACTTGTGCAAGAGGATCCAACATTTCAACTATCAACCGATCATTCCAACCACAGTCCAGTAAAATCTTGCACCCGTCCCAGTCGAGGAGATAGCTAAGTGGATCCTCGCCTGCAAGTATAGATAAACCGAAGACTGAGCTGCTATGCGAAATCGTCGAAAAACGTGACGCTCATTTTTGTGATAACTTGAAGTGGCGTTGCTCGAGGGATACTCTAGAAGAACGGTTGATTACTTGCCGTATACGCCATACAAAGGCGTCACTTTAACTGCACTAACTCGACCGTGAGTGGGAGTTGCGGACGAGGTGCCGTCAGATTTCATTCCTAAGTCAGTGTGTGCCTCTCCGTGTTCTGCTTGGAACTCCTGAAAGAAGTCGTGGAAGACACGCGAACGATGTTGTTGGGAAAACTCCTTGATAGCGTGCGGGTTCACCTCTTCAGGAACAAGTAAATTTTCAGACCTTCGTGCGATACAGGTCAACGGAGGGATTGCTCGACCCAGCAGCGACACTCGACTCGCGCGTCGCGGCGGTCTACACGGACGTACGTGTACACAGACATTGATACTTCTGATAATTAAAAAGACTACTCGTACTGTACCTTCGTATGATACACGCACGTACGAAGAAGAAGGTACACAACGTGTACGAAGTACACGTACGTGTACAACGCGTTACTGTACGTGTACGGAAGAGTTACGTACGGTACACGTACACGTAGTACTTTCGTATTCTATCTATTTTCGAAAATACAAGTTGTACAACTTTATGTACACGTGTACAACGTTGTACGTGTACACGTACACGTGTAGTGATTGTATTAAACGCGTTTTTATCGGAAGTACTTTCGTACTTTCGTACGAAAGTAAGTTACTTTCGTACGAAAGTACTTTGAGTACCTTCGAAGGTACGTGTACTTTCGAAAGTACATATCGTATCATAATACTTATTCGTACAAAAGTAATTCTATTTCTACACTACACGTACACTACACGTGTACATGTACAACGTTATTGTATTTCCGTAGTACGAAAGTACCTTCGGAGGTACTTTCGTACTTATCAAGTATTGTTTATCTATCTTCGTACTTCCGGAAGTACGAAAGTACGAAAGTACTTTCGAAAGTACGGAAGTACGAAAGTACCTTCGTACGAAAGTACGAAGATAGATACTTTCGTACTTTCGAAAGTACTTCCGGAAGTACTTCCGGAAGTACACGTACACGTACACGTACGTGTACAGTACTTCCAGAAGTACGTGTACACTTACAACCGCCGGTCAGGCATTCCCCATCAACGTTCAACATCCTGAGTTTTGACAGGAAACGCAGTGTTTTGAGGGTCGCGAGCTCTCCGCGTCCTCCAGGCGACGCGTTCGCGGCTCACGAGTCGAGACGCGCCGGACGCGTTCGTACATCAGGCGTGGGCGCTGCCGCGCGCGCGGGCGCACGCAGCCGCGCGCGTGATGGCGCGCGCGCGCGCGCAGCCGGACTAATTGCCAATAGAGGAATTTCCCCGTATAATACGAAAATCACGCCTTACCAATTGCCCAAAGTGAAAAATTCTCAGTTTTTCGCACGGAATTCCGTCCCTGAACGAGACTATACTGCTGCCCATCGTGCAGTACACGTAGTCACTCCCGTACACGTGTACTCAGCAACCTCGACGCCGAGAGCGCGTCCCGGGTCTTCTTCCGTCGATGATAAAGGCTGGGCCGGCGGATGCGCTGATGATGAGCCATAAAGTATGGGCGCGGCCAATACGTTGTTATCAACGAGTCGGCACACTCTTGTTATTTCTACAGCCCGCGCACCAGAGGTCTTGGTCGTTTCCACTTTCCCTTTTGCAGGACTTCTTCCTCGGCCTTCCCCTAGGGCGAGGGACACCTAAGCGGGAAGTTGCGGCGCCTTGTGCGGCCTCCTGGGCGAAGAAAGCGGTGTCGTTCATGACTTTGCTCATACAGAACGACCTTCGCTGGTTGCTCCGTCGCCGCGGCTGCGGAAAAGTACACGCGCCGCGCCAACGAAGAACGAAATAGTTACATATTCTTATTAAAAATACGTTCGCCATGTTTTTCCGCAGCATGTACGAGCTCGAGCGTTTACAGATATTCACAGGCAAACAAAACAGTCAGAAATTGGCGGATTTGGCGAAAAGTATACTAATTGCTCATACGAAATGTACTACGGCAAAAAATTTGCTCATTGACTCGCAAAACCCGTTGATTCCGCACGTACTAAGATTAGCCCTACAGTACACGTACACGTACAGTACGTTGTACGTGTACATGTACGTTTATCTTTACTTCCGGAAGTATGATATGATGTTTATTTCCGGAAGTACTGTACACGTATTCTACCTTCGAAGGTATCCGTACACGTGTACACGTACACGTACACGTACGTGTACTTTTCTCTGAGCAATTCCGCTGAGCGCGACTATTACACGTGTACGTGTAGACCCCCCCCCCCCCGAAGGAGATAACTTTTAATAGTAAATAAATAATGAGTAAGTAAAAGTTTACTTAGTTTTTCGAAAGGCGAAGACTTTTGCGGGTCGAGCGAAATTAGACCGTCGATTGTGAGTTAAAACTGCAGTCATGTATTTACTAAGTGTCGAAATTTTAGTAAGTTATCCCCTGGTGTACAGTACTACTGTACGCCCTTTAAGCCCTGAATTAGCGTGAATTGACGGAGCTTAGGCCAGTAGGGCCTACTAGGGCTACATGTAGCCCTATTGTACCTTCGTACGAAGATATTCTGTTTCCGTAGTGTACAACATAGTACCTTCGTACCTTCGTACACAGCTACACTCTCAGTACGAAGGTACACTACACGTACGTGAGTCGTACGTGTACGTAACAACTTACTGTAGGGCACCTCGTCTATTTTAGGCTGCCGAATACAAGGGCAACACTGCACTGGTCTGCAAGCATCAGTTCGCGTCACGGCCCGCGCATCCCCTCATCATGGCGGGACAACGCCAACGCGAGCCCGGGATGCTACCCGATATCATCTTTAGCCTTGCTATGCTCGCCATTAGTGTCATCCCTCTGCACTTCTTTCTTAAACAATTGGACCCTACGCGCGCAGATCGAGAAGCAGCTGCGAAGAAGAAGAAGCTGATCGCCCGAAGACTCGGGAGGCCTGACATCGTGACGAACCAGTTCGAAGACGTCATCGCGGGGGATGTCGTGAACCCGGATAGCATTACGACGACATTCGCGCAGATTGGCGGACTCGAAGAAACAAAGAGAGCGCTTCAAGAGATCGTGATCCTTCCTTTACTGCGACCCGAGCTCTTCAAAAGCGGCAACCTTTTACGCCCAGTAAAGGGGTGTATGCTGTACGGGCCACCCGGGACGGGGAAGACGATGCTCGCGAAAGCTCTCGCGAAGGAGTGTGACGCGTGTTTCATTAACGTGCGCGCATCCACGCTTCAAAGCAAGTGGTTCGGTGACGCGAACAAGCTCGTTGCAGCAGTTTTTTCCCTTGCTTGGAAACTACAACCATCGATCATCTTCATCGACGAAGTAGACTCGTTCTTGGGGAGCCGTAAAACGAACGAGCACGAGGCGTCAACAAGTATGAAAACAGAGTTCATGACGATGTGGGACGGGTTCCAGACGAACGAGCACGCGCGGGTTATGGTACTAGCTGCGACAAATCGCCCCTGGGAAGTGGACGACGCGATTCTTCGAAGGTCTGGTTCTAAGCGATTTCATCGCTCCTTTACCTACACTTTACATATTCTGACCCGCCAAACTTCTTGGCGTGAGCGCTTATGTCATCTTCTGCGCACCCTAACAACAGGCTTCCTCGGTCATTCGAAGTGGCACTTCCAGATAAAGTCAACAGGATTGAAATTTTGAAAGTTTTCTTACGCGACGAAAACGTTGAAAGCGGGTTCTTCGGGATGAATGAGACATCCCCGGTAACAAAGATTGCCGCTGCCACAGAGCGATATAGTGGCAGCGACCTGGAAGAACTATGTAAAGCCGCGGCCTACGGTCCCGTCCGGGATGTTCTTGCGGCAGAGCAAAGGGCAAGGACGGAGAGCGATTCATCGGCAGTGAAGCAACAGCCTTGCAAACAAAAGTTTGGTGCCAACACCAATGTTATCGACGTTAACAGCCTAGACTGTGACGAGTCAGAGTTCGAGATGTGTTTTGAGGACGCAGGGATAGGGTCACATTACTGTGGCGACGGCCCTGCCGCAATGCCGCACATTTACAAGCGTGCAATAAAGTACACTGACTTTGTGAATGTGTTGGCGAAGTCAAATACTTCTGCCGAGGCGGCTGCTTCGTATAGATACGCAGAGAGCGAGCGTAAACTCGAGCGCGATCAACGTGGCCGTACTCGGGGCAATGATGTAATAACAGTGACAGGTTCTGGGGCGACGCCCGAGGAGCTTACGGTAAGGTTTCTCTTCCATTCGTTTTCTAGTCTGCACTTTCTCTTCCATCCGTCTGTCAGTCAGTTTGCCTCTCGGCTGCCTTCACTTCAACTCGATGGATCTTTCCACGATAAAATTTCTCTGTGCATTGAGCGCGAAGCGCTTCTTCGCATCTTAAGCAATCGTATCTATCGGTTGCGTTATCGTTCGTGCTTTACCGGGGCATGAAGGTGCCTGCAGGTGTACCCGTAAAACAGCACATATTTACATATTTCACCACACGATTTTCTGTCGACGACTGTACGTTGTGGCGGCAGCAACTGCAGCGATTACTCCAGAGGTGCTTCAGAGGTTGACGAGCATACTTTTTAGGGACAGCGGGAGTTTAAGTGATAGCAGCGTCAAGGTGACGCCTGAAATGCTAACACAGCTGCTGCGACAATACTTTTTGAATGCTGTGGTGACTGGTGGAGAGTGAGTTGTGTTCTACCTTCGAAGGTATTGTTTGAATTACTAAGGCCTCGCGTCTTTTGGAATCAGAATGCCCACACTTTTGTCAACCATCCACATTCTTCACAGCGATCATGCCCTATTCAACTGCGTCACGATTATTACCCTAATCACTTGATCGAATGATCCGCACACCGCCAGACCTTCCTTATCTGGGCTCCAATCCCAGCTACTGATAGGTTGTGTTGAAATATTTTGTTGGTTCAAGAGGTTCATCGTCCCAGTAACGCCTAGCGGGACTCCGTCTGTATCCATCACAACCCTTTGATCCGGATACTGATACTTGTATAACATCAAGGTCCCATCGCCACCTAAGACCATGGATATTTCACGGTTCTGTGGTAAATGTCTCACCCCCCAAACAGTCGCGTCCATTGGAACCCTCTCTGTTGCACTCGAGTACCCTTTCCTTGGGTGAAACGTCCGGGCGTCAAAGACGCAAAACGTTGACTCGAGGCAAGCCACTACGAACTTATTCATCGCAATTTCTTTCCGATCGAACTCCACACTGCAAACACCGTTACCGACATTCGTTTCAAGACGAACCGTCCCTGTCCGGAGGTCGAATAACTTTATGTCACCGTTGTCGTACCCCGCGAGGACGCTTCTTTCGTCATCATTAAACGAGTTTCCAAACGCGACAGCCCAGCAGTCTCTAGCCGCAATGTTCTCTGCGGGCTCGAAAGATGCTACAGGGGCGTCTTTTTGACGCACGTCCCACACCCTAACTGCGCCATCTCGCCCGCAGGTAACAAGCTCAGGGGCGCCATATCCTTTCGTTTGTCCTCCGATCCCGTCAATATCGTTTACGATAGAAGTGTGCGCCTTCCAGAAGGGTCATCTCGAAATCATAAAGGAAGTTCACTATTTTCCACGTGAAGGTGTAACTGTGTGACGGTACAGCTCTGCAAAGGTTAGGTTGGGTCAATATTGAAGCGCGACGCTAACAATTTGCTGAGTGAACCTTCATCCACAAAGTTGTGTATGCACGCCTCTGTGTCCTCACCTTTATATCCATGATTGGTTTGTCCGGCGCGTGGTCCAAGTCCCAGAGTTGTAGGTATCCTTCGAAGTTCCCGGTCGCGAGGTTCCGTTCAGCGAGTCCAGATGCGCCAAAGGTCCCGCACTTGAACGACGTCCTCGTCTCCAGTTCCTTCGCGAGCTTAACGTCGTTCCCGGATAATTCGTATATCTGGATGCAGCCGGTCGCACGAGCGTAGGAGCCTAAGACGACGAAGCGAGCACTACTCGGGATCCATTTCGTGTCATATGTTGTTATCTGAACTTCTTTGTGGACATGCGTCAAAATTTTAGGGCCCTGGGGGTGGAACACGCGAAAGTTATGAGTCAGAGGTTTGAGTTGAGGTCGCGTTGTGACGACCAACCGTCGCCGTGGGACCACGTCGCGTGGCGGCGGGATCGGGGGGTGGCGTGTGGCGGGTAGCGGGCGGCACTCGAGACAGCGGTGCTTACAGTCGTGAATTCCATGGGACACGCTGTGCGCTACGCTACGTGAGGGTACCACCGACACCTGGGTCAGCGATAGACTAACTGAAAGCAACGGCCACTGCTGCTTGCAGTCTTTCATCCGACTACGAAGGTATTCTATCTTCAAGGTACTGTACTGTATGTTGCTATGTACGAAAGTACCTTCGTACGAAGGTACGAAAGTACTTTCGTACCTTCGAAGGTAGTATGTACAGTAGCTACTATTCTAGCTACTAGAGCTAGCTAGCCCTATGGCTGGCATGCTGTACGTGTACACGTACGTGCAGTCGTGCCAGTGTCGTGCCCTGTTGTACTTCCGGAAGTACAGTAACAACTTACATACACGTGTACGTGTAGGGCTACAGCACTTGTTCGACAAATATTCATAATTTCATATTCATATTCGATAGACTACGTGTACGAGTAAAACAACTATCCCTACGTGTACATGTACGTGACTTGTACGTGTACGTGTACACGTGGGCTAGCTAGGGCTTGAACTGGCTCTTTTTATCTTTTTTTTGGCCCTAAAACTACGGTACACGTAGTGTACGAAGGTACACGTGTACATCATTACGTGTACGTGTACAGTACAGCTGCACACGTCGCGCTCGTCTCCGACCTCGGGAACTGCATCGCAGGCGCGCCCAACTCGTACGCGCTCAGAACCGCACGTGACTCTGAAAACTTCCACGCGGGCGCGGCAGCGCAAATCCTCTTCATGGAGCCCGACACGGCATGCGACTTCCACGCCGCCCCGGCTCCGTGTGTTCGCGACGCTCACACCGGCCTCAGAGATCACATCGTGGGGTTGCTTACTGCGTGAGAGGAATACTGTGTACACGTGTACACGTACGCGTAGTGTTTATTCAACTCGTACGTGTACATGTAGTATTACCTTCGTACGAAAGTATTACTTTCGAAAGTACGTTGTACTTTCGTACAACTACTTTCGTACTTTCGTACTTTCGTACGAAAGTATTAAAGACGTGTAGCACGCTAACCCGCGCCAAAATGTGACACTTTCGGACTTTTGAAAGACTATTTTCGCCGTGGTTCCCTTTCAGCGCGCAGCTCCTGCCTTTGAAACGATCTCCTTTTCACCGGAAACGACGCGAAATTATTTGAAGAAACGGCTGTAAAATGCCCTGCAAAATCACGGGAATGCTTCGCGACGGTACGCGGGCGCGTGCCGTATAGCCGAGGCCCAAGGGTGTCTCGGCCCGAGCTCCACGTGGTTGTTCGCGATGGCGCCGATGTTGAACGCTAAAAATATTTCACGCACGGCGGCGACGGGGGGTGAGAACCACAGGTTGTGGAAGAAAGGCGATGGCGAGACCGTCCCGGATAACGGGGATGCACCCGTACCGGTGATGGGGACGCGCGCGAGGGGTTGGAGAAGCTATACGCCGCGCTACCGTCGCCTCGGACCGTAGCTAGACTGTAGGGTAGACTTAGGTAAGTAAAAAAACCGAGTCCGAAAAAGCGCGCGGGTTACACGTCAAAGTACTTTCGAAAGTACGAAAGTATTCTACAGTATCTCCGAAGATAACTAACGCGTTAGTTCTGATTTATCAATGGATACAGAGTACTGATACAGTACACGTACGTGTACTGTACATGTACGTGTACACAAAGACTGAGCTCTACAACGTTTTTATCCACAGTGTACTCGTACTGTACACGTGTACGTGTAGACCTCGTACTGTATGTTTGTATCGATAGTGTGTTCTAAACTCAGTCGTGGCACTCTTCGATCTAGGACACCGCGGCGCGGCGCGGCGGAATCCTCGTGCGCAGCTCCCTCCCGGGCGCCGGCTTCGGCGCGTAGTACATTTATGAAGTACGAAAGTACGAGGGCTGGCTAGCTAGTAGATAGTATATGAAGGTCCGGGTGGAACATCGAAGGTGAATTTTCCTCGACGACTGCTCTCCACTATCCTGGCGTTTTCGTATTTTGTTCAAGTGTCTGCAACGGGACACTCCACGAAGACTTACGCGAATATCCATTCATGGAACAGGAAGCCGGCCGCCTGGAACGTGCCTCAATATTTTGCACTATTGTGACTTGTTTTCATAGCTCGCGCCAAGCCTCTCTCTAGTCTTCCTGTTGTCAAGTGGCCTTTGATTTCACTGCGTGCATATTAGGAAGACCACGATATGCTATCTGGCGACGAAAGTGACTATCCTAGCTTAAAAAAATTCGAACTGGACTACGATGATGATTGCTTGTCTCGACATCAGGATACAACCGCTCTGTTCACGAAGTTGACGTTTGCTTGGGCTGCCCGAAAGTCGAGGCTCTGGAAAACAATTCGATTTAGAGGTACACAAGAAAGATACGAGCATTCTATTGAAGCTTTCAGTGCAAAGGGCGACAGTGAACAGAAGATACAAAATAACTTGGTAGCGAGCTTGCTTGTTCATGATTCGACGAATGCTTCGCAGAGGCGAGATTCTGTCTCATACAGTGTAGAAAATGCTTCCACTGATGCGACCAGAGCTCGCCATTCACCACTTGACACTGCGTTCAGGAGAGGTTGTAAATTGCAAGAGTTTTGTTCTCCGGCAGAGAAGAGGCCTGCTGCAATTAAACTTACTGTTGATGAGGAGCTGTACAAGGTTAGCCTTCAAGTGAACGCTACACCTATGAACTCTGACTCGGACTCTGGTGACATGGAAGCAATTATGTTGAATAAAACAGGAGGAGTTCAAGGAGACCTGCACGTAGAAGTGCCAGGTAAATCGAAGCCTGCAGCGAGTTCAGCTGAAGAAATAATCGCCCGGCAGCACCGCAACAGATTCGCGCGCGAAGCTAGCATGGCGATCACAGCAGCTGAACGTTGGATATCTGTGGAGCATGCTGTGCGCCGTACAATTGCAGCTGGTCGGATTGTACGCGCTATGATCAAATATCAAAAAGGTAGGTTGCATGCAAAACTTAAACCGACTCCAGTGGAGCTTGTTAACAGAATGTTACCAGAAGCTAACTTAGCGCAAAGCACTGGATCGGCGGCAGGTATACATTCTGCTCAAGAAGGATGGACAGCTACTGTCATTGAGCCTGTAACCGACCTCTACAAAGCTGAGACACCTGACGAGGAAATCGGGCTTGAGGTCAGCCAATCTGCGGTGCGACGCTCCGGAGCTTTAGTAGTGGACGATACACTGACATTCACTACGGTCTTACGTCAACGTGCGCAGATGGTTTCAGACAAGGTTTGCAGATTTGAGATAGGTGAAGAGCCTTCGCATAGGCTACAGTTACTGTGCACTGCAGCAGCGATTTCTGGTGTTTTCGAGGCTGACATCGCTAGTGCAGTGACTATGGCAAGGGCCCGCGACAAGGCAACCCGTGCGCGCCTCAGTGCTAATACTTTCTGGATGAAAGGTGACCTTCGTCACAAGTTTGTTATGGACAGGTCGCATTTTCTTGCTCTCGGGTTCATCGAGGATGTAGCTGCTGCAGAGTCCAGCATGTCCGAGCTTGAGTGCATCGCAAACACGACTCTGTCACGTGCACTGCTCTCTGGCTCGATAGACAATGTTTTCGACACAAAACGTTTCTCGGGTAATTTGAGTCTGAGCGAGGAACGCGCTGTTGCAGACGCTGACATACAGTGGTGTTCTGAGTTCGCGTTTGGAAAGTTTAACACAGCAACAGCGATTGGCAAAGCCCAGGAATTCGTATCAGCGGTGACAAGAATTGTTCGCATGTGCAACATGGGCATGAAGGATAGTACGGTCATGAACTTTACTGGGTTCATACCGGAACCCAAGAATTCAAACTTTAAGTTGTTAACCTTGGGCCAAATCGCAAAATACGATTTTGAGAGGCTAATGTTGACAGCCGACACTGCCCTTCAAGCGTTCATAAAAAGTTGTCCGCGTGAGGTAACTGATGTGGCCACAGCTGATGCGGCTTTTGTTGCCACGACGGCAGCTTTGTTCGGAGCAAAGGCATTTTGGGGGCATCGCATACAGGAGGCAAGAACGCATATAGGAACAGCTATCATTTTTCATTTGCTACAATTCGAATCAGGAAAGGAAAGAGCGAGGAAAGCTCGTGCTGAGCTGGACAATGCTGCGGAAATAGTTGCAGCCCTTGGACCAAAACATGAAGTGGCAGCACACACCAATCGAAAGATGCTATCATGGGCACGTTGGCTACTCACAGTCACTGCAAAAGAATCAATATTGCTGCAATTGAATCAGCAAGCAGCACAAGTGTACCACGCTTCTTCGACAATTCAAGTCGCTTGGCGTGCGGTACGGCACCGAGATCGTCGCGTGTGTGGGCAGAGAGCTGCATCGGCCAGGCTGATACACATGGTCTGGCGAACACCTCAGAGGCGTCTGTTCCCGCAATTGGGGTTGCGACTATTTCCTAGCAACGCAGGGAATATGCTAGTCTGTGACGGGACAGCAAGCGATGTCGATACATATCGAAGACATCCTGGTAGTATTACAACCCACTCTGTGATTGCTTCAGCTGTTTTTATACAGTCAGCTTGGCGGGTAAGGTTAGCTCGACAGCGTTTGGCCCATGCCAAGCACATGGTCCAGTGTAGTTTCGAAGATATGACCAATGAAAGCTTCATGGGCGTGAACAAGTCCTATTACAGCCCTCCTTTCGACCTCGATCTCGACATGGACGACAATATGTTCGGTCGAACTGCGTCTTAACGGAGCTACACTGCACTAGATCTTGGGCAGTGGTGTCTCCAACTGCTGTTCTCAAAAGTACCAAGGTAGCTGCTTGACTCAGGTCTGTGGGACCACCTCCAATAGTAACTTGTTAGGCCGAAATTGGGTTGAATGATGCAAAAAAATATCGCTTGCCAGCACGAACGTGTATCGTCGTGATATATAAGTCATGCGCAGAACATTTTTGTTTGTTGTGAGTGAAAGCAGTTCGGTGGAAAGTGGTGTACTACATACAGCACAGCGCGTAAACTTGTGAAAAGAGGCGATTTGACCTAGCTAGATTCCCCCGAAGCGCAAGGAACGTCTACCCAATTTAATAGCTGAAGCCTACTCTTCTTCTCCAACTAGCAAGTAGAATACAATCAATCAAAGAGAAGGCTAGGTTTTCTATCCGACAAAAAATATTCCTAGGAAGAATATTCCTGAACATATAATTTAATTTATTTCATGCAAAAACTATCAGCCGAAGAGTGCCGAAGAGCAAATCCATCACTGTTGCTTAGCGGTGATTTCAAATAACCCTTGCGAATCAATCTGGGTTAAGAAGCTGCTAAGCTTTTTTGTGGCATTCTGCGCAAAATAGATTGAGTTTCAGCAGAAAAAAATATACTACTTGCTAGATGAAATCGTAGTGCATTGCATTCACCTCTAAACGCGCACGAATTTCTGGTAGTTGTCGACATCTATTTAACAACGATATCTGTTGGAAATCAAGAAAGTCCACGATTTCTAAGGAAGTATTCGTCGACACCCCCTGTATCAATTTCAAAATAAATCTCTATTCCAGCCTTTTACATCAATTTTACAACTTACTTGTGTCAAAATACCGATTTTTGAGATACCCTGAAACTGGCGGAGGTCCGCAAGGCGGCCTGACATCTGTCTCATGATGAGCACTGGCAAAACAGTGCGTTTCTCTTCGATCTTCCCTGGGAAAGATTTCCTTTTCATCAGGAAGAAATGCATTTACACAGGTCTTGTATACGCACTCTTGATTGTGGTCATGAGAGAACGAGTGTCTGCTGGACATGATCTTGCTCTTCTAAAATTGGAAAGCTTGGCCGGTCAAATTGAAATCTGAAGTTATTTTGATAAAACTACGCAGTATGCAAGTTTGACAGTCAGGGCAACACTAGCCGTAGCCAACCAGAGACCCGGCAAAGCTTGCGATCCTGGCAGAACATTCGGTCGCCGCCGCGTGAGAGGACTGCACCAAAACAGTCCGTTGCCTTAGGATGTTCCACTGACGAATGCATGCCCATTTGGTGAACCTCCATACTGCGTAGACACAGTAAAGGATCGTGTTGCGCACCTTGCCAAGTTACTGGTCTTGGAGTCTGTATTTCGAATTATACACTTCACGATCGTTTCCTGTTGCCAAAAGACGCAGTGTAGTTGATGTTACTGTTTTGATGAAGATATAAGTTGCGTGCCTTCAGGGTGAGAAATGTTTTGCTTTGAACAATCATTCTTTCATGTTCCGAATCGATAAGTCCCTGATGCGAGCCGGTTTTTGTAAAACAAAAAAAGACGATGAACACGCAGAACTCACGTTCCGAAGGGACAATATGGCCCCACCAAGTAGTTCAGTGAGTACGGTAGCGAGAGCTTCGTCGCAAAGGGAAACTTTCATTCAGGTAAATCAATGCTCTCCGCACACAAGGAAGAACGCGTCCCTAAACGGCAGCCAAAGTGTGTTTTCGCTTGCACGACGTTCTTACGGTTGCGTACTGCGTACACGTTGCATACGTGTACAGCTGTACACCGCGTTAGGAGAGTCGTAGGAGTATGTAGTCTAGGCTATGTAGTACGTGACAGTATCAGGACTTCCGGAAATAGATACCTTCGAAGGTACATTTGTACACGTACGGAAATATCTATTTCCGGTACGGAAGTACTGTACCGTGTACAGTATGATTTGATAATAAACTAACATACCTTCTACATATTTTATCTTATTAACAGCTTGCTTATCATACTTCCTGAAATAAACTTCCGCAAGTACGGAAGTAGTCCTGAACTTTCGAAAGTACGAAAGTACTTTCGAAAGTACTTCCGGAAGCAACATTTATCTTGGAAGGTATTAAGTATTAATCTCCGCGCGCGCGCCGCACGCCCTGGGCAGGCCCGACGGGAGCTCGACCGGGAGTGCGCCCGAAGGCTTGAGCCGCGCTCCGGGGGCCCGCGCCCAACTTATCTATGTACGTGTACCGTAGACAATTGTCACGTACAGATATCTAGTCCTACGACTGTCCTACGGATACGAAGGTAGGGCTACAGGATGCAGCTATGCACATTGCAATACCTTCTTGATATTCGTTCATTCTACGAAGGTAAGAAGGTACTTCCGTACCTTGTACCCGAAGGTATTTCCGGAAATAAATCTAGACTACACGTTCATGAGTACACGACTAGTACACGTATGTAGTCTAGCTCGACTACAACTCGTTTAGGGCTACAACTACAGTATAAAGTTATCTACAACATTTTTGTTTACTTGTCTACGAAGGTAGCTAGCAGGTACCTTCGTAGTAGCTAGCTAGATACGAAGGTAGGTAGAAGCTAGACTAGCTATTAGCTAGCATACAGTATTACCTTCGTAGCTATCTCTAGCAGTTATCTAGCCATAGGTTGTACGGAAGTACGAAAGTACGAAAGTACTTCCGTACACAGGTACGAAATTACGTACGAAAGTACTTCCGTACTTTCGTACGAAAGTACTTTCGTACAATCTAGGGCCTAATAGGCCTAGTAGCTAGCTAGCTACCTGTAGAATATTTTATCGATCCGTCCCTAGCTAGCTAAGCTACACGTACTGTACCTTCGAAGGTACTTTCGTACTTTCGAAAGTACCTCCGAAGGTAGCTAGCAAGCTAGCTACCTTCGTAGCTACCTTCGTAGCTAGCACTACACGCACGTGAGTTTGTACATTCCTGTACACGTATATCTATCAGCAGCAGGGGATAATACGAACTAACAACGAAGATAAAGCTGTTTTAGGGCTACAGTACACGTACACGTACACGTACAGTACACGTAGAATAATAAAATAAATACTGAATAAGTTGTAACAACTTACTGATGTTTATGAATAAATACTAGCCCTACGAGTACCCTACGTGTACAACGTTGTAGTGTACGCGTGGGGCTCGGCTGAGCTACATTGTACTTCCGCACAACGTTCTACAGTAGCCGCAGCCCACACCGTTGTACTTCCGGCAATACAGGGTATATCAGTATACGTATCCTTTGCCGGACACTACCCCCCCTTATCCCCGAAAGTACGAAAGTACGAAAGTACGAAAGTACGAAGGTACCTTCGAAGGTACTTTCGTACAAGGTACCTTCGAAGGTACTTTCTCGTACGGAAGTACTTTCGTACTTTCGAAAGTATTTCCGGAAGTATCATACTTCCGGAAGTACACGTACCTTCGAAGATAATAGCTACTAGCTACAGGTACTGTACACGTGTACAGCTGTACACGTACTGTAGCTATGATAGCTAGCTAGCTAGCTAGGGCATTTGATCAGCGCCTCCGGCGCTTCGGCTGTCAGTAGTTGGGAAAGGGGCGCAGCAGGGTATTTAGTCTGATAAAATACGGAAGGAGGAGGTTTTGGAGGAGGAGGAGAGGGGAGGGGAGGGGAGGGGGGGGAGGGGGAGGAAGAGGAGGGGGGAGGGGGAGGGGGGGGAGGGGGAGGAAGAGGAGGGGGGAGGGGGAGGGGGGGGAGGGGAGAGAGGGAGGCGCGGCGTCGTTGTCGTTCGAGGACGAGTGCAGGTTATGGGCCAGGTGCAGTTTCCGCGTACTTTCGTACTACGAAACTCACTTCAGACTGACAGGGGCACGTTTTTGCATACGGGGCGGGGCGCCAAACGCTCATTGGTTGAAATTTTCGTCCCTTGGAAAAATGGGAGAAGGTACACGTACGTGTACAGTACAGTACGAGTACACGCACGTTTACGTGGACACGTACTGTAAACCCTGCCTGCTGCTGTCTGGTAGAAAACTCTCCGGCTCCGAAGCAACCTGACCGGTGTGTGGGTTTCCCACCCTCGGGAGGGTGGTGTCCTTCAGTCCCCGGGCACGCACGATGGACCCAGAACAGCCCCCTCCGGCGGGCTCGCAGCCCCCCCCCGTGTTCACAGCGTCCGGACGGTCCTTCCCGAGCACCGCGGCGGAGCACCCCGCGCCCGGGATCCCGCTCCTGGAGAGGACCTTCGGAGGCACCGAGGAAGAGATCGCGACGTTCATGGAATCCCTGGACGAGTTCACGCCGACGATACCGGACGCGCTGACGAACCACTACTTGAAGATGTGCGGCGTTCCGGAGCCGGACGTGAGGATCACGCGGTTGATCTCCCTCGCCGCGCAAAAGGTGCGCGCGTCGCGGCGTCTCGCGCGGTCGCGTCGCGACGCGCTCGAATCGAACCGAACGCGCTCGCGCGAATTCGCGCGTCCCCACGCCCCCCTCGCGCGTCAACCCCGCTCGCTCGCGCGCGCTCCGAGCCGCCGAGCCGAACGCCCAAACCGA
>NW_003315883.1:825854-831161 GCF_000151265.4 Micromonas pusilla CCMP1545
TCGCCGACGCGCGACGGCGGCGACGGAGACGGAGGCGATGGACGCGGCGACGGCGGCGAAGGGACCGCGAGCAAGCGCCCGCGGCGGTCGCGAAGGTGAGCCGCGCCCGCGCGCTTCGAGACGAGATCGATCGACTGGTCGAGATCGAAGACGGAGGACGAGATTTGATTTGACGCGGTCGTTCAGCTCGCAACTCAAGTACTTCCGACGAAACGCAACGTCTTCGCTCGTCGACGAACCCGCAGAAAGCCACACCGCTCGCGCGGATCGGAAATGATCGTTTCGAGGGTGCCGAGCGTTGCGCGACCGTCGCACCGCGCGTTCGCTCGCGCGGTTCGACACGACGCGTCTGGCTCACCCGCTGGCTTTTTTCTGTTGAAACTGAATCGCGAACACGGGTATGTACCCGCCGACGAGGACCATCCCGGCGGCGACCGCGCCGAAGATGAGGTGCTTGCCTTTCGTCTGCGCGCGAAGAGGGGGGGGAGGGGGGGGGGACGCGGGGGAGGACGAGTCAGCCGCGTCCGTCGCGGCTGCGCGCGAGGAGGGGTCCGAAAAACGGCGACGACGACGACGACGACGACGCGTCCGATCCGAGCGACGCGTCGCGGGGGATGGACGCACCGCGTGGACGTCGTACATCTTCTCCGCGTGAATGTACGCCTGCGGAGCGCGCGAGGGAGGTCGGGAGCGGGAGCGGCGGGGGAGGGGGGGAAGGGATCGTCAGAGGTGCGTCGCGAGGCGCGCGCGCGGGGGACGAGGCCGCCCCGGGGCCAACCCTAAAAACGACGACGACGACGACAACGACGACGCGCGCGCGCGGACGCGACGGGACGAGACGCACGGGTTCGTCCGCGCCGCCGCGCTTGGGCGCGGAGGTTTGAAAGGCGCGAGCGGGCGCGGCGCCTGCGCGCTGCGTCAGCGCGCGACGCGCGACCTGGGCGAGAGCGCTGGACGACATCTCGCGCGCGGAAATTGCGCCCCTTCGCGCGCGATTTCCTGGCATGAACGCCACGAGCCCTACGTGTACACGTACTGTACGTGTAAAGTCTGTACAACGTACGAGTACGTGTACAAATAGTAATAGAATACTTTCGTATGAGCCAGCCGAATGATTTACGTGTACACGAGTAATCACGAGTACACGTACGTGTACACGTACACGTTACTGTTAGACTGTTTAATTGTGCGTGTACAGTAGGGCTACGTGTACGTGTACAACGTTAGCTCGCTTCTAGATCACATGTTTTACCCGGATGGGTTAGAGCTCAGTCTTTTTGTAATCAGATCCACACACGTGTACAACGTTGTACACGTACGATCTGTCGGCTTTGAAATTTGAAAGAGCGAACGGGCGAAACGATCGGTCTGTCGATGCCGGTGACACGTAACGTTGTACGTGTACTACACACTGTACTACACAGTGACTTTCAAAGTACTGTACACGTCCGTGTAGTTGTAGTGTGCAGGAGGTCAAACCCGTCAAACCTGGGTCAATCTCAGTGTCAATCGCAATCTCCCGAGCAGAAATTAAAATTGTGCCGAGGGACGAGAATTCAAGTTGAGCGCGGCTCCCAGATCCCTCTTCTTCCGTCAAAACTCACGCGCGCTCGCCGCATCCCGCAGCGCATCCGACCTCGATCATGAGTCAGCTCGCGGCGTACAAAAAGATGAAAGTCCAGGTGCGTCCTCCAGCGCGTCCTCGCTCCCGCGCTCTGCTGTTCCCCGCTCAACGAGGAAGAAATTATTAAAATCCTCCGCTCACGCGCGCTCGAATTCCCGCGCGATCCGTCGCGATCTCACTCTCGCTTCGCCGTTCGGTTCCCAGGAGCTCCGCGACGCGTGCGAGGAGAAAGGCCTGGACGCGACCGGACTGAAGGCTGTCCTCCTCGAGCGCCTGGAAAAGTCCCTCGCGAGCGACGCCGACGCCGACGCCGACGCCGCCGGCGGCGACGACGACGCGCCCGCGGAGAACGACGACGATCTCGAAGACGTCCCCGACGACGACGCGCCCGCCGCGGCCGCGACCGCCGGGGACGACGATCTCGTCGACCCGGACGACGCCCCCGCGACGGAGAACCCCGCGTCCGCCGGCGCGCCCGCGACGAACGCCGGCGCGAACGACGCCGCAGGGGTGTCGCTCGAGCCGAAAACGAAGGTGGCGCAGACGCCGGAGCGGCTCGCGGCGACGGAGGCGGCGCGCGCCGCGCTCGTCGCCGCGATCGAGGAGGACATCGAGAAGCGTAAGCATCGCGCGGAGCGCTTTGGGATGCCGTTCGTCCTGAGCGAGCTCGACGAGACGCGTCTGCGGTGCGCGAAGGAGGGGAAACCGATGCCGGGCAGCGCCGAGGAGGCGGCCACGAGACGCGAGGCAAAGGCACGGGGCCGCGCCGAGCGAAAGCAGAAGAAACGGGAGAGCGGAGGTCGGGGTCAGGGTCAGGGTCAGGGTCAGGGTCAGGGCGGCGCGGGGGCCGAAGCGAAAGCGAAAGCGAAAGGCGATGCGTGCCGCAACTGCGGAAAGAAGGGTCACTGGGCGAGAGACTGCTGGGCCCCCGGCGGCGGCAAAGAGGGCCAGGGCGGCGGCAGAGGCGGCGAGAAGAGATCGAAGCCGGAAACCGCCCCCGACCGCGCGACGGGCGACGACGCGGAGCGAAAGAAAGCCCGCGCCGAACGCTTCGGCACCGGCGAGACGCTCAGGGCGTTGGACCCGGAGTTTGAGGCCAAGCTCGCCGCGCGCGCGGCGCGATTCGCGGAGGACGCGCCGTGACGCGAGCGAGGCGAGGCGTCTCGACGAGCGGGGTCGCGGTCGATCGGTCGGTCGGTCGCGATCCGTCCGGCGAGGGCGGGGCGAGGGCGAGGCGGACGAGCGAGCGCTGCGCCGAGCGCGCGTTGTGAATAGTAGGGCTATCGTCGTCGTCGCGAGCGCGCGGCGTCTTCACCGGCTCGTTCGGCGGCGTGACCAGAAGGTGAAAAACCACCTTCTGGCCTGCGTACGTGTACGTGTACTGTGCGTGTAGTCCGGACAAAAAACCGACCCAAATTACAGCGCGAAAGGCAGCAGTTGAGCACTCCGTGTAGAGTCGCGATGCAGTGCATCGGACTGCAGTTTTCCAGGTTTCTTTTCCGTCGCGCGCGCTTCTCAGTACACGTACACTAGTTACAGTACACGTAGTAGGTTTGATTACACAAAAACTGAGCACCACACGTACTGTACGTTTACGTGTATTTGCTCACTGCGTGAGAGGGTTTCCCGTAGAGAAGTTTGCTCGCACTAGCTAGGTCACATGTTTTGCCCGGATGGGTTAGAGCTCAGTATATCAAACCTACAACGTAGAGGAAGTACGTACGGAAGTTCAACTACTACATGTACTGTAGGGCTACGAATGAAGGTACGAAGGTTGTTGTGTATCATAAGTTGTTTTACTGTACTGTATGTGTACGAAAGTATAGAATCTATCTTCGAAGGTACACGTGCGTACGTGTACGTAGTACGAAAATACGTACTTTTGTAGTGTACTTCCGGAAGTACGGAAATAAATAGAATACGTTGTACGAAAGTACTTTCGAAACTAACAACTTAATACCTTCGTACTTTCGTACTTTCGTACGAAAGTACTTTCGAAAATAGATAGTTTGAAAGGTACGAAAGTACTTTCGTACTTTCGTACGTTTTTAGTACTCGTACGGTACTACGGAGGTACGAAAGTACTACGAAAATATCTTCGTACAACGTTACACGTACGTGTACTGTACGAGTCGTGTACCTTCGTACGAAAGTACTAAAGTTGTACGAAAGTACAAAAGTACAAGTGTTGTACGTGTACACGTACAGCTGTACACTTATTCTATTCGTACGTGTACTGTGGCCTTGCACGTGTACAGTGTACAGCTGTACACGTAACTTGTACACGTACTGTACACAATGATACGTGAATGTTCACGTACGTAGCCTTAATAATACCGTTGTACACGTACTGTACACATACTGTACACGTACACGTACGTGTACTCCTGCTGAGTGCCTGCGTGCGCTTCTCCTGTCCAGTGTCGTCCGCGTGTCACTTACCGCCGGCGCATGACGTCCGCGCCGGGGAGGGCGTCGACGCGAATGCAGTCGCCCGCGCGCGCGATAGCGCGCGCGCTGCGGTCCCGCGCGCGCGCGACCGCGACGCCGCGCGACGCCGCGCCGCCGGATCCGCCCTCGACCGCGCGCGCGCGTCGCGTCTGGACCCCGCGCGCGCCGCTCGAGCCGGTCGCGTCCGCGTACGTGCACCTCCCGTTCTGCCGCCGGCGATGTTACTACTGCGATTTCGCCGTGAGCGTCGTCGGGGACGCGCACGAAACCTCGGACGCGGTGACGCGAGGGATGGAGACGTACGTCGAGACGCTTTCGCGGGAGATCGCGAACACGCCGAGCGCGCCGTCGTCGCGCGGTCGTCGTCGTCATCACCCGCCGCTGAGGACAATCTTCTTCGGCGGCGGGACGCCGTCGCTGCTCCCGCCCGCGCTGCTTCGCCGCGTGCTCGACGCGCTGAGAGCGCGGTTCGGGATCGACGCGGACGCGGAGATCTCCATGGAGGTGCGCGCCCGCCGTCCGCGCTCCTTGTCGCGCGCGACGACCCGACCTCGATTTCTCGGTTTCGTTCGGCGGCACCGCTGTCCGCGCGCGCGCGATCGCGTCGTGTCGTATTCGCGCGTAATTTAATAACGGCCCGCCCGCGGCGACTGCGCAGATGGACCCGGGAACGTTCGACGCGGCAAAACTCCGGTCGTACGCCGAACTCGGAGTGAACCGCGTGAGCCTGGGCGTGCAGTCGTTCGACGACGCCGTGCTTCGCGCCGCGGGAAGAGCGCACACGGCGGCGGACGCGCGCGTCGCGATCGAAACCGTGCGACGCGAGGCGAGGCTTCGCGCGTGGAGTCTGGACCTCATAAGCGGTCTTCCCGGGCTGAGCCTCGAGACGTGGGAGGACTCGCTCAGAGAAGCCGTCGACGCGGGCGTGGACCACGTCTCCGTGTACGACCTTCAAGTCGAGGAGGGGACGCCGTTCGGGAGGTGGTACGACCGCGACGGCGGCGGCGACCGCGACGCGGCTGCGGCTGCGACGGCGGCGCGGCCGCCGCTGCCGAGGGAATCCGCGGTGATCGACATGTTCCGCGCCGCCTCCTCGATCCTTCGCGACGCGGGGTACGAGCACTACGAGATAAGCTCGTACGCGAGACCGAACGCGCGGTGCGAGGTGCGCGCGACCCGTCTTCTCTCGTCTCGCGCTCTATGCGCCGGTCCCCGCGCGGCGCGCGCCGTCC
>NW_003315883.1:831261-832640 GCF_000151265.4 Micromonas pusilla CCMP1545
GCGTCTACGATCGCGCGCTGACCGACCGACCGCTTCTCTCCGCGCGCGCGCGCGCTCTTCGTCTCCCTCTCGCGCGACGACCTCGCAGCACAACCAAACGTATTGGAACGCGGACCGAGGGTGGTACGGGTTCGGGCTGAGCGCGACGTCAAGGACGAGACGCGGCGCGCGCGACGCGAGGCCGCGGAAGACGCGCGAGTACGAGGCGTTCGTCGACGCGATGATATCGATAGACGCCGCCGCCTCGAACGACGACGACGACGACGACGACGACGGGCGGGATGAATGCGCACGCGAGGACGACGCGACGGCGGTCGCGGACACGTTGCTCGAGCGTCTGATGCTCGGGTTGAGGACGTCCGACGGCGTGGACGCGCGCGCGCTTCGAGAGGATTTTGGCGCGCGCGTCGTTGACGAGGTCTTCGCCGTCTTAGAGACGTACCCGCCGGGGCTGGTCACCGCGACCGTGCGTCGCGGCGGCGGCGGCGGCGAGGGCGTCGGCGAAGGAGAGAACGAGGTGTTCGACCTCGGCGCGAAAGGATGGCGGGACGCGTTCGAAGCGGGGATGGAGACGGCGACGATCGCTCTGACGGATCCGGAGGGGTTCCTGGTGAGCACGGAGGTGATATCCACGCTCCTCGCGCGAGTGCCGTCGTTGCGGGACGCGTGATTGGATCGTGTGGACGCGCTTGTACGTCGCGAAGGTACGTACGCGTACGGAATTACTTCCGGAAGCACGGAAGTAAGACTACACGTACGTATACAGCTATACACGTACACGTACGTGTAGGGCTAGAAACTGTTTGAAGACAAACCTTACTCGTGCGGCTAGCCCTATCATCAGCGCCTCCGGCGCTTCGGCCCGGTCTGTTGGGAGAAGTGCGGAGTTTGACCGGCTGGCTCGATCGGGGAGTGGTCGGAAGTACAGTAAAACTGTACTTGAAGTACGAAAGTACGAAAGTACTTCCGTACGTACTTCCGTACGGAAATACAGTAGAATAGATACTTTCGTACGAAAGTACGAAAGTACTTTCGGGGTTTTTTCGATTGTAACCGGGTTATAAATAACCAGCGGCCAGAAACAAGGGTCTAACGAGGGTTTAAATGAAATTTCCGAAAAACGTATGAGCAAACAGTCACGCGAGGTGCGTTCTGGAGATGTAATTTTTTGGCTCATGTGAGCGCACAACTGCACAACCGCACAACTCCGTTTTGGGTTTCGGCTACGTGAGGCACGCCGCGCGAACGCCGTAATCTTGACGGTAAGTGATGTCATCAAAGGCCAGAAATCGACTCATGATGTCCTTACTAGAAACTTTCTCAGTGATGGTAGCAGCCATCGGGTCCCCATCGTCGGTGGCGCCGCAAGGCGACGGAAT
>NW_003315883.1:832758-898155 GCF_000151265.4 Micromonas pusilla CCMP1545
GAGGACGACGCGACGGCGGTCGCGGACACGTTGCTCGAGCGTCTGATGCTCGGGTTGAGGACGTCCGACGGCGTGGACGCGCGCGCGCTTCGAGAGGATTTTGGCGCGCGCGTCGTTGACGAGGTCTTCGCCGTCTTAGAGACGTACCCGCCGGGGCTGGTCACCGCGACCGTGCGTCGCGGCGGCGGCGGCGGCGAGGGCGTCGGCGCGCCGCCGCCGCTGGAGATGAACGATGACGACGAGGACTACCTCGACGTCGTTCCGTGAGCGCCCGCGCGCGACCGCGTCGTTCGCCCCGTCGAGATCTCGCGCGTCGTTCGAATCGCGAGTCCACTGGCGCGACAGCTGTCTTCGTTCGTCGCGTCCTCTCCGTCCTCTCACGCCACGTGGTTTCTCTCGTTCCCTGGCAGAATTTCCCCGCCGACGCGCGCGACGAAGCCTTCGCGACGCGCGGACGAGGACGCGCGGCGCGTCTCCCCGGTCGCGGTGCGACCCTCCCCGCGCCCGCGTCGAAAGAAGTTGAAGAACGACGACGACGACGACGACGACGACGACGACGACGACGACGACGATGACGACGACGACGACGACGATGACGACGACGACGACGACGAGCGCGATTTACTCGAGGAGACGCTCAGGATCGCCGCCGCAGCGGCAAAGGTTATCACGGGTGATGGCGCGCGCGCGAGACGTCGAGCGCGCGGAACGAACGCGAAGGCGACGGCGAAGACCACGGCGAGGGCGAAGAAGCCGACGACGAAAAAGACGACCGCGGCGACGACGAAGAGGACGACGAAGATGGCGGCGGCTCGACGTAAGGACGCGTCGCAGCTGCCCCGGCTGCCGCTGACGTCGTCCACGGCGTTCCCGGCGACGTTCAGGAGAGGGGGCGTGCGAGCGGACGCGACGGCGGAGGCGGAGGCGGACGAGGACGTCGACGAAATCGATGAAGGCGACGCCGCCGCCGACGGCGACGCGAACGCGAACGCGTTTCGAATCGGCGGCGGCGGCGGGGGGGGGGGATTTCTCGGCGGCGACGACGACGCGGTGCCGTGCACGGAGGGGGAGGACGCCGCGCGAGATGTCGCGCGGCGCGGCGACGGCGACGGCGACGGCGACGGCGGTGGCGACGGCGCGCGCGCCAGGACGAAGACGCTGATGGGGGCGCTGTCGAGGATCCCGCTCGAGTCGTCCGCGAACGACGCGAGCGCGGGCGCGTGCGGGCAGTCGTCCGCGCGCGGCGACGGCCCCGTCGGCGGTGGTGGGGCGGCCGCTCATAAACACGGCGCCGGCGCGCCGACGGCGCGGCTGCAGCGGATCATGCAGCGCGTCAGGGCGCAACAGGCGCGGTTCGCCTCGCGTCACGCCGTCGCGGGCGGCGGCGGCGGGGGGGTAGGGGGGGATTCCGGCGCGGAGAGCGCGGCGGCGAAGAACGGATGGGGCGAGCCGCTCGAGATTACGCTACTCGGCAACCCCGGGAGAGAGGGGAACCTGTATCTGTGGGAGTGTTCACTGAGAAAAGACGAAGAGCACGTCGCTCGCGGCGGAGGCGCGAGCGGCGGCGGCGGCGGCGACGGAAGCGGCAGCGGCGGCGGTTCCTGGCTCCGTCGCGAAGGCGACGACGACGCGCGCGCGCGCGCCGCGCGCACCGCGGTCGCGATGCACGCGAACGTTGCGCACGACATCATGCTCCGTTCCAAAGGAGTTGTGTATGTGCACCCGCCGTGGCACGAGGCTGAGATATTGCGCGGGGGCTCGCGCGGCGGCCGAAAACGCGCGAGGATTTTGTTCGCTTCTCACGTCACCGCCGCGGAGATGCTCGGTCGGTCCGTCGCCGCGGTCCCGGCGACCGCTGGGAGGGGGTTATATTCATAGTCGGTCGAACGAGGAAGACGACGGAGGCGAGGAAGGGAAGACTCGCGAGGAGCGAGCGCGTAGCGGTGATTAAAACGATGTCGAACGTCGAGGAATGATTGCACAGATTATCGTTTACATCAACTTCCGTCAACTGGTTCCGGGACCGCGTGCGATTAACGGTCCCCAGAATGGATTACTGTAGAAGAAAGGTTGCGAAGTCCCAGGCGATCATTCGCTGATGTCGCACTGGTCGGCGCGGCCACCTCTCCCAGTCGTCGGAGAAAATTTATAACCACCCGCGAGCGAGTTTAAAACCCCTCGAACAGCTTCTGCTCCTCGTCCGTGAGGTTGTACAGCTCGGTCAAGCACGGCACCTCGCATGGCTCAGTGATGTCCTCCGGCCCAAGGTCTGCGTCCGGCTCAATCTTCGACGGGAGAGTCATGTCTACCCTCTGCTCTAACACCGCACTCCAGCTGAACCCTTTAAAGAACGGGTGCGATCGAATCGCCTGTATTCCTCCCGCGCCCATGCCGATTCTCTCGCCCTCCTCCTGCCGTAACAGTTGCCGTATCAAGTCCTGAGCGTGAGGGCTCATGGTGTTCGGAAACGTCCGGTGCTTCCCCTCGGTGATGCGCCGGTACAGGTCGCTGTGCGTCTGCCCATAAAACGGCGGGTATCCGGCCATCATCTCGAAGAGTAAAATCCCCACGGCCCAAAAGTCTGCGGCTCGGTTACATCCATGGTGCCGTAACGCCTCTGGAGAGAGGTAGTCTGGCGTCCCGCAGACGGTGTACGCGCGCTCGCCCGGCTTCAACGCCTTCGCGAACCCAAAATCGGTCAGCCGCAGGTACCCATCATCGCGCACGAGCAAATTCTCCGGCTTCAAGTCGCGATACACGAACCCTTTGTGATGGACGTGGTCGAGCGCTAAGACGACCTGCACGAAGTACGCCCTGGTTTGAAACAGCGACAACGCGCCGAGCTCGTGAATCATGAAGAATAAATCCTTCACCGCGGCGTATTCCATCACGATACAAAGCGCGCTCGGAGTCTGGAACGACTCGCTCATCGTGATGATGAACGGGTGTCGACACACGGCTTTCATGATCGAGCTCTCTCGCGTGACGTGCTCCGTCTCGTTGATGTCGAGAATCTGCGCCTTGTCCATGATCTTCACCGCGACCGCGACGTATGGCTTCTCCTTGTCCTGCACGCCCGCCTTACTCAAGTTTGGCTTCCAGCACTTGTACACCGAGCCGGTTAGACCGACGCCGAGCTGTTTCACGAACGTGTACCCCTCAAACGGGTCCTTCGCCGCCTCCGCCGTCTCCGCGGAGAGCAACGCTTGGTACTCCTCGGACGACATCCCGAGCGCGCTGAGCGGCGGCGCAGAATATGTCGAATACTTCGCCCGCGCCGGGGACATCCCGCCGGTCAGGATCCCCGAAATGTTCGTCGCTGACTTCACCTTGTTGAGTTTGCCTGACCCCGTTTTGAACGACGACCCGCCGTGGACGCTGCCGCCCAGGTCCATCTTGTTCGTCCCCAGTCGCACGGAATCGTCCAAGTCGTCGGCGTATTCCGTGTAATGCGATCCCCCGTGGCTGCTCCCGCCGATCGACCGACCCGCGTCCAGGTTCGTCTTGAACAGCTTCGCCCCGTGCAGAGACTGCTCTGGCCCGGACTCCGGCATTTTTGACTTTTTCCCCTTGATCTTCGCCCCGAGGCTCTTCTTTAGCGAGGAGAAAAGCGACTTCTTCTTCTTCTTCGTCGTCTCGGGCATCAAATCCGCGTTCGGATCGTACCGTTCCACATTCGGTGGGAGCCTGCCCTCGAAAGACGATGGCGTGTCCGAGAACCGAGATTTTGTGCCGTACCCAGCTCCCGGGGTAGACGCCGCGACAGAGGACGGCGATCCGATCTCGCTTCCGTCGTCGGAGGAAATTTCCGAATTCGGCGATGGGCTCTTCAAGATCCGGGGGCTCGAAATGTCCGAGGTGTCGTACATGCCACCGTGCGCTTCGTTCGACGAGCGCGAAGATAGCGACGCATTCACTTTTGACAGCCCCGTCTTCCAGTTCCTCTTCGCCTCCTTCCGCGATTTCTCGCACCGGAACGACAGCAACGAATCGAAACTTTCCCCCCACAAGCTTTCGAGAAGTCCCCTCGTCACGAGCAGCAACACCGCGTGCGTCTTGCACACGTACGAGTGTCCGAGCCTATCTTCGAGTAATTTTTCGCTCTCCGCCCGCGCGTACATCTCCGGAGACATCAAGAAATCGTTCCCGAACGTGTCCCCGCCTCTCAGCGTCTTTTTCTTCTCCTCGCTATGCAGCGGGACAACGTCGACCTCGCCTTCTAAGACGACGTGCAACGCTGTGGACATCGTTCCAAACTCGAGCTTCGTCCCGGGAGGCATCGCCACGGACGCGCTCCACAACGCGTTCAATAACAACTCCTTCTTCCGCGTCGGCACCGCGCGAAACGTCAATATGATATTCAAAACGTTGTTGCAGAGCTGACGTTGACGGTGAATGCGCGTTCGTACGATGCGCTTGAACGTCTCGCAGTTGATCGCGAACGCCGTCGTCTCGACCGGTACTCCGTTCTCGTCCACGCTCGTGATCGCCGCGTTCGCGGTTTGCGCGTGATTCAGCGCAACCTCGCCGACGAGGTCGCCTTTTCTCAGCAAGACGCGCGGGTTGCTCTGTCCACTCTTCGAGAAGAACGCGTCGCGAGCCAAACATCCTCGCGTGACGATGTACACGTTCGGGATCGGGTCCTTCGCGTCGAACGCGACCTCGCCAGGTTCCCATTTCACCTCGCGCAACTCGTCGATGATTTCATCGCGCGCCGCCCTGGACGTCAGCGACGCATACGCTGGGAGCTCGCACAGCGCGGCTTCCGCGACCGCTCGGTCCGACGCGCTCATCGTCGAACTCGCCGGCGGCAGCGCATTGAGGTCCAAGTGCGCGAGTTTTCTTACGCGGTGACGGTGGTTCGGGCTCTGTTGCGTGACTTCCTCGCGGTGCTGCATGACCCGGTGCGAGATCTCGTCTCGTGTCTCGGAATCTTTCAGCCCGGTGCTCGAGATTCTCCTCGATAACCTCCCATGTATCGCAGAACGCCCCGGGACAGCGTCGCGGTGGCACCGCGCCGCGAGCGCGGCTCTCACTTTCTCGAGCACTCCCGACGGCACTTTCGTCTTCGTGTCCGTGCACTGGACGGAGAAGTAGTTTGACGCCATGCCATCCGAGGTGGTGTATATATGCGCGTGCAAGATGTTCAGGTTCTCCCGTCGCAGGCAGTTCGCGACGTCGGACAGAAGACCGACACGGTCGGGAACCTCCATGTGAATTTCCGTCGCGTTGACGTCGCTCGAGTTGAGTTTTAATCCGTCGCCGCGAACGGAGGAGACGCGACGCGAGATCTTCGCCTTCTCCCGGGCGGCGCCGTCGTCGTCGCCGCCGACGTCGAGTCGACTCATCAACGCGGACATCGCGCCCTTCGCGCTGTCATCTCGGTCTTCGAGCCCGCCGCCGCCGCCGCCGTCGTCCGCGCTCGCGCCTGGAATCGGCGGCGAGTCCCCGCGAGCGACGAGGTCGCTCAAAATGATTGGCGCGAACTCCACGCTCGCGTCTCGGTGGTTCCACGCCCCGCACGCGGCAAGGTCGATGGGTTGCTCCTGGCTCGACCGTAAGTTCTCCTCGTGCACGAGGATGACGCCCCTCAGCGACTCCGCGAGCCGCCTGGTGGACTTCACCTTCTCGCGGTTCGGTCCGTCCTGGAGGGTGAGGTGATCGCGCACGAAGTCGCGGTCAGTTGAGCGGCGTCGCGGTAAAAAAATGAAAGCGTCCGCGGGTGAAAAAAAAAAAACACCTGGACGAGGAATATGTCAGACGCCATGCCGTCGTTCGCAGTCGTGGTGACCTCCGCCTCCACGATCGTGATTGCGCAGTCGCGGAAGAAGTTCACGATGTCCAGCAGCAGCGCGATGCGGTCCGCGCATCTCACTGCAGTCGACGTCGATCGGGGTCGTGGGGAGCGAGGAAACGTCAGCGGCCGCGGACGCTCGGCGGGTCGCCGCGGCGACGCGCGAGCGACGAGGCGCGGAGAGAGACGCGGGCGTCGTCCTCGACAGCCGAGTGGGGCCGCTCCGTGACGCACGCGACGCGCGCGCGCCGGAGAGGAGAGACGCCGGACGGTGCTGATCCAGAAGATACGGACGCGTTCGATCGACGCGGGCGCGGGGTCTTTTTCGTGAACGCGCGCGCGGGACTCGAGCGGGGATCGACGATCGCGCGCGACGACGCGAGGACGGCGCGGCCGAGGGCGCGCGCTCGCGTCGCTCTCGTCTGATCAACCGGACGAGACGAGGCGTCCGCGCGCGATGTCGCCGACGATTCGACGCGAGAACACACACGAAAGATCAGGGCGTCGTGCGCGTCGCGGCCGCCGCGCGCTCGCGGCGGCCGTCGCTCGGAGAGTGGTCCTTTCGCGAGCGCGATCCATCGCGGGCACGCGGCGCACCTTTCACGACCGTGCACAGCTCGTGCAGCTTGTTCGACACCTCCACGCCGGGATCCTGCAGATTCACGAGCTCGGACGACATGATTCGCGTCGCGAATTCGTGGTTCGCGGAGCTCCGCGCGCTGTCCAGCGAGCTCGCCTCGCACACCGTCGCGCTCACGCGATGTCCTCCGGTCAAGAGCGACATACCGCGCGACACGCGACCGCCGCGTTCGCCGCTCGCGCGCGCGCGCTCCGCCTCTGACGCGGAAGACGCGAGCGGCGTGTTCCCCCGCGCCTCTCGCGCGCGCGTCTTCGTCGATCGTCGACGTGCGCCGAGGTTGCGCGCGCCTCGCGTTTACGCGCACCGCGACGTGCCGCAGGCACCGCGACCTTTCGCGTCCGGACAAGGGTCGGATAAACACGTGTATCATATTACGTGTACAGTACAGTACCTTCGATATTTCGAAAGTACGAAAGTACGAAAGTACTAACGAAAGTACAACTAGTTGTACAGTACAGTACTTTCGTAGTTGTACTTTCGAAAGTACGAAAGTACTTTCGAAAGTACTTTCGAAAGTACAACGTAGCCCTACACGTACACGTACATGTACACGTAAATTTACATAGCCCTACAGTATTAGTTTCGAAATTTTAGTACGAAAGTACGAAAGTAAGTTTTAAAAAGTACGAAAGTACTTTCGTACGAAAGTACGAAAGTACAACTACTTTCGTACTTTCGTACGAAAGTATCACTACACATATCACTACGTGTACAGCTGTACACGTATCAATATCACTACACGGTACACGACTACACGTGTCCCCTGGTGTACATGTACAGTACGAGTGTACAATTGTTTTAAAAAAACATCGATCTGTTCAAATAAAGATAGATAACTGCTCGCGCTGTTACTACGAAGGTACACGTGTAGCACAACGCTGTACGAAGGTAGGCCCGAGCGTCATAAGCAGTTGCTCCTCGACGATGATTTGATTGCACCTGCGGCGCGATATCACACACATTGTCTAGTGCCTCTTGTAACCACCGCCATCAGGCTCGCAAAAAAAATGTCCGAGGGCGGTGCAACTGCGGCCATATACGGCCTGATCCGAGACGGCCAACACGAGGTGTGCATCCCTGTCCTTGAGGCACAACTCTCGATAGCTCGGAAATCCCGCCCTGCGCTCTCGCTGCTCGGATACTGTTACTATCATGCCGGCTACTACGACGACGCGGCGACCGTGTACGAGTCCCTTTCGCGTTTACACCCCGAGCAGCCAGCGTACAAAACATACCATGTGCAGTCTCTTTTCAAGAAGTCAGCCTACACTGAAGCCACAAAGTTAGCCAACGAGATCGACGACCCAAAACAGGTTGCTCGTGTGGCAAACCTGAAAGCCGCTATCGCGTTTGATGGGGACGACACGGAGACTTGTAGAGCGGAGCTCGAACAGCACACGGAAGTTGAACCCAGCGCTGTGATAAACCTTGGGTGTTGTCTTTTGAAAGAGGCGCGCCCTGAGGAGGCTAGGCTCGTGTTCACGGATGCTATGCACCGGCTTGGTTACCATGCTGAGTTAGCGTATAACATCGCTCTTTGTTACTACCGCTCAAAACAGTTCGGACCGGCGCTGAAGCATCTTGCGGAAATAATTGAACGAGGCGCGCGAGAACATCCAGAGCTTTTCTTAAGCAACAAAACGGAACGTGGCGTTGACTGCATGAACCTTGCGGAAGTTCGAAGTGTTGGCAACTCCACTGTGCTTAAGCAGACGGCTCTTATCGAGGCATTTAATCTCAAGGCAGCAATAGAGTACGCGATGAAGAATCCTAAAGGTTACCACGCGGCCCTGGCAGACATGCCACCCCGGTCAGAAGAGGAGCTAGACCCAGTTACTTTGCACAACGTGGCGCTCATGCTTGTGGATGTGAATCCTGTGGACAGTTTTCACAAGCTGAATTTCTTATTACTTTCACCGTCATGTCCCCCCGAGACATGCGGTAATTTGCTGATGCTGTATTGTAAGCCAGAGCACGCTTTTTACGATCTAGCAGCTGATGTACTGGCTGCAAACAAACGTCTCGTTGAAAAGTACTTGCCCCGTGATACATATGACTACGTCACTGCACTGATCATGTCACATTTATCTCCAGAAGATGCGTACCTTCGCTTGGATATTTTGAACAATAAGCACATGGAAAGTCTGAGAATGCTGACTCGGACTATTCATGGAGCGAGAGCAGCTCGTGATGCTGAGGCAGTCAAACAAGCACTGCTTGCTTACGATGACGCACTGGAGTTGTATGTACCCATATTGATGTCCAAGGCTAAGATTTATTGGGATATTGAACACTACAACCAGGTCGAGCAGATATTCAAAGCTGCAGCAGAGCACTGCTCAGAGCACGAGGCCTGGCGCCTAAATGTTGCACATGTTTTTTTCATGCAGTCACTGCAAACAGATGAAAAATACGCTGAGGCAATAGCGTATTATGAACCCATCGTAAGACAACATGAACCCAATCTGCTAGAGTGTACAGCCATCGTTCTAGCCAACTTGTGTGTTGCGTACATCATGACGAGTCAGAACGAACAGGCAGAGGAGCTTATGCGAAGAATCGAACAAGACGAGTTCGATTCAGAAATTGTCAAACTTGAAGCAAGGAATTTTCATCTGTGCATTGTGAACCTAGTTATTGGAACGTTATACTGTACCAAGGGGAACTATGCATTTGGAATCAGCCGCGTAATGAAATCACTGGAACCGTTCCCCAAGAGACTAGATTCAGACACCTGGTTCTATGCGAAAAGGTGCTTTCTGAGCCTCATTGATCAAATGACAAAGAGAATACTGTCGGTGGGGGATGAGACACTGGAAGAGATCAACTTATTTTTGGATAGTGTAGAGCGGCATGGAAAGCATGTTCTAGCGTTCTTCAAGCAGCCGAGTTTCGATGATGTGAACGGACAGACAGTTTCAAATGAGGCACGCGTGCTGAAGACCGCGTTTCTAAAGCTTCGGGGTTTGTGATGAAGTTTTGAGCATCTTAATTATACAGTTGTATAAAGCGCATTCTTCATGTTCCAGAAGATATACTGTATATATAATTGGAACAGGCATGGAATTGACGCTACCCAGCCACAATAACTCATACAGAGCCTCAATCCCAATTGTATTCAGAACCGGATTCGTCCCTTCCTAAACCTGTTTTGATTGTTGCTTTGATCTTCTTTGTTTTCCTCTTCACAGCGCGCAGCTGGTTTGGATTTAGCTGCCCAACACTTTCATACAACACGGTAATCTGCGCCATTGATGACTTCACGTTAACGGGACTACTGCCCAGAGTATTCGGTCCATCAGATCTAGATGGATACACCTGCGTATTCCGAGCAGTTCTCTTCGCTAAAACAGAGTCTTCAGATCTATCCTCCTTGTTACTCTCTTTGTCTATAATGCTCCCCTCACTTTTGTTATCCTTACTACACTGGATTGTGTCAAGCTTAGCGGCACCTGCGCTCTTTGAGGACAAGAATTCCAAGTCTGAGATTGAGGCGGACGGGATACCTGCTATGACAGTACTTTCCTCTTCAGCAAAGACTTCTTGAACATTAAACTCGTTACTCCACTTCGTCACAACCTCACTGCCTGTGTAGATCTCATCTGCAGTGCTGCATCGCTCAGGAGGTTCGGTATAATATGGTATACTGCCACAGTTCCAGTCATTCAGCACGACACGTGCCGCTGCAACCAAATCAGGAATACCTCCCTTTTTTAATTTACCTTGCACTCGACCAACCTGTCTCAAGAAACTGTCAGTGTCTGCAAATTTGCCCGTTCCGTACAGGAGCATGAGTTGCTCTGCTGGACAGCGCCGAAGAATTTCACCAACAGGTGCAATCGGATCTGTAAGTTTCTCAATTTTGATACAGTTCCGAAGTGCGACAGATCCTGCAGACTCACCTAGACTTGACGCGAAGATGACCCCAGGGGAGTCAATCAACTTTATTTGTTTATCTAGCGTGATTTCTTTTGAAACTGTTGTGAAACCTGGGGTGTTACCAACAGCTGCAGCATAGCGACTTCGTTTTAGACTATTGATAAGCGACGATTTCCCGACGTTCGGAAACCCAACGATACCGACGGTGATTGCCCTCTTTAGGTTCCGGCTGCGAGCATAGTTTTTCAGCAGTTGCAGTAGTGTTTCTGCCCCAAGAGCGTCCTTTCCTCCATATGTGCCCTGTGTGGGTAGGGCCCGCGAACCTAGTTTGTTGCTGCTGCTTCCTGCACTTCCTGTCGCACACTTGAATACGACACAGGGTATTTCTTCACGAAAGTATTTGAGCCAGGCTTTTACATTATCTCTTGG
The DNA here is from genome assembly GCF_000151265.4 of Micromonas pusilla CCMP1545. Lineage (NCBI taxonomy): Eukaryota > Viridiplantae > Chlorophyta > Mamiellophyceae > Mamiellales > Mamiellaceae > Micromonas > Micromonas pusilla. Next base: position 843,501 of record NW_003315883.1, read on the forward strand.
CACGAGGTCTATTTTGTTCAGCAGAAGAACAACACGTTTGTGTGGGTTTGAACTTCGCACTATGTGTTCAACCTCCAAAGACCTGCTTGCAAGTGGATCTCGCACGTCTAACACCTGGATGATGACGTCGGAGGCTTCAACAACTCTTAAAAACTCCCTGAAATGAGCTCGCCTGGAGTTGTCAATATCACTGGTAACCCGGGCACCTGCAGTGTGCGAGTCTAATATATTTGTTTTTAAGTTGAAAGCGTCTCCTCTTTTGTCTGCCCCTTGGCGAAGAACCTCGAGATTTTCTAGAGGCAACCCTACACCTTTAGCCCGCGATCGTTTGCGTGACTCTGCTCGACGAAATGCCTTCGATAATGATTTCGCTTCTTCAAAATTCCGCCTCTTTTCAGACTCGAAGTTGATCTCATGCATGAGCTCTTCTTTATATGGCCACTGTGTTGGAAGCCCAGGGTCTTTGGGCGCTGGAGGTTTGATGCCTAGACGTTTTTTTTTGGCATCTACGCGCCTCTTCTTCTTGTGATGTTCCTTCACCTTCTTGATAAGCTTATATTTCTGCTTAAGTGTTGTACGCTTTGACTTACTCTTCGTCGATTTCTTCGGCATCTCAGTGTTCAACTTGCGGAAGGAAACAAAGGGCGGCGGCTTGGGAAAAAAAAAACACAAGCTAAGAGAGTTGTATGGTAAAAGTAGTGCCCGAGGAGCAACGACTGATAGGCACGCTAGATGACTGTTATCGCGTGTCGGATTCCGTGCAGGCTCAGCGCAACCAGATATCGAAGACGAGAGGTTGAGTAGAAATGAACAGTCTAAAGTTCAGAGACTTTATTAACCCATCACGTACAGTAAGTTGTTTATAACTTTTACTGTCAAGTAAAAATTGTTCGAAAGTACGAAAGTACGTTGTACTTTCGTACTTTCGTACCTTCGAAGTACGTGTACTACACGTACTGTACATGTAATAATAGTAAAAGACTAGTAAAAGTGTACTGTTGTATGTACACATAAAAAGTTGTACCTTCGAAGATAGAATACTGTACGGTATCATATCTTGTACGAAGGTAGTCTACAATACAAAATAATGCATGCATGTATGTTTGTGTACGGAAGTACGAAAGTACAATAGATACTTCCATAGAATATTCTATCATACGAAGGTATCTCCGAAGGTACAACATTATTATGTACGAAGGTACGAAAGTACGAAAGTACGAAAGTACTGTACACGTACGTACGTGTACATGTTGTACACGTGTAGCTTACACGGACGACATAATTGTGTATTTTTATGCAACTAGCACACAGACCTACCAAAATTACGTTCTAAGCCGCCAAATGGCGCAAGCTGCACGCGTGAGTCTCTTTTGCTTTTATCCGTAGCCGTCAATCGATGTCATGCTGCGTCTTATTTCACTCATTAACTCTCGATCGGCCGTTCTTTGAGATACTTAGCTTTTTGTCGCGCTTCGTCTTCCTTTTTCCAGGAGCGTTTTGCAAAGAAAAATGAGGCCGAAGACCTTCTCAGAGCTTTTCGGAGGTTGGATACCAGAGGGTAAATGCAATTAATCATAAAAGAATGCGCGCGTCTAGCGTCCAATTTAACTCATCTGACAATCTTTTTACTACGTAGTGATGGTAAAATTGACGCAGACGAGTTAAGTTCCGTCTTCCGTATTCTTGGTCACACAGCGAAAAAGGTAACTTCTCTCCTTCAACATACACGGTTTTTCTGCGGGAAACCTTGATGTATGATTCCAATGACATGCAGACCGAGATTGAAGATATGATATGGGAGGTTGATGATGACTGCGATATGTGCGTAAATTGGCCGGAGTTTCAGACGATGTACAACCGGTGCAGACAGGATAAAACAGGTAAAACTCCAACATTCGGTCGTGTACTTGATCTGATCTTGCTGCTCATCACGTATGCAGGATATGAACCCCGTAGGCTGTTCAATGTAGTAGAATTTTTAATGAATGACAAAGATGATAGTGGGACGGTATCTATCGAAGAAGCTATGCAGATTTTGTACCTTCGGTTTGGCAAAGGATTACTTGACTCGGTGAGCCCCGAACTTGAACTCTACTCTTGGTTTGACAAACTTATCACATTTTATGATTCACATTTGGTTACCCCTGCTGCCTTCTTTCTTCGTCTATATTTTCTTACCTGAATAATTGCATGATTCAGCACCTAGAAGATATGTTTGGCACCTCTGATGCTAACAGCACAAGTGACTTGACTCTCACTGAGTTTCTGAACAGCTTGCACTTGTCTCAAGCAAAGCATCTGCGATCTACTGCGAAGAGTCATCAACAAAAGCGTTAGAGTAGAAGCCTCAATGTTGTGCTAAACGCGAGTATGCCCGTTTAGTATTGAGCAGGTTGTGAAACTGTGACGCTTGCCCTAGATTTTATGCAGTGAAGTACGTTGTAGTTACAACCGGATGTAGACTAGAAGGTACCGAAATACGTCCAGAAGTACATCTGAAAGAAATTTTCATTAGCCCTAGTTTAGAGCACCTTTTCGATTGGTTGTGAAATTTTGAATACGTTAAAGGGCTATTTTAAAAAAGGCAGGCATAAACGACTACTGTGTCTATGGCACCGTCGGCTAAGTTCCATATTAGTCTGTACAAAAAAACAAAAGTTGCTTGTTCCGCCCTCACATACATATGCATAGTCTACGTACTTCGTTCCGTATACGTAACAACTTACATACCTTCGTAGATAAATAGCTACATAGTACATACGTACGGAAGTACGGAACGAAGTGCGTATGTAGCTATGTACGTCCTGCACTCGTCCTGCAACGTACGGTAGATATACTATTCTAGATATGATATCGTACTCCTGGAAGTACCTGTACAACGTACGGAAGTACTTCCTCGAAGGTAGCTACCTTCGTAGTATCTTAAGCCGCGAATCAGCGTGAATTAACGGAGCTTAAAGGGTTGACCGCTTCGCGGTCTTTTCACCCTTAACTCTGTCGCATCAACGCTAATTCGCGGCTTAAAGGGCGTACTGTAGTACTTGCCTATCAAAACCTAATTTAATACCTTAGGTACGAAGGTAGGTGATTTGTATCTTTACAGTACGTGTAGTTGTACACGTACAACTGGGTTAGAAACCAAAAAAATAAAAATTAGACACCTACACTACACGTACTCGTATCATAAATACAGTACGTGTACACGTACATGTACAGTACGTGTAGCCCTAATAAGTGATGCCTCCCAAAACCAAGAAATCGTCTCTTTTTTGACCTCCCAAAACCATTCGAAAAACCTCCCGACATCTCTTTAAGTATCACGAAACCTTACGGAATTCACGAGACTTTCGGGGACGTTTCTGGAGCGTAGCAACCAAGAACCTCTAAGACCTCCGTGAGCCTTGCTGACGCAGAATTCACGGAACTTTGAGACCTAAGTGAAGCCTTTTTTAACCTCAAGACCATTCAAAAACCTCCCGACAGCTCGCGAAACCTTACCTAAATCACGAGACTTTCGGGGGCGTATCTGGAGCGTAGCAACCCAGACTTAATAGACCTCTACAAATCTCCGTGAGCCTCGCTGACGCAGAAATCACGGAACTTTGTCGCACCTCTTTAAGCCCTCAAAATTACCAAAAAGTTTGTATATTTTTGAGACCGATTTCACGAGGGTCATGGGCTTCTGTGGGGCTTCTATGACCTTCTGTGAGCCTTCTGTGAGACCCCATTTCATACCTTTACTTCCGGCGATGCGCGCGCGCGTTTCTTCACGGTAAGCTCTAATCTTTTTGCGTCATCACACGCATCGCGGTGATCTTCACACTTTCTCTCAGTGTCGCGACGGCGTTTGCGGGCTCGCGGCGACGTGAGCGGCGGTTGAAGCGCGGAGGGTGGAGGTACTGTGGTATCGAAGCTTGGATTATTATGTTATGCCACTCATGACATGCTATTTTCACGAGTCTCTTTCACGCACACGAGGATACTGTACGGATCGACGGAACATGGGAAGAAGTACAGTACGTGTGCGTGTATTGTACTTTCGTACAACTAACATTGTACTTCCGGAAGTACCTTCGAGGGTACAGTACTTCCGTACTGTATATACTGTTGATATGCGGGTTCAAAACTCAGGCTTTCATGTTTACACGGTCACCATATATTTCTAGGTATAAAGTTGTTATGTATATTGAGATATACTTGCGGAAGTCTTGCGGAAATACCCCCGGAAACATCGTTTTACTTCCGGAAGTATTCATAGAACGTGTACGTGTCAGATAGACTACAAAGTACACAGCTACACACTAGCTGATAGCTACAGTAAGTTGTTGTCGAAATTATTTCCGTACTGTACTTTTCCATAAAACGTGTACAGCTGTACAAGTACTGTACGTGGACGTGTACGTGCCCTTCGAAGATTATTACTTCTGGCTATCGGAGAGTCTATCTTCGTAGCCCGAGTAGAATAGTCGTGTACCTTCGTACGAATACAGCAGCACGGAAGTACATTTAAGGTAGTCCTCTACGTAATTCGAAAAAAACCAGCAAAAAACGTACTCGTGCAAAAATACACGTACAAAAGTGTACGCGCGAACACCTGCGCGCGAAACACTAAAGTGTTAAAAAGAGTCGCTTAGGGTTCCGAAAACCGCCTTCCAGGCCTTCTAGAATCGCGAAACTTTGTGAGGGCATCAGCAACATGATGTACAACATCGTGACGAAGTTTCAAATAGATCCGCGCAGCGACGGCGCGCGGGCGCGTACGAAAGTACGTTTTTGCCATCTGTATGCGTATTCAGTATAAATTTCGTACTTTCTTTCTGAAATCGTGAATTACCCCACCATGACCTTAATGAGCAAATCGTATAGAGCTAACGTACGAAAGTACTTTCGAAAGTACTTTCGAAAGTACTTTCGTACCGTCGAAGGTACGTCTTAAAGGATGAACTACTGATGAGCTCATCCTTTTAAATGCCGCGCCGCGCGAGGACAGTCATAGAGGCGCGCGCCGCGGCTGCGTCCGGAGCGTCAAATGGAACATCGACTAGACAGCGTAATCTATCATTCCAGCGAGTTTAATACACCTGGGGCGCTGAATCAGGCTGTACCGGCGCACAGATCCGTCGTTTGCAAAACAGACTCGGCGTTACGAAACATTTGCCGTCTCCTGAGCTCGCGTACGCGACGTCGAAACTTCATGGAAACAGTTCCGAACGTGAAAAAACTTCGTGATTATATCGCGTGAACAAATTAGCGCATATTTAAAATTCGCGCAGCGCAAAAAAAACGATCGCTTGCGTCGGCAGTTGAACTCCGCGGTTCGAGGCTGTAGCTGCGAAGAAAAATGCTCTTTTACAAATCGACACGATCGCGCCAGTCTATGCTTTGCTCGTGCGATTCAGACACGAACGCGGTCGATCCGCGCGCCTCGAGGGCGATGTCATCTAACATGCCGTGCAGTTACAGAGCCAAAAACGGCGTCTGCACGATGTTATAGCACACCGCGCGCTCATCCTTTCGCCATCCTTTCTTAGCTCATATCCTTTCGCTGAGGCGCGTTCTATACAAAAAATGTTCATCGGTCAGTTGAAAGAAGACGCGATCAAGTGTTGAAACCGATCTATGGGTGAAAAACTTTTGTATAGAACGCACCTACCTTCGTAATAGCCACTAGCCTACTGTACTTCCGTACTTCCGTATTTTAGACTACGTACGTTGTACACGTACAGTATCTAGCTACGAGTAGCTCAAGTTTCTCGTTTCCCGTTAACGGAAATTTTAGACTGCTCGCACGCGGGTCACAAGGCAACCGTTACCGCGCCGCGTCCGATACCCCGTTGCGTTAAACGCCTCGCCTTTAGACGCAATGCGGCGTTTTTCTCGAACGGCCCGAAGGCTGTCCAGAGAGCTTTTCAAACAGGAAAATCGTTTTCCGAGCAAGTCCCGTTTGAGCGCTCCTTACAACCTGAAACTTCAAGATAGCAGCGCGTCTTCCCTGTCACGCGAACATTTCCATTCCAGAGGATTTGCTGCTGCGGTTGATCCCCCATCTGCTGAAGGAAGAGTCACCCAGGTAATAGGCGCTGTTGTCGACGTCCAATTTGACGGTGATCTTCCGCCGATTATGAGCGCTCTCGAAGTGGACGGTCACGAAATTCGACTGGTGCTCGAGGTAGCCCAGCATCTTGGAGAGAATACCGTGAGAACGATTGCAATGGACACGACTGAAGGTCTTGTACGCGGCCAAGGCGTCCTAAACACCGGAAATCCCATTCAGGTGACACACTTTACGCCCCTTGTGGGCGTGAGCTTCATTTCTGATCTAAGCCCTACTTTCCAACAACAGGTTCCGGTTGGCCGCGCTACTCTTGGTCGAATTATGAATGTAATTGGTGAGCCCATTGACGAATGCGGGCCAATTGGTATGTTCGCATTTCCATATTTTGTGCGGACATGATGCTTCCTGCGCCAATCGCCAATTTCATTCTCATCTCGGCTTTTTCTTTCGTTTTCAGAAACCGCGTCGTCGCTGGCAATCCACCGCGAAGCACCACCTTTCGTGGATCAAAGTACCGAAATGGAGATGCTCGTTACGGGCATTAAGGTGAGCGAGCGCGCTTTCTCCCTGAATCTTTTCGGATAGCTTCACAGCCCTTTTCCGTCACCTCTTTCGGCTTTTGAAGAGACCCACCCACTGCAGGTAGTTGACCTGCTAGCCCCGTACCAGAAAGGTGGTAAAATTGGTCTGTTCGGGGGTGCAGGGGTCGGGAAGACTGTTTTTATCATGGAGCTTATCAATAATATTGCGAAGGGTCACGGTATGTTCTCGACAAGCGACAGACCTCACTGACTTAAGCAGCACTCAATACTCAGTCTTTTTTTTTTACAGGCGGGTTTTCTGTCTTTGCTGGAGTTGGTGAGCGCACACGCGAAGGGAATGATCTTTACCACGAAATGATTGAAGGTGGCGTAATTAAACTTGGCGCTCAAGCAAGTGATTCGAAGTGCACTTTAGTGTATGGTCAAATGAACGAGCCACCCGGTGCCCGTGCCCGCGTTGGCCTCACAGGGCTCACGGTCGCAGAGTATTTCCGTGACTTTGAAGGCCAAGATGTCCTCCTGTTCGTTGACAACATCTTCAGATTTACACAGGCAAACTCCGAGGTATCAGCACTACTTGGGCGTATTCCGTCTGCTGTTGGCTATCAACCTACTCTGGCAACCGATCTTGGTGGCCTACAAGAGCGCATTACCACCACCATGAAAGGTTCGATCACTTCCGTGCAGGCTATCTATGTGCCCGCGGATGACTTGACGGATCCCGCACCTGCGACAACGTTTGCCCACCTTGACGCCACAACAGTCTTATCTCGTGGAATTGCTGAACTTGGCATCTATCCTGCAGTTGACCCCCTTGACTCGACTTCACGCATGCTCTCTCCACTTGCACTTGGAGATGAGCACTACGCTACTGCACGTGGTGTTCAAAAAGTTTTACAAGATTATAAAAATTTACAGGATATCATTGCGATTCTCGGCATGGATGAACTATCAGAAGAAGACAAAATGACAGTTTCCCGTGCTCGTAAGGTCCAACGTTTTCTGTCGCAACCTTTTCATGTGGCAGAGGTGTTCACTGGAACCCCGGGAAAGTATGTTGACCTTAAAGATACCATCTCTGGCTTCAAAGGTCTCCTAGGTGGTCAGTATGATGATCTCCCTGAAATGGCCTTCTACATGGTAGGTGATATCAATGAAGTTATAACTAAGGCCGATGAGCTCGCGAAGCAGGTTTCGTAAGTATTTGTTCCAGAGGTCCTCAAATGTGTGTAAACAGAACATTAGTGCGTTTAACGTGCAGATCCTTCCTAGATGTATTTCAATTCATATATTCTGGTTCGTAGATCGGATCGTGCAGAAGTTCCTCAACACCTTCTATGTAGACTGTGCAACAGCCGTAGAGTACATCTTTTCTGTAACAGGTTCACCTAGAGAAAAACCATACTTTTGTGCGAAGAATCAACAGGATACACAAAATCAATCTCATTTGTATTAATGAGCTGAAAATATATGCCGTGAGCTTTCGTCTACAGTACACAAAAGTGACCACTCCGTCTGTCAGTAGCAGCACAGAGATACAAAACAAAGCAAGTCACTGTAAAAATATTTCCCTTGCTCGAAACAGGACGACAGAAACATAGCTTCAACTTCTCTCAAAATTTCTTACGTAGGGGACTCAAAACGGACAGGATTTGTCAGGGTCGTCCGATTGTGACTCGATCCATGTGTCCAGTGACACAACACCAGAGGGCCTGAAACTTGGAAGCTCTGAGCCAGTGACACAACCAGCTTTCCCCCTCAAAGGATCCCCAGGAACCTGTGGTGTTAAGAAGTCTGGTATATCATCGTCTTCAATAATTTGTTGCAGAGCACTGTACTGGTCGGAGCCAGCTTGAAATATTTTTATTTTGCTTTGGGTATGAGGTGCGAGAATGGGTTTAATAGCTGCCCATATGTAATCGAACACAGAAGGAGTGTTAAGCACATAAATAGCTTTAGATAGCTCTGGATAATTGTAGGCTGCAACTGAGTTAATTGTCTTGAACACATACAAACAGCGCAAGGCAGACATGCCGACGCCGTCAAGGTCGACAAGGACAACCTGTTTATCCAAAATTTCCATATTGTCTGTGATATCTATAGTTGTTTCACTGTCCAAATCCTCGTGAGACAATCTTTCAAGTTTCGGGGTTGTTACACCTGCAGAACTACCCTTCGTTAAATTCTGTAAGAGACCTCTTTTATGGGCATCAGGTATGATGGACCTCGTGAGATGTTCGCCGCGAATTATTGAGCTATACACGTGACATTCCTCTGCGGTGCTCGCTGCGAGACTGCCGTCACCCTGACCAAGTCTTAGCACATAAACAGGGAAGCCCTGTTTTGAATAGCAGTGGAATGGTGTGGACGGAATTATCTTTCGGCTGTCACTCAGCAAATCCCATCGCGGTTTGGCCTTCAAAATGCTGTCGACCCCTACTACATCACCTACACTTACTGTCTGACGCCAGTGCAAAGTATCCCGGAGCATTTTTTCTGCCTCGTCTACTTTGTATTTGCGTGCAACAAGGAAGCGGCGAGCCGTGGCTTTACGATTTCCACACGGGCACATGCTGAGAGGAATTCCCTCGCCTTCCGAGCCAAAGCGGGAGTAGAGTTCATCTACTACCTCCCTCCAGTTTTCGGGGTGAGGAAACTCATGAAATATGCTGCGCTCAAAAAAACTTGTCGTCAAAGAATAGTGTCGATGCCGAGTGAAGAAAAACTAGCCCAAACAAAGCGAGGAGCTGAACAGGAGAGAGCACGACTCTTAGTAGTGGAAGGCGACGCTTATTGCGAAGATAGCTGCGTGAGAGTATACACTGAAAACATTTTTACCTGCTGGATGGCGGAACTTCATGAATGTTATTGGCTCCAAACCAGTTGGAAAACATACGATCGGAACTACTGCACGATCGGAACTGCGGGCAAAAGGGAAGGAGAGAATAATGAAGATTTTTATTGTACCAAGTCGTTGTAGCCCTACGACGTACACGTGTACGTGTACGAAGGTAAGTTGTTATTACTTTCGAAAATAGAAGAAGTTAATCTTTCGTAAATAAATAAATAAAACGTACGAAAGTACGAAAGTACTTTCAAAGTACACGTACACGTACGAAAATAGATTACTTTCGTACGTACTTTCGTACTACTTTCGTACGAAGGTACTTCCGTACTTCGGAAGTACTTTCGTACTTTCGTACTTTCGTACGAAAGTATTCTATCTTCGAAGGTACGAAAGTAAGTTGCAACTTACTTTCGTACTTTCGTATGTACAGTATGATACTTCCGGAATAGAATATCTTCATATTGAAGAGTCGTCGTACTTCCGTACTTTCGTACGAAAGTACTTCTGTAGCCCTACATTCTAGCCCGGCTACATGCTACACATACACCTGCCTATGGTGTACGGAAGTACTTCCGGAAGTACGGAAGTACTTTCGAAAGTACTTTCGTACGAAAGTACAACAACCTTCGAAGGTGCATCTGTACACGTACAACGTTGTACCTTCGTAACAGTGTTGTAACTACGTGTAGCTTACTACGTATGTTGAAGGTTCGTAGTACGAAAGACTACTTTCGTACGAAAGTACATAGCTACATACGTAGTGTACGCGACTACGCGTTTCAAGACGATAGCCCTACAAAACTACAATATCATAGTAGCACGTACGGAAGTACGAAAGTGCTTTCGTACTACAGTACATTATCTCGAACTTCTTAAATCGCGAAACTTTGAGAGGGCATAAGCTGCGTGATGGACACCATCGTGACTAAGTTTTAAATCAATCAGCACTGCGACGGCGCGTGGGCGCGCACGAAAGTACGTTTTAGCGACTTATACTGAATACGCCATATAAATTTCGTACTTTTGGCACGGGAAATTTGATTTATACCGGAGCGTGACCTTAAGGTGTCCACAGCTCCACACCTGGTTGAAATCCAGAATACCTTCGTAAAGCGGACCCTAGACTTTTTCTAAAAGTAATACTGCACCCATCCGTCGTGAAAAGAGTCGAAGCGCTACAGCAATGTCTTTCACGTCAAAATATTTTGACAAAGTGTCTGGCAGTGGCAATGCCGTGAAGCTCGCTCAGTTCTTTTTCGCACGAACAAAGACCTGCAATACTGGTGAACTAGATGCGATAAAGGAGGTGCGCATCTTCCCGTGAGACGCGTCGCTTGAATACCTCTTTTGATTCCTACGAGATGTATTGAATAAGCTGAGTTGAGACACATGGAGACTGTCACTTAATTAAATTAATGTATATTTCACAGTTACGCAAGAAGACTGGTGCCCCGCTTATGGACATTAAAAAAGCGCTTACTGCCACAGGTTACAACGTGAAGACTGCGCTCGTCGAGTTGCGAAAATGTGGGCTGGCAGCGAACAGAAAAAAGGCGGGACGCGAAGCTACTGAGGGACTTGTGGGCGTTAAGATTTCAGAATGCAACAGGTTTGCTGCAGCAGTTGAAATCAATACTGAGACAGACTTCGTTTCTCGTAGTGACATCTTTCAAAATCTTGTCAAAAAAGTTTTAGCTGCGGTAGAAATGGCATCAGTACCGAAGATTACTCGCAAATCTGCGGGTTCTGTCATCGAGCTGTCTCCGAGTGACCTAGAGACACTACCGGTGAACGATAACGAACATGTTGGCGAGGCTTTGGCGACAGCGGCAATGAGTTTGCGTGAAAATATTTGCCTGCGCAAAGCTTGCGTGTTGTTCAAGGACAATATTACGAACGGTTCGAAGCCTGCAGATGAAGTAATTGGTATATATGTCCATGGAAGCATCAACCATGGACTAGGAAGGCAAGCGGCCCTGGTGAAGTTAAAAGGCGGGAATGCAAGTACCACGTCTGTTGCTGTCGCAAACAAAGTCGCAATGCACGTCGTCGCTGCCAGACCTTATTTCCTTGAACCTAGCAGTGTACCTCTTGAAGTTTTGGACAGGGAACTGTCACTGATGAGGTCACAACTTGCAGATCAAGGCAAACCTACGAAGCTTTTCGAAAAGATCCTCGATGGACGGATGGCGAAGTTCTACGAGGAGACCTGCTTGGTAAAGCAAAAGTTTGTGCTAAATGACAAAAAAACAGTTGCTGAATGGCTTGAGGGAGCAGATGGTTCACTTGGTTCACTACATGTTTCAGCATTTGTACGGATCAACCCTGACGAGGTTGTCGTGGCAAGACTTCCGGACTTGGACTAAGAATCGGCAGCACACGCTGAAACGTGCGTGGTCGGAATCACATCTGCTTCTAGAGCATAGCCAGCAGTGCAATCCGATATCCGTAGTAAATACACTGCCATAACACGGAAAGATCGTATAAACAGTAACCTGACGTACATTTTATTCACTCTGAAAGATCGTAAGAGAAGCACATGCTATATACCGGACCGAGACTTGTCAACTGCCTTCCAGAATAGGCGAGTTTGATTTGACTATTCAGTCTTAGTGTCATATTCGGCAATTCCACTGTCTTCACTCAAAGCTAAAGAATCTTACAATACGATTGTTTTGAGCAGTCAACACTTTGAAACTCATCACCAGATTCGAAATGGAATTCAGAGCTGAAGATCATATTCAGGATATCTCTTCTTGACTTGCGTGGAAAACTCTTCGTTACACGCTCTCAATTGTTTTGAATATCAGAGATCAGTGACACCGAACATCGTTTCCAGGCTATCCACTGTAAGGATTAGAATGGCGCCCAAAATACCATTCACTAGGTCAAAAGCATGATCGATTCCCAATCCAAACTCAACCATGCTTTGTTGCAGTCGTTTTTCCGAACTCGGGGATGAAATGAGAAAGCTACCGAAACTGTTTTACGTGGTCTTCGACTTGAGCCAATAAATTTCTTTGAACAAGAACATGGGTGGCATCGAGCATCTGGATTATGAAGCGCTCTGACGGTAATCGCTTGTCGTTCACTTTGAACAAGAATATCTGGGTGGACACGTCACACTCCAAGAGGATGCCGTTGACAGCACTGAGTACCATAGGCTTTCCTCGAACGTTCGCGTATTCTTTGTGACTTGAAGTTCAAACCGTTGAAGAAGAATAACCCCCGTTCCGCAACACAACTTCACTTATTCAAGTTCGGGGCACTTTATCGTTTGTGACGGATTATGAGCTTTCTCTCGTGACTGACTGTTCATAGCTTCATACAGTATGTGAAATTATAAAAAGTTTGAATAAAATTTGCATGCGCATTCTGGGTTTTTTAAAAAAACGTACGGAAGTACGAAAGTACTTTCGTGCGCTATAAAAGTCGGTGAAGGATCGGAAGACCGCTTTTACGATCTTCTTTGAAATTGCAAAAACTCTCGAGTAGGACATCAAAAGCTATATATGCACAACATCGTGACGAAGTTTCAAATCGATCGACGCCGCGACACGGCGTTGGCGCACACGAAAATACGTTTTTACAAATGCAAATTTCTCGTACTTAAGGTAAGTAAACTTACGTTTGGTATGGAAATTTTAAATTACCGCATCATGACCTTTTTTATATTGTTGCATTTCAAAATTTCATGATTTACTGTATATTTATGTCCGTAAATCGTGATGAAATAGCCAGACGACCGAAGGCAAGCGAATACGTGTAACTGACTGATATACGGGCGAACACTCAATGGAAATATTCATACGAAGGTACAAGTTTGAATGGTCGATCAAGCGATAGCCCATTATTTGTACCCACAATTTAAGTTTTTAAGTGGTTTAATAGGCAGCCTAAGTTGTACTTCCGTACGTAAGTACCTCCGGAAGTTCACTATGTAGGTATGTACGTAGTACCTTCGAAGGTATGTACCTAAGGTAGATATGTACATAACTACATATGTAGTTATGTACCTTCGAAGGTAGTATGTAGCTATGTACATAGCTAGCCATAGAAATGAATTAAACGCACCTTTTTATGTAGCTTTATTTAGAACTATTTATATGTTCTTCTGGAAGTACCGCGTTATGATAACAACTTACAGTATGTAGATGTTTACCTTCGTACCATGTACCTATGTACTTCCGGAGTACGCATGTAATGCATTGCACGCATGTATGCATGCATGAGTCATGCATGCATGATAGCTACGAAGGTCCTTAGCTAGACTATCATAGACTATTAATAAAACGAGGGTAAAATTATAACTCAGAAGTACACGTACTACTACCACACGTACACGTGTACATGTACAATAAAAAAATCGTGAATTTATCATACCAGGGCTAGTATCTAGCTAGTCTAAGGTACAGAACAGGGCTTCAGGCCCTAGCTAGCCAGGGCTACAAAGGTATTATCATTGCACTTACCCCGTTATAAATCCCCTCTTCTTGACAGGTTTGTTACGCCTATCAAACAAGCCCGCACAACCGGGTGCTCCCCTGGAAAACAACTGAACTGGACGGGCTCCGAGAGAGAAAAGTATTTTTTTTAGATGTACATACTTTCACCTATCACCTACAAGGCCTAATTCAATGCAAATTTCCAGAATGTGATACAGCATCATAGTCTGTACGCGCGTGCTCTGTTTATTAAACTTTGAGCTTTTGAAAGGGGGATTCGAGCACGTTCTCGCGCCGCTGGCATCATGGGATCGTCACTGAAGCCACCGTCGCCGGTGAGAATGATTCGCAATTCCGCGACGCGTCGATACACTCAAAATCTGCTAGCCACACTCTGTCTAAATATGTTCCTTCAAGAGCACAGGCGCTCCAGAACCCGTCGGGCCTCGCACTCTGGGAAATTGGATAAGTCGTAGTAATGAGAAGCGATATCTAAAAGCCAGTTTCCCTTAATCTCAGTGCAAACTCGGATGTAATTTTTCGTCGTTAGCACAAATTCATTGTAGAGCACCCACTCTGGTTTTTGCTGTAAACAAGTTGAAGGGTGTAATGAAACCAACTGATTATCTTTCACAGTAAGGTAATGCCCGCTTCGCTCGAGGTGTGCTACTTGCATGAAATATCCTGACAAAACTGCTTTTCGAATGTTAAGGTAATAATCTTTGCTAGTGAAGTCTGAGGATACCACCGCTATATTGTGGCGAGAGACAAGGCGGACAAGTTGAGTTCGGACATTATCAGCTGATTTCAATGAACGCATGTTAAGATAATTCTTGTGACACCATCCTGTATCTCCGCCATTCTGTTTAAAAGCATGGTACGCATTAAGCAAAGTGAGATGATCGCCATCTATGTGGCAAAATTGAGACCTAGCTTCGTCGGCCTCGAACTGCTGGTCCCGAGGACGAACAAACGGATTCGGCACAGATAGCATCGAAACGATAGACAGTATCTCGTTGCTACAGTTGAATTGAGGTGATGCACACAACATTTTTGAAAGCTGCGGATCCAGAGGAAACTCGCTCATTACAAATCCCACCTGTGAAAGATTTCCTTCGTCATCAAGTGCGTCAAGATAGTTCAGAAGTTCTAGTGCCCTCATTAAAGTTTCTGGGGCGGGGGGGTCCTTGCCATAGGGCTCAACAGTAAAAATACATTTTAAAAAAAGCAGACCAGGCTCTACCAAAAGAACAAAACCAGAAGAACTATCTATTTTTTCCGTTTAAAAAGTATATTCAAGATTATCCTTGCCATGAAATCAAAATGAACCAAGTCATCAATCCCAAGCTTCTTTAGTTGCAAAACCACGGAGCCAAGATTCGAACGCAGTATCTCGGGGTATGTTTGCTCCTGTAAGTCACGTTTGAAGGAAGTCTCTGTATATAGGCGGAAACACTTTCCCGGGCACGTCCGTCCGGCGCGGCCTGCTCGCTGATGTGCTGATGCTCTACTGATTGGCGACACAAGAAGAGACTCCACCCGAATGCGTGGATTGTAAACCTTTTGCTTGGCAAACCCAGGGTCAATCACATATACAACTCCATCGATAGTGAGGGAGGTCTCCGCGATATTGGTTGATATAACTATTTTGCGGCTTGTTCGTGTATTACGCGATGATGGTGCAACATCAAACACACGTTGCTGTTGCTGAGGGGGAAGACTGGCATATAACGGGACGACCATGATGTCACCAACTCTGTCCCCCATGTTTGAAACCTCGCGTTTAATTTTCATGCAGGCATCCTCTATCTCTTCCTCTCCTGTAAGAAATACAAGAATGTCTCCAGGAGGCTCACATGCATGAATCTGAACTGCCGTGCGGATTGTAGCCTCTAAGTAGTCACGCTCAGGATTCTCGGTGTAAAAAATCTCTACTGGGTGTAGTCTTCCCGGCACCTGCATCAAAGGTGCATCCAAGAAGTATCCTTGAAATTTTTGAGCTTCAAGTGTAGCAGACATAACCACGACTTTCAGATCCCTTCGTTTGAGAAGGACTTCCTTGAGAAGTCCAAAAAGTATGTCTGTAGCGAGTGTTCGCTCGTGGGCCTCGTCAATTATGATAACACTGTAACGACGGAGTAAAGGGTCCGTCATCGCCTCGCGAAGGAGCATTCCATCGGTAGAGTATTTAAGTAAAGTTTTTGGCCCTGTGACCTCTTCAAATCGAATAGAATACCCAACTTCATGCCCGATGCTGACATCCATCTCTTCGGCAACACGACGAGCAACTGACATTGCCGCGACTCGGCGAGGCTGTGTACAGACACAGAGCTTACCATTCACAGTGTAGCCTGCATCAACAACAAACTGGGGAACTTGTGTTGTCTTTCCGGAACCTGTTTCTCCCACAAGAATGAGAGTCTGACTTTTTTTGAGTATGTTTACGAAATCTTTCTGTTGCTGCCACACAGGAAGATCCTTTCGTTTTTTTAGAATGTCGAAGTACTTTTCGGAGTACGGCCTGTGCGTGAATGGGTTGACTTGCAGTGCATCGCCGGCTCGATGAGCGCGCTCAACTGAGTCAGTAGGGTCGCTTAATTGCACTGGAAAGTGTTGATTTCTACTGACAGCAATATGCGCCTCCATTTTCGGCGCTGTGAGGAACACGCTCAACAGGCAGAATAAAAAACTTCGACCGAAAAGTGACTAGCTAGCTAGGTAGCTACACGGTTTCTAACTAGCCCTCTCTATTTATGTGTACAGCGTACTGTACACGTTTGCGATCTCTAATTCGTTTCTTCGTACGTGTACAGACTGTACAGTAGTCACGTTGCAGAAAATAGTTGGTAATTATGTGTACGTGTACGTGCACAGCTGTACACGTACACACCGTTACGTGTACACGTACTGTAGTGTTTGGATTCAAGACCGCCGCTGATGGAAATAATAACTGAAATAATAATAATAGCCCTACCTATGTACACGTACAGTACGTGTAATAATAAGTTGTCAACTTTATTATGATATTGTAATATTTTTATTAAGTTCACATGTCCATACAGTACACTTTTAATACAGTAAGTTGATTTATATCATACATTGTGTACAAACACCTTTCTTATAAATATAAATAATATGATAAAGCTGTTATAGCAAGCCGCTAGCTGCACTTATCATAATATACAGTTTTTTATTAAGTTGTTTATACGAAAGTAGTATTTTATATCCAAAACCAACTTATTAAGTATTTTTGTACAAGATGAATAGCTACATACATACGTTTGAATACATAGTGTACTGTACGTGTACTGTACTGTATTTTAATAATGGCATCGGATATGTTGTACTGTAGCCCTATTAAAAATTACACGCTCGTAACAACTTACAAATGTATAAACTACATCCGCCCTACTGTGCATGTGACGCGGTGAAGTTGTGCCTTCGGAAGTACGAAAGTAGTAGACTAGAAGGTCCAAATCTTGTGGCCAACCGATACTGTGCAGTGTACAGGCTTTACACTATGGAAGTACGAAAGTACGAAAGTACTTCCGAAGTACTTTCGTACTTCCGGAAGTATATTTCCGTACGAAGATAGTAGACTTCTAGACTATTTGTAAAAAAATATCCCTACGTGTAGTCTACCATTGCAGTTCCGGATGTACATATTTTTATGTATACGAGTCGTGCACGTTGTCTAGTTGTACTTTATTATAAACAAGCAACTTATTTTTATTTTATCATCGCCCTAATAAATTATTCGTCCAAACATGTACATGTACACGTGTAGGCCCTAGTTGTACTTCCGGAAGTATTCCCGGAGATAAATAGTGATAGAGATAGACTACGTGTAAAGAGCTACAGTATGTACAGTAGAATAATGCGAAGGTACTTCCGGAAGTACGTACGAAGATTTTATTCTATTCAAATAGATATTGTACACGTCGCAGCACCGCGTTAGCCCTACAGTACGTGTCCAATATTCATAGTGTACCTTCGAAGGAGTTTCGAAGGTTGATAACGGATACGAAGGTAGATTATAAAAATCATATTATGAAGTACACGTGTACAACTACACGTACTGTACAGTAGGCCCTAGTACTTCCGTACCTTCGAAGAGAATATTATGTACGGAAGTACGGAAGTAAGTTGCTTTCGTACATCATATACATTGTATGTCTATTCAGTGTCTAGTCTAGCTAGGATAGTTGTACTTCCATACGTGTACAACGTTTTTTCATTGAATAGGATACGTTGAAATACAATGGACTTTAATAGCTACTTCCGGAAGTACACGTACTTTCGTACTTTCGTACCTTCGAAGGTACTTCCGGAAGTACCTTCGTACGAAAGTACATATCTACATAACTGCTACATACATACGAAGATATCAGGTGTACTTGTACGTACTGTACATACGGAAGTACGGAAGTACGAAAGTACTTCCGGAAGAATCGATATCTTTTTCCGTGCTGCGTACGTAGCTACGTACGTAGCTACGTACGGAATAGAAAGTAATCTCGAAAGTAACGCGCGTTGTACATTATTGTACCTTCGTATGATACAAGAATGCACAAATAAATCTATCTACGTACGTACGAAAGTACATAGCAGGGGATAAATTACTAAAATTTCGACACTTAGTAATAAGTTGTCAACTTACATGACTGCCGGAAAAAAAATAAATAAATAAGTATTTCAAAGTACTGCAGTTTTAACTCACAATCGACGGTCTAATTTCGCCCGACCCGCACAAATAAATACGAAAGTATCATACTTTCGAAAAACTAAGTAAACTTTAAACTATCCCTGCTAGCTGGTACCTTCGAAGGTACGTGTACTTTCGAAAGTACATATCTACATACGAAGGTAGAGTACGAAATAAAGTACGAAAGTACGAACGAAGGTACCTAGAACTACAGTAAGGTAATAAGTTGTCAACTTACTTCCGTGTGATACATTCATGCGTTTATCATCATACTGTACATATCGACAAATTATACAACTTTACGTGTACTGTATGTGCGTGCCAGAGAGAACAGTAATAGTCTCGCGCGGATAAATTGCGCCCGAAGCTTTTGCTCGGGCTATTTCCTGATGACAACAATATCCTCCGATTTTAGCGTCGCGACCGCACTTCATCGATGTCCAGTTCCGCGGAATACACGTTTTTGTCGAGGTTGCAGAGTAGTCCATTTACCCTCATATTCGTGGAAAGTTCGCTCGGCAACAGGCGACCAGCTGCAGTATCAAGGTTCGTCAATAATTCCTATCGTCTCGTTGAGGTGCGCACATGAAATTGAGAGCACACACTCCGGGAATATTTGTGTTCGAATTTCCCATACTTAAATCCTTTCGATGTTCTCAACTACCCCCGCGCTTGAGCCACTGCGCTCAGTGCTGCTGATTTTAGTCAGGTGATCTTCCCTGAACACCCTGGTATATATGCTGTCTATAACACCACCATGGAGATTCAGTATATTGGCATTTCACGGAAGATATCTTCGAGCGTGAAGCTACATAAATATGAAATGCCTCGTTACTGCGGGTTTCTGCGGTTTGCAGCTATCCCTCGTGCAACGAAGGCTGACTTGCAACTGTTGTGGAAACAATGGATGCAAGAACACCTTGCAGTTAGTGGAGGTCTTCTTCCGCCAGGCAATGTTAGAGGGAACTCGCAGTGGTCTCGAAGAAAACACCTTCCGCCAAAGATTAATATATTGCTTACGAACGGTGTCAACAGCCAGGTCAACGACAGCACGGTTTTCCAGTTATGCAGAGAAATAGTTGAGTCTTATAACATTGTTGCGTTCATTAAGGGGACAAGGTGGGGACAAATAAGTGTTAAATGCCTTCTTCCTTTTGTATAACTCTGTCTATTTGTTTCGTTCGTACACGGCAATATGTTCTGTGGCGTAAGGGGATCTCTACTTCAGAAAGGAACCAGAATGTGGCTTTTCATACCGAGTGTGTGCAATACTAGAAGAATTATCTGTTGACTTCGAAACTGTTGATACACTTGATGAGCGCCACAACCACAACCTCCGCAACGTCTTGAAGGACTTTAGTGACTGGCCAACCATACCTCAAGTTTACTACCGAGGAAGTCTTCTAGGGGGGCATGATATTATTGAAGATTTGTACAAGTCAGGGCAGCTGAAACATATACTTGTCCCTGGCTCGACAGCTGAAGCTGCTTAGTATAAGAAGGGTATTTTGCGGTGTCCCTAAAAAGAATACCGGCAGCCCTACAGTACTTTAGAGCTATAGTATTGTAGCACTATCATTATTTAAACAAGTTTTCGTGCGAAACTAACATCGCTGGTACAGATTTCTCCTGACAAAATGTCCGCCATAAAAATCTCTGTAGTTGTGTTCGATAGAGCGAAAATTTGCAAGGTAGGGAAAGGAAGTAAATTTTCTTCACAAAAATCACGACACTTGACCAAATATTACCATGTAGGGCCAAGCTCTTCACTGATTCGTTGTAGAAGTTGCAACTTCTGTTGGTGAGTTTCCTGGTCTGAAACAAAACCTCTAAAATAGAGAGTGGGATCTTGTGCAGACTTTGAAGTTAACGGCTGAGAGAACGAATTCTCGACAAGACTCACAGCAACCACCACGTCTCGCTCTGTCGCCATGTCCATCCACAATAGTCGCGCGTGTGCTTGTGTCAAACGAATCAAACTTTCAAGTAAACGAATGGTTGGGTGCCCCGAGATGTTTTCCTTTTTCCGGCGCTGCATCTGGTAATAACCTCGCAAAAGAGCTTCAGCCTCAGTAGAAATAGCCGGATCAATATTAGAACGCACAAGTGCGATATAGGACCGAATTCGATCAAGGGGCCACAACTTAGGTCTAGTAGAGCGTGCTTCAGTGTCGTCTTTAATGTCTTCAAAATCATGTCGTATCGACTCATGCTCAGAACTGGATGGTTCCGCCGTGAATAAATCCAGTTTTAGTTTTGCCGTTTTCAGAACTGTTTCAGTCTGCAAGTTTCGTTTTCCAATTTGTTCATTTGACGTGCCGGTGCTGTGAAGTGAGATCATGTGAGTCGAAAGCAAGCGATCTGCATCTTCATTCCGATCATCTGAAAGAATCATTACACAGTCAAAGCGAGAAAGAAGTGGCTGTGAGAAAGATGTACTCGTGACAAGAGAAGCAGACAGACTATGTGCAAAACCTTTTGTATTACAAGCGCCCACGACAGCGCAACGGGTCTGCAGCGTAGCGACCACTCTTCCTTTCGCAAATGAAAGAGTCTGTTGTTCCATTGCCTCATGAATTGCAGTGAGTTCACCAGGCCGTATGAAGCCAAATTCGTCGATACAGCAAAGTCCTCCATCCGCAAGAGCAAGGGCGCCGGCTTCGATTGAGCAGTTTGCCCTGCTGTCAGCATTTGCAATTGAAACAGTGAGACCAGCAGCCGTGGAGCTCATACCAGACGTAATGATCGCTCTTGGAGCGGCCTGAGCTATGTATCGAAGCAGTTGTGATTTCCCCGTGCCCGAGTCACCTACAATGAGCAGGTGACTCTCCCCACGGATATTAGCTGTACTGCTAGAGTCAACACGTGATACCCCCCCAATTATTGCGAGGAGGCAGGCGAGTTTCGTAGAAACTAAACCAAATAGTTGAGGACATACGCTTCGCAGGATCACATCTCTCCCCTGCAGCGCACGCAATTTTGCAGGTTTCATCAAATTGCCAGTTGACGTAGAAGTTGCTGTAATGTCGTAAGTCTTCCAGAAATCGGTAAAGGCAGCCATGTCCGTGATTTTGACTTTCCTTTGAACAAATCTTCGTTTTTCAAACAGTTGAATACTTGTCGCGCGGCAGACAAGTACTAGTTGCATACGTTGTTTGCTGTGACACATATTCCAGCGGGAATGTACGGTGAGTGTAATGGATACATCATCCCCAGGGTGGCATTTGTCGACCATACCATCCTCAAGAATGATTAACAGTGACCGTGACTTATCAGACACAGAACTTGATTTAGACCCAAAGATTTCACCTACGGCTGTTTTTTTTGAACTCCTGGCAAGACTTGCTGGCAACCAACTTGCACCTGCAGCAGTTGCACTGTGAACGGCTGAGTCACAAATCAACATTTCCTGATAGTCGCGTATCACCGGAGTATTGGCTGAAACTTTGCAAAAAGATGTGCCAGTGCACTTCTTGCTCTCCAAGCTTATTACTGAAGGACAAACTGAGGGCATCTCTGCATTTGCAGTATATTCATCATCAGCAGCAACACGGAAACGGTGTCTGCACCGCGTGCACTCAGCAAGAAACTCAACTTCGTGAGTTTTCACACCCCCTAAGCGTAATACAGTGCCTGACAAAGATAGCACTCGACCCACGTGACGTGCAGAGACTTGAGTTGGGGTAGGGCTCAGCCCAGGACACGAGAAACGTTCAAGATCAAGAACAACTCTTACCACTGTCTTTGTCCGTCTAGTGTTGTAGTTCTTGGACGGAATCGCACCTTCGAGCGAGATACGGGTAGCCTGCTCCCGAAATATTTCATCAAGTGCAATTGCTGCTGCACTGTCCAATACAGAATGAATTTTGCGTGACTTCGAGAATAGTGAGTTGAGAAGTCGAGGCGCAGCTGACAAAAGATAAAGGGAGCTGAAGAAAAAAAAATTATCAAAAAGATCGAAGCTGTCTTGATGATTCGTCACGCACTCAACATAAATCTTGGCTGGTGAATATAACTTTTCTTCCTCCTGAAGGAAATTTCTTATGTTAACTATTAACAGATGAAAATACTATTTTACTGTAGTCACCAGAAGAATTTTCTTTAAAATGATACTGTATCGCTGGATCAGGTACGAAGCAAAGGCAATCTTGACGTCCTCTTCATCTTCACTTGTATCGACGACAAATGGGACTGTTGGCTGTACAAAGGGATCGTGCGGTGGTCGCATATGCCGCATATGTAAATACAGTATGTGTATAATAGGGCATTGTTGCTTACCTCTGAGTCCTCGGCAACTTGCTGGACCCGGCAACTTGTCCAAAAGGTACGTGTACACGTACACGTGTACGCGTATACACTCTACTTCCGTACCTTCGAAGGTACAACGTTACACACGTAGGGCTACGACTCGTAAGACTCATGTACTATGGCTACGGAAGTACGAAAGTACGAAAGTACGAAAGTACTTTCTTTCGTACGAAAGTATTTTCGTACTTCCGTACTTTCGTACAGAAAGTACTTCCGTACTTCACGTATTCCGTACACGTGTACAATTTTAGTCATGTCGCTTCGAAGGGTCATTTCAGCAGTTATCATATCTATCATAGCTATCTACAGTACACGTGTACGGAAGTAACTTCCAAGGTAGTAGAAAACTGGTTTTTTTCGAATTACGTAGAGGACTACTATCATAGAATACCTTAAAAAACGGACATACGAAATAAAGTACAATTTGTTTATGTGTACTGTACGTGTACAGTACATAAAAATAAAAGTACGCATAAATGATAAGTTGTTTACAGTACAACGTTGTGCACGTACACGTGTACACGTATGATGTCTATTGTATTTTTATCCAAATTGGATCGTACTACTGCACACGTACGCTCACGTAACCCGTTGTACCCGACTACTCCTGCGTGTACAGCTGTCAACGTACACCACAACACCACAACCATCTGTATTTTTAGAATAAAAATTACGACCAGCCTCTGAGGTCTGCAACCCAGCAACTGCGAGAAAGACGCTGTCACTTTTATAATATCACCGGAACAGTCGAGAAGGGATAGACTTACGAGCTAGACTACTCGTAAAAAAATGGCTGAACGGGCAAGAGCGAGTGAAGGCGACGCTCTGTCAGCGAATCTTTGCGAAGCTGGTTGCGGGTTTTTCGGGTGCGCATATCTTCTTCCCAGAATCTTGAAGTTGAGCTGATCATGATGTATATTCCTTGCTCCTCTCCTCTTGGTTTGCTGTCATTCTTCCTAATGTCGACGTTGATTTCTGTATATCTTGGTCGCAGGAACCAAAACACAGCAAACATGTGTTCTGTTTGCTACAGTCTTCGCACTTCTTGTACTGGCGACAACTCCGAGATCCGAACCAACCTTGATACCAGCAACTCTCGTATCGTACAGCCAATCGTCACCCCGATTCTGGAGACTGACGATGACTCTGAGTTGGATAAAATTGACGTCGGTCCTTTTGCTGTTGGAGAACCAGAAATCAAAGAGTTAAACAAACGGGACGAGCAATGTCTTCTTAACAGATGTTACACCTGCAACAAGCGTACTGGGTTTACAGGTTTTAGGTGCCGCTGTGAGTATATTTTCTGTTCAAGTCACCGTCACTCAAACAAGCACAACTGCACTTTCGACTACAAAGCCTTAGGTAGGGATGCCGTCGCCAAGGCAAATCCAGCAGTGATAGCTGAGAAGTTGCACAAGGTTCGCTTGAATATCTCCTTTTTTTCCTGTACACTCTTTAACAAAAGTGGTTCTACACAGATTTAAGTTACAGTGACTTCTAGATTAGGCTGTAACGATTTCACCATCTAGAATAGAAACTGCTGTTCGCCTTTTTTTCATGTTATATCATACATTAATACTCTTCTCACAAACAGTATGAATCAGCACCATCCAGTCCCCAAAGATTGCGGACTTTGCCTGCACTTCTTATTGTATTCTTTGTTCTCAAAGATATCAGCAGCGTTTGACTGATAGAGGGTAAGTAGGGCTAGGGGCGGTGGGCAGTGGTTCTCTTGGGGACGCCGCCGCGCCGCCGTGAACGCCAAGGAGTTACATTGTTTAACTTCTTCATTGCCAACGTTGAACACGCACGTGGCGAGGTGTTCAACCTTCAAAAGTGGCGCGCCTTGTGAAACTGATTTATGATTCATCAGTTTCATTTAGGTTGAAGTGATGTTGATTTCCGTTTGCAAAGACCTGTGACTCCGGGCATTTGTGGGCTAGTTTAGCAAAATAGCAGTGCTTGTGCCCTTGTATACTCTTGTTCATTAAAATATTTCTTACAGCAGTTCCTTTTTGACATATGATGTATGAGGGACTCAACATTGTGTAACGAACGTAAAACAAAAACTGACTTTTTTTAGCTATTTTGTAGGAATGTTCCAAAGACATCAGTATCACAAGCAAATAAACCATGCGATGCTGAGTATGCACGTTCAAGGCAAAATACTCACTCGACCTCTTCTTGTTTTTGAGGTGCCGGGCTCTGCTCTTCTTCTTCTTCAGGGTCTGTCCCTGGCTCACCAGTTTTTTTCTTGCGCTCCGCCTCCTCTTCTTCTTCATCGGGCAACTCTGGATCGCCGGGCATGGGCTTAGGCACTGGTTGTTTCGGCTCCTTCATGTCAGGAAAGATATCTGGTCGCCGGCTCGGCACAGCTCGCACGTATTCCTGGGTAAGTTAAGTTCAGAGAGGTTTTCGGACGGTCGTGAGGATTTTTCCGCGGTGAAGTGATGCGCTTGCTCTTAGGTGTGAGGTTCGAAAGCGGGCCGTACTCAGAGGGCACCTTTCTAAAAAAGAAAAAAGAAAATATTGCCGAGGGGTTTGTATACTGATACCTCTGGAAAGTCCAGCGCCGATCCTTCTTCCTCGACGTCCGGTTGCGGCCCCGAGGTAGATGGCGATAATGAAGAAATCATGCACATCTGCGCTCGAATCCTCTTCTTTAAAGGCTTAGTTGGAAAGTATGCCCTGTAGCTGCAACAGAAAGACCCACTGTCGACACGCTTTTTTTTTAATGTTTCTGCGGCTCGCAAGTGTGACGCACTCATATCAGTGTTTCGAGAAAACATGAAGCCGCGAGGACGGTTTATGGGTATGTGAAGGGATGAAACCATGGCGATGGACATCACTGAAACTAGTTTCGATTTTATCACCACCTCTAGAGGTTGCATGCGGGGACGCGGAGTCGCACACTTTGACAACCTTTTTGCCATTGAAGGTAGGTGGCCTAGCTAGGTACCGAAAGTACTTCCGTACTAGATATTACGAAAGTACTTTGTACTTTCGTACTTTCGTAGATAATAGATAGTACGAACTATGTACAAAGGTAATAATTACTACGTATGCTACGTACGTCCATACATACGTGTATGTACGGAAGTACGAAAGTACGAAAGTACCTTCGAAGGTAGATAGCTAGATAGATATTAGCTACCTTCGAAGGTAGCTATCTACTAGCTAGCTAGCTAGTAGCTACCTTCGTACCTTCGTAGCTAATATCTACCTTCGTACGAAGGTACCTTCGTACTAGCTACCTTCGTACTAGCTAGCTAGCTAGATAGCTACTTTCGTACTTAGCTAGCTTGCCTCGTCTCTATTTGGGGAAATATGGGGAAATATGGGGAATTTTTTCCTCATATTTTCCTAAACTTTGAAAATCCGCCGCGGTCAGCTTGATGCGCGGGGATCATTTTCAATAGGCTCAATCGATCGGGCGGCTCGTGAAATCCTCGACATGGAAAAAATCATCTCGGGAGGTTTCGGTCGAAGTTTGTTTTTTTTTACGCGAAGGGTCCGCGCGCTGAATACGACGATGACGGCGCGGGACAGTCGCAAATGACATCGCCATCGTGAGAGTAATTGATGCCAACACCATGATGACGCCGTTCATTTGATAATATAGTACCACTTACTGTCAAGAAAAAGACATCGTCGGCGCTCAAAGCGCGCGAGGTGGTCTGAAACGGGCTTGACGGGACGAGCTTCTCGACGAAAATCGTATGGGTACACGTACGTGTACTGTACAGTATTTCAGACTGCGCCGCGCGGTCTTCGAAAAAAATCTCCGGAAGCTTCCCATGCTGACCGTTTGCCATACGAATGCGAGGGCGGATCTTTCTTTCCTATGGGCATTTGGTCAGGTTGCTAATTGTGAGTGAAAAATAGACCGCCTACTAGAATCGGAAAACCCCGCCCTTCTTATTTTATTCTATCACAACTTACTTACAGTACTGTATCTAAGTTGTACTTTCGTACTTTCGTACGAAAATATATTACCTTCGTTCGTACCTTCGTACCTTCGTATATATAACTACGAAAGTACGAAAGTATTTTCGAAGGTGAACAACTTACTCGTAGTTGCATACAGAAAAAGAGAGCAAGCCGTGCATCACGCACAGCGTGAGTAATGCGACCGTGCTCTCACTTTCGGCACGTGTTACCCGTTTTCTCTTGAATCGCTGCAGACAAGCACCTAGTATACCCTGCCTCGTGTAGTCTTGCACTCTGTCTCCACTTGGAAGCGCTGCTCGAGTTCGCAACTTTCCGTCGGGAAATGCAACATGTCCCTGGACCTGTTGCTTATTATAAAAGGATATGTTTCAAAAATGTTAAGTGAAGCAGCAGTCGGCATGAAAGCCTTAATACTTGACGACTTCACGGTGTGTGCGATGATACTCTTAGCCAACTATCAACGAAAAAAACTTTTTCATTTTTATTTTATTTTATTTTTCTTTCCCAGATTAATGTGGTTGGTGCTGCCTTCAGCCACACGGAGTTGCTGAAAAGAGAGGTTTATATGTCGCTTTAAGGCGTAATCGGCTTCCACGATCTCATTCGACTTGCCAGGTTTTCCTTGTAGAGAAAATAAACTCTACATCTGAAAGTGCAATGCATCACCTGAAGGTTCGATTTTGCTCTCATCGACACCGGTCCTTGTGATTTTTAGGCCACGTGAACAACTATCACAGGCGGTTTTCTTTGTGAGACCCTCACGAGAAAATGTCACTCTTCTCTGCGACATCTTGAAAGCCGATCCTTATGGTGATTACTATCTCTGTGAGTGACGTATTCTGTCCTTCATACTGTGTGATCTCAAGACAGATTGGTGATATCAAGATAAATTGTTGACAGACTTTTCAAACTTGTTGAGAGAGACTGATATGCAAACTTTGGCCGAGGCTGATGAACGAGAAGCTGTCAGCCAAATACAGGTTTGCGTCGTCATCTCCTGTTTGCGCGCGCATTTGAGGTCATATTCCGTTTCTCATGGTGTCTTCATTTGGTAGGAGGTGTTCGCTTGTTTTGTTGCTCTTGATCCAACACTGTTCACCCTGAACGTACCAAGAAACCACGAGTTCTTTAGTGTAGAAGCTCGTAGGGATGTAAGTCTTCGGATTGTTCTTTTAACCACCTCCTAGTTTGATTGCTGGTTTGTCGGATGCAAATGATCAGCGTAATATTATCGATACATTAGTGGATGGCCTTGCTGCTTCCATATTGAGTTTGAAACAGTTGCCAGTAATTCGCTATCAACGGAAGTAGGCTCTCATCTCAGTAGAGTTCTAAGTGCCCTTTCTTATTTTCTGAGGACTTCAACCTATTCTTTCTTTGCTCACGTGCATGCACTGCTGACGTCCTTTGTTTTGGTTCGGAAATTTCTCAAATGGTCGCAAATGATGTCTGGCGCCTAGCTCGTGAGCAGGTATTCACTCAATTGTTTTGTGCTGCGTGGTTCTTATAAACCAACTATTTTCCATTTCCTAGGAACCCACCCTCTTTGACTATGGGCATGGTACTGGGAGTCTTCATTTGCTTATTCTTGATCGCAAAGATGACCCGGTCACGCCTTTGCTCTCACAATGGACATACCAGGTGTTCTTACTCTTGTCAGCTTGAACAATGATCAGTTAACCTTTTTTTCACCTTTTGTTGTCTGAAGGCGATGGTTCATGAACTCCTTTGTATAAATAATAACCGTGTACTGTTTTTTGACTCATGTGGAAAGAGTCAGGTTCTTTCCTGCGCCAAATTCGCTGGCTTCTTCCAATAAAGTTCTTGCACTGCACCACAGGATTTGGTCTTATCGTCGAGCAACGATGAATTTTTCAGTCGCCACATGCATTCAAATTTTGGTTGCCTCTTTATTTGTTCTTAATTTATTTACATTAATCAACAACTCCACATCAGGTGACCTCGGATTTGCAGTCAAAAAACTTGTTGATGACTTCCAGGTATGTTTTCGTCCAGAAGTTTTTTTGTTCCTATTTCAAATCCTCTTCTTGGCGCAGAGTATCTCGAGGTCAAATAAGAATCTTGAGTCGATAGAGGATATTCAAAGATTTGTTGAAAGCTTCCCTGAATTTCGAGTGCAGTCTGGTGCTGTATCTAAGCACGTGACTATCCTGACTGAGGCAAGTCATGCGATATCCTTTGAGTCCCCCTTTTGATATCTTGTGTTTTGTATGGACGCGCTTGTAAGTTAAGTAAAATCATTTCTTCCAATGATCTTCTAGCAGTCTCTCAAGTTGAGCAAGAGGTTGTTTGTGGGTGGGTCATTTCTTTCGTTTTGGTTGTTTTTGTAATCTTTATGAGCGCCTGTTGGCCTCCTTGCTTAGCAGATCTGATCGGTTGTATGCATACAACTCAGTGATGCAACAACTAGTAAACCCACGGGTAGCATATTATCATTTTTACTTTTTTTTTGCTTGCCTTCACCGGTTGTCTATTTAGGCAAATTCTTTTGCATGTCTGAAGCTCGTTCTCCTGTTCATTCTGAGGTATGAGACTTCGGGATGTAAGCAGGTATGCCTTTTTCACTTCCCCTGGATCATAAGAACTAATTTTTTTGGCAAGGTTAACAACATGGTGTCCGCACTCCAACAACGCAATATCGAAAGTTCTCATGTACACTTAGTCACCGAGATTGTGAAGGCAAGTGTGTCAGCTTTTTTTGGCAAGAAATTCCGTGAATCAACTGTGATTTTTCGCAGTATGCTGGTAATACATACAGGACAGGGTAAGGACGACAACTTTATAACTTTTTACACCTGTCCTTAGATTTGACGACTTTTATGTGCAGAGACTTGTTTCGAAATGGGAATTTTTTCTCTCGGGCCTCCAAACTTGTTGGTGGTTTGAAGGGGGCTGAAAATGGTGTGGTTTGCCTTGTATAAATTTGGATTCTTGCAAATATTGTTCCGGTCTAATACTTTTTGCTTATTTCATTTGGACCTTTTCCTAGTTTACACACAACATCAACCCCTCTTAGTGCAGGTGTGTTAGGCTCTCATCCGAGCTCAGCTTCTGGTTTCCATGTTTATTAACCTCTGCACTATTTCCTAGCAGTGGCATTGACGCATTTTTACCTTTGTACTCTGGTGTGATGATCCCTACTTTCGGACGCTTGAAGCATTTGCAAAGGGAAAAAGTAGAGATGAATATCCAAGTGTGAGCACTGAATTTGAGCTGCGCGACTCCAAGCCACCACAGCATCTTTTAGTATTTATAATTGGGGGTGTGACGTACGAGGAAGCAAGATATGTTGCTCAAGTAAATGAGGCAAACCAGGGTTTCCAGGTCACACTTGGAGGAACATCTATTCTAAATTCCAAGATGTTTGTCAGAGATCTAACAAAGGCACTTTGCTTCAAGTCATAAATTCCTCACGACACGTTCTTGGCACGAATAAAATGTGCGCATTATACTCTCTCACAAGGGAGGCAAAGGCTTCTTTCTCAGGTGCCCCAATGAGATTTCTGCGTACCCCCAGATTTTGGCAAGAATTGTATAAGTCACCCATTTGTGTTGTGCAGGCTGGTTTGGGCTGAGCCGGAACAGAAAAAGTTGCATCGACATCTAGAGAGTATTAGTTGCCAATCGGCATTTTTTCTGCGGCACTATAGGTTCATGGGAAAGAAGTACTATCTCGCATTTTGAAGAGAAGAACGTGTTGTGTTTCTTGCTTGACTCAAGTAATGCAAGAACTTTTTTTCCTTCCTTTCAAGAAAACAAAATTAGTCGTGCTCCGCATTCCAGAAACGTGCCCTGTGCGATTTATTCTTTCGGAACTTTGGGAGAGGTGGTATACCACCTTCTCCCATCCGGGCTTGCTTTCTATACCAGGGGTCAAATTGAAATTTCTGCGTGTGGTCGGCGCCCAACTCGAGAATCACTGCCCTAAATTAGATCGGGCGGCCGGTTTCAGATCTCGCAGTTTCCTCGATCGTCATAGTTTCGAGCGCGTCGCGTCGTCACCGTGGCATCCATCATGTGTCACAAGGGTGGCAATATGCAAGCAACTCTTGCGGCGGAGATCTCACTTCAGGATCCCTTTACTACCTGGACATATCGTTCAGAGCATAAAGGCTGCACAATAGTCACTCAACTCAATACTATTCTCCAAAAGAAATAGGGTCGTATGGCCATTCATTTTCACCTTCAATGTGTTCTAGAAGAGAACTTATTGTTTTGTGATCCCTCTTCACTAAACCTCGTGCAGTTCCGGAATACTTGAGAAGTATGACTCGGCTACGGACCAGTTCTTCAAAACCTGTCGGCATCTTCTGGGACTGCCACCTTTCAATGTGATCAAAAAAGTTTACCCCTGTGAGAAACACTTCGCAACCTCGTGTCAAATAAACACGAATGTTCTGTCTTTTCTCTTCGTGCACGCCGTGAGGTTGATGCCCCGGAATTTTCCAAGCTAACAGTTCATCTGAAAAGAAGTTCTTATTTGTAACAAAACATCTCGGGAGTTCAACAACTCCATCAGGTCTACTTTTCCACCAATTGACGAGAAAAGTAATCTGTCCCATAGGCAGCAGAAGAAGGACGTTGTTTGAGGATATTTTGAATTAGAAATATGCAAGAGTCAAACAAAAATATGCAGAGTCGCATTGAGAAAGTTTTCGCAGAGTAAAGTGGCAAAAAAACTAAGGCAATGCCAGTGACGACCGTACCCGTTGACAAGAACTGTCCTCATAAGATGACGCTGGGTGTAATACAGCGTGATACCTGTCTCCTTCAAAAACAAGCACCCTGTTACGCTTTGGGTTCACAATACACACTTCTGTAGGCAACCGCGGCTGCAAGATAGAATAATCTGAAAAAAACTGCTTTGCCTGTCCAAATATTGCTGTTGCACCACCATTGTTTACAAGGTAAAGGACACTTGCTACTGTTGGGTGGAAGACTGCGCAACGACATGCGTTACCCTGATATACATTCTCATTTCTGGCATTTCCTGTTTTTGTTTGGAAGTTACAGTCAGTATGGAAACCTTTTGGATTTTCTTCAGGGCCTACGTCTTGAACCCACCACTCTGCACCTGCAAATTCTTGAGCAACCATGCCCGTGCTCCGAAGAGCAGACGACGTGGACAGAACCGAGATAGCGCGTTCAACGCCGTTCAAAGGGTTCAAGATGCGTTCCACGGGCATCCAAAAAGAGCCTGTCGCGTACAAGTTTTTAGGACAGAAAGTTCATAACTGAAATAGGTTGGAGAAGCACACTGAAACGAACGTGCCGGAGGTTAGAGACGAAGAATCGTCACGAGGCTCATAACCGGTCTCAAACGATTTGACTACGAAATTGACGTCTCGTTCGAGGTCGGTAAGGACGTCAGTCTGGAGCGCTTCGGAAACCACCGAGCCACCGGTTGAACAAGTACCCGTCAAAAGCATGGACAGGTTATATGAATGTCATTATTACTTCTTGAACAATCTCTGCCTACTTCATTCTTCCTCAGGAAACCAGTATTTCCACTCGCCGTGGAACTCGCTCGGTACCTCGAAGGTACGGAAGTACACTACGTGTACACGTGTACACGTACGTGTACACTTACGTGTAGGTTGTACGAAAGTACTTCCGGAAGTACCTTCGTACCTTCGTACATACAGCTTTTATTCACAAGCAAGCAAGGGGATATTACGAAGGTACAGTATGGATGTACATACATTGGCTATTAATAAATAAAAATAAATAATGCAACTATCATGCATCTCATACTGTACGTATCATAGTAGTGTACAACGTTGTACTTTCGAAAGTACCTTCGTAGTTGAGTATGAGAGTACACTATTTTATCTTCGATCGAAGGTACTCGTGCAACGTTGTTTGTGTACAACGCGTTACACCTGTAGCCCTACAGTAGGGCTACAACGTTGTACACTAAACGTATTTTTATTTACTCGCCGAAGGCGAAGACTTTTTTTGAGTACGTGTACACGTACGTGTACAATCGTTGTACTCGGAAATAGAATGTGGATAAATACCTTCGTAGGTACTTTCGTACTTTCGTACACGTGTACACGTACATTATGTACATAAAGGCATACAAGGTACTATGTACGAAGGTATGATACTTCATCAGTAAAAAAATCAACTTGCTTATTTATTTATTGTACAATAAGTGTACTGTACGTGTACGTTGTACAACTGTACATGCTGCCCTTTCGCAACACGATTTGAAGTTTCACGCAGCACCGAAAGCATCGAATCTAGCGCGTGGAAGAAAACGCCGATGAGCCGTCCCGAATTCACAGCACCTCCACAAATATTTTACAACGATGTCGAAGCACGAAAATATACGCACTCGTCGCGTGTCGTCGAGATTCAAGAAAGGCTAACAGAGCGAGCAGTTGAACTCCTAAATATTCCTGACGATGGTGTTCCGCGCCTTTTGCTTGACGTCGGCTGTGGTTCGGGGCTTAGCGGTGAACGTCTGACATCACTTGGCCATGAATGGATAGGTACTGATATCAGCATGAACATGCTCGAAGTTGCACAGGAGCGCGAAGTATTGGGAGGTGTTGTTCAGTATGACATGGGGCATGGTTGCCCGTTTCGGCCTGGTGTTTTCGATGGTTGCATCTCAATCTCAGCTATTCAATGGCTCTGCAATGCTGATAACTCTCTCCATCGGCCGCGCCGCCGGCTCGCATCATTTTTCAACCACTTGTACCGCTGTCTTAAGCGTGGCAGCAAAGCAGTTCTCCAATTTTATCCTGACAATGCTGAGCAAGTAGAAATGATCACCACTTCAGCTCTTCGTGTTGGTTTCTCAGGTGGGCTAGTCGTGGACTATCCCAATTCAACCCGTGCCAAAAAATATTTCCTGGTGTTGGCTGCTGGCTCGGAGAGCTCTGCGACAGAATTTTCGGCGAGCACACACATTTGTGGACTGGTTGGTGATGAACTCTTAAACAAACCAGGTATAAATATCGTTGGACGCAAAAAAGCCCGAAAGAACCTCTCACCTTCCAGGAAAATAAGTAGTGTTTCGCACAGTAGGAGCAAACGGCATCCCGATAATAAAGGGAGGGCTTGGATAGAAAAGAAGAAATCCCAGGCTCAACTCAAGGGAAAAGAAACTGCTCGCAATAGCAAATACACAGGTCGCAAAAGGAAGGATCGTATCTAGCGCACAGACGAGTATAAATAGTATCAACGGTTTAGACCATTTTTAATTCAAGACACTCTCCTCGTATTTCTTTTCCTGAAACTTGAAAGGCGATAAACTTCGATTGTTCATTGATCGTCGTTTAATCGATCGAAAATTGAAGGAGACTGTCCGCAACTCAACACAAACACGACGAGTGGTGAGAACTGCTGGCAATGCTGTTGCCGCCGTGTAGCAGTATGATCGCTAACTGCGCCTGCACGCAGAGGCGTGATGATGCGCACGCGTGGCAGCGCGTTATATCGACCGATCGAATGTGGGCAGTTGAGAGCACGGTGGGGTAGGGCAATTCACTATCCTTTCAAGAAAATACTTTCACTTTGAATCCTCAACAAACTTAACAATAAATTTGATTGCAACTTTAAATTCAATCGGAAAGCGAACACTAAAAAATAAATCATGTTCATGACACATTTGTCTCACAGAGAGAATGTTTATATAAATCCGGATCATATCCAGGCGAAGGCAGAAAAACTACAAGCATTGAAAACTTTCGTATCTTGTCACTGAAGATCTCTGGGTAAAGTTTCTGCAGGGACATTGAACTTTGGCCAACTGGAATTGGGATCCGAAGCAAGTTTCTGATCCGATTCTTCAAGAGTTGAAATAATCTGTTGTGAGTTATCTTTCACCTCGAGTCGAATACTGCTCGAGTGCGTATCATCTGGATCTATTCTTAGAAGTCTACCAATTGCTCCAATAGCGAGCCCAGAGTACCAGCGGTAGTTCTTTGGATCTGATTCATTCCAAGGGTTAAAGATGGCACGGTCGTTGAATTCGCTTGTGCCCAGGTGACAAGTATTGCGCAGAAGAACTGTACAACCAGAACCAATCTCAATTCCAGTATCATTTTTTGTGTTGAGGTACACACGGTCAGTGGGCCCAGTAAGTTTCAAACAACCGTGTTTCCTCTCGTCACCAGTGAAACGGACTCGCGGTTTTGTTGGGTGAAGTGTATTGTCGAGAAAAATACAATCATCAAAGCCAATATAGTTTGTTGACAAATCTTCAACATCCATGACAGCGACATGAGACTTGAAGGCGGCAGAACACTCAAGGACATCATTGCTACTGGTGTTCTTTACACTTAATGACACATTCAGAGCAGCATGTTCCAAAGTTATTTCCATTGTTAGGTGGAAACTATGGTTCCAGACCGCACGTGTTGCTTCAGAATCATGCAATTCGATGATTACATAAGGACACGTACCGTGCTTGTCTTCATGGAGGCCAGTTTGAGTTATTGTCCAACTCAAGCTTTTTGCAAATCCGTCAAACGGCAAGGGGAATTTGTCTGTTAGGGTACCACGGTCTTCACCTTCGCCGAACTGAGGAAAACAAAAAATAGTTCCCCAGTCGATTGGATTCTCCTCCGAAAATACTATGCCATCAGGCGTGTAGAAAACCTCACCACCACTAGGTAGCGTCCAGGACAAAATGTTGGCACCAAGAAGATAGATATCAAGGCAACTTCCACTAGGATGAGAAAGTGTGACCTTCGGGAGGCCACCGCGCCCATTCAAGACATGCACATATCCGGCAATCGAAAATTCTTTGCAAAGTGACATTGTCTCACTGCTTTTGTTGTTCGTGTCAACTTCCCTGAAAATATAAGGTACAAACCAGAAATTAGGAGTTGGCAATTTGCAATTTGAGAGATATGCTCTCACCTTGTAAGCTGATGGAGGTTGACGCCGATGTCAGCAAGTGCACCGAGCGAGACTGAATCGATACCTTCCCCCTTCACGTCATTGCCATGGTCAGTTTTAGATCCCAGGGCTCTGACCATAAGACGGCGCACTTTCCCAAGACCAAAATACCTAGCATTCGTGCGTGGAGCAGTTTTTCTCGCCGACCTTGCCGTCCTTGGGGACAAAGAAGGGAAGAACGTTCGTGAGGTTAAATTTCGTTCCATAGATCCGTTCTCGATTCCAATCTCAAGTATATGTGACGAGGCTGCGTCGAAGCACAGCCCCGGACGAGACAGAGGTTGGAAATGAGTGTCAATCGTGCACAGACGGCAAGTCGTACAACAATTACGCTGTACTAGACCTCCGTGTACGTGTACACGTGTACAGTACAGTACACCGCTACAACAGCCTTTCTTCGTATACGCACGTACGAAAGTACAACTACAGTTCAAACAATTTTCTTTGGCGAATGCGGGATACAGTACAACATTCGCAGCCAATCCCAATCTGGGAAATTGACAGATTGGCGATTTTTGGGTCTACCGCACTCTGCTCGTCATATTCATCGTCAGTTTCGTCAGGCTCGGGCGGGACTGGGTATTCCTGTTTTCAACCGCCTTCAGCTACGAATTGGTAATTGGACTTTTTTTTGGGTCATTTTTCAAGTTCTGGAGTGTCTTCATCAAACCCCCGCTTTGTGAGTTTTTTCCTGTGATTTTGAGGTGTTTTTTTTGTCAATTTGGGAGAAGGTTTACCTTCTCACCATCTAGGCATTTTCCCCGACCTAAGGGA
The DNA here is from genome assembly GCF_000151265.4 of Micromonas pusilla CCMP1545. Taxonomy (NCBI): domain Eukaryota; kingdom Viridiplantae; phylum Chlorophyta; class Mamiellophyceae; order Mamiellales; family Mamiellaceae; genus Micromonas; species Micromonas pusilla. The sequence continues at coordinate 880,066 of NW_003315883.1, forward strand.
CGCTAATTTCAACCAAGCAAATGCGTTTGGCGCCCCGTATCCAAAGTGCCAACCCTTTGTTAGTCTGAAATGAGTACGCGAATTTCGTACTACGCGGAAAGGCACCTCGGGGTGACGATGAAGTCGTCCTCGAACGACAACGACGCCTCGCGGGAGCGGCACTTTCGCGCGCGCGCGCCGGATATATGGGGCGGCTATATCCAAGGAATCCCGACGACACGCCGCGCGAGAACGCGGAGGAGCCCTTCGTGAGTTGGTGCCGTCGAAACGGCGATCACGGCGCGCGGCTTCTTCGCGAGTACGCGGACCCCGTTCCCCTCCCCGACGAAGAAGAGCTACGTCGTTGGCTCGAAGACCCGTACGTTCGCCCTCGCCATACCGTTCACGGCGATGGCGTGGGAACGCGCCCGCGAGGGTCCACGCGCGGTGCGAACCGGAAAGTGCAATGGAAGTGCGAGACATGAGCACACACATGGCGCGCTTTCATGAAGAACCGCACGCGGCGTGTTCGTCCTTCGGGTTGTCCAGCGTGCGCGCGTCGCGCACCTCCGACGACTCTCCGAACGTGGTGTGCGGAACACGGCGAGAAGGGCGCGCGCCTTCTTTTGGAGTACGACGATTATCGCCGCGGAGTTGACGACGTCATGCGGGTTCAAAACACGTGGCGTGGTGGAAATGCGCGCGCGGACATCGATGGGAAGCGCGGGCGACCCGCCGCGCACTTGCGGCTACGACGAAGACGACGACGTGAAGAAAAAAGGATAAGGAAAAGGGCACGGCTCGCGCACCACACTTCACCACGTGTAATACAACACACCGCCTTCGTGCCACCCGCGCATTCCTCCTCCACACGCCCTCCATCGCGCTACGTAACGCCCCGACGCTCGACGCGCGAAATGAGCATAAGGGCTGCAGCACCAAATAGACCAGTTGCCCTAAGTCACCAAATTGACGCCAAATTAATTTGCGATTTGTCAAATTCTCCGTATCCGCGCAAAGTTCCCTAGGGGTCCGAAAACGGTCTTCCCGACTTTTCTTGCCGCGCAAATGCATATATCTGGTGTCTAAATTCGCAAATGGCTGCTGTGCAAAGTTTCAGGTCAATTCAAGCTGCGGCGGCGCATGGGGAAGCGCGGACGTGAGGGGGCGCGTCTGCATGACGCTCATACGAATTTTGAATAAAAAAATCGCAAATTAATTTGGCGTTAATTTGGCCGATACGCGGCTGACGAAAAAAATACTATCCAGCTCTTTTTTCCATTCGATCCAGCTCATCTCGCTTTTCGATGCAAATACCCATACGATACAGCCCTCGTACTACGTCCCGTACTCCCTGGTTTCAAACTTCAGTCGTTTGAAAGGGGTACCCGCGGGCGTTCGCGCGCTGTTGGAGTCGCGGGAGCGTCACGAACGCCGACGTCGCACGCGAAGAATTTACTCGAAATACCATGATGCTCCGGCGCAATCAAAAATATCACACCTCTCACTGTGATGATCACGACGTAATCATCTCTCGAACAGGGCAACTTTAAACATCGTGTTTTAGGGGAAGGTGGAAAAAAAAGTTCTCCTCCTTCAAGAAATATTTTGCAGAGTCGTCCTTGACATATAAGCGCCGCTGACTTCGTTTTCTTTACGGGAAGTGGCACAATACTTTTGCTTTAATCGATGCCCCGCGATGTGACGAAGAACTCTTCTCACTGTACCGGAGATTGTTACGGCTATTCCGCGACGCTATGGCCGCGCGAACACGCAGACCTCGCGGAGAGGAGTAAAACTGTCAGAACTCTGATCGTAGACGAAGGGGCCACTGAATCGTCAGACGGGTGAAAACCCGACTCTCGGTCAAAGTTGATAGGTCAAGCCGATCAACCGCGAGTACGCGAGAAGAGCTGGATCGAATGGAAAAAAGAGCCAGATAAAATTTTTTGCGCGGCTGACTGGGCGTCATACGATTTTCACTTAGGGCAACTGGTCTATATGGGCCCTTTCACCAGGTTAGTCTGTACGAACTTTCGTACTCTTCTCACTAAATAGTATATACGCTCCCGGGCCCCTTCTCCCAACTACCGACGGCCGAAGCGCCGGAGGCGCTGATTAAGGTACAGTACGAGTACACGTAGTCCTCTACGTAATTCGAAAAAAACCAGCAAAAAACGTACTCGTGACGAAATACAAGTACAAAAGTGTACGCGCGAACACCCGCGCGCGAAACACTACTCCTCCGCGCGCGATGCTCGTCTGCGCGCGAAGCTTTGCATGATGACAGTTCTAAGGCATGCGCACAATCCTATGTTGGCGTTTTTTCGAATTTCGCGCGCGTCGCGAAGAAAGCGCAGATCTTGCCCGAAATCGCGATTCGCGAAGATCGCGTACCCCACTCGCGGCAGAGAGCATGAACGCGAAAAACGCCAACATAGAAGGTTCGGCGTTGTTGCCTGAAACGAGATGGTGCAAAAAAAAAATCGTCGCGATCTCATTCGAGGAAGGAGTAGTGTTTCGCTCGCGGGTGCTCGCGCGTACACTTTTGTACGTGTTTTTAGTCACGAGCACGTTTTTTTGCTGGTTTTTTTCGAATTACGTAGAGGACTACCTTGAGTTTCCAAAAACCCTAAAGTTGATGCACAAATCACCTACGAACGTACTTCCTTCCGTACCTTCGTATCAAATTAGGTTTTGATAGGCAAGCCAAGTTCTACGCCCTTTAAGCCGCGCGTACACTTTTGTACGTGTTTTTAGTCACGAGTATGTTTTTTTGTTGGTTTTTTCGAATTACTTGGAGGACTACAGTACACGTGTTACTTAATTTTCATACTTTCGTATATCTTCGTACTTCCGTACTTAATATGAATATGCATGCATGATATGATATCAAAATATCATAAGCAAGAAATCAACTTATTATTTATGTGCATATGTAAGTTGTTATGATACTTTTATGATAATACTATTGTACTTTCGTACCTTCGTATTAAGTTGCTTGCTATTATTGCGATTGCTTGATAGTACTGTATCGATCATACATATTATAATAAAAAACATATGTACATACAGTAGTAGTACGTACATACCGTTCGTTAGTCCGTACATAACTACCCAAGGTACGTACGAAGGTACCTTCGTACGTACTTTCGTACGAAAGTACGAAAGTACCTTCGTAGTCTATCATACCTTCGAAGGTACCTTCGTCGTATCCCAGAAACGAGTCCGCACTTTCTGCCATGCAATGGAAACTGAAACTCTACAGCAGTTGCGTGCCGTCGTGGAGGACTGCGTGGGAAAACACCTCACTACTTCCGCTACATTCTTCGCCGATAAGCTAGTTTCGCTGGGCTCTCGTGACCCTGAAGACGTCTATCTGTATGCTCAGGTGCTTTACGAGGGAAAACACTACCAACGCGCACTCACGTTATTGAATCGTGAAGGGCTTGCTTCGAGAGTGCTTGAAGGACGAGCTCGAAATAGTGGATTAGAATCTGCCACGTCCTCGTCAGCGTGTACGGCTGGGAAGTACATGACAGAGTACGGCTGCGATGCATCTGATACCAGAATTCGTTTAACATACCTTACTGCACAGTGCTATGCTGCAATGAACAAGTGGGAAGAATGCCTAAAAGTGCTTGGAAGAGGAGATTTGGAAGACGTTGAAGAAGATGAGGAAATGAACAAGAAGCGAGGTCCCTGTTCATCAAACTTGGAGAATATTACTGGCGATCGAGGAGCCGATATAATTTGTGCAGACCTGGCAAATGGTTTCAGTACCCGTACAGAGACGCATTCACGTTTAAGAAAACGTGGATCTATATCTACCATCTCAGCGTTATGTTTACTCCGTGGCAGAGCATACGATGCGTTGGATAATCGATCGCTAGCTCGACATTGGTATGTATCAGCACTCAAAGCTGACTATTTCTGCTACGAGGCACTTGCCGCGCTGCTTTCCCAACACATGTTGACGGTAGAAGAAGAGCAGGAACTCCTTGCTTCACTTCAAATTGAGCCTGGTGACAAATGGCTAAAGTTTGTATACGTCACCATGGGCAAGAAATATCATCCTGTAAATGTAAGGGGCATTGAAGAGGGTGAACCTAGCTTTTGTTTTAAGATGCTCAACGAGCTGACGACCTTTAAGCGAAGATCATGCTGGACTGGAGCATGGTATGGCAGAGACAAGCAAGCAAGAAATCATCTGTCAACTCGACCTGCACTTCATAAAACCTTGGATTTTGAAACCGAGCTGGTTGCCCTAAGTGGAAATGGTGACATTGCTCAAGCAAATGCAGAGTGTCTATACAGTCGTGGTGATTTCCATGGTTGCTACGAGATCATATCTGAAGTTCTCGAGAGAGATCCTTTTCAGCTCTCTGCTATTCCTTGCTTCCTCAGCGTTGCTGTTGAGCTTCGCCGCAAAAGTGAGCTTTACTTGTGTGCGCAGAAGTTGGTCGAGGAGTATCCTGACCACTCTGTGAGTTGGTTTGCAGTGGCGTGTTACTATTATTGTGTCAGGCAGTTTGAGGAAGCTCGCCATTATTTTTGTAAATCTACAGCTTTGGAAAAAGCATTTGCCCCTGCTTGGATCGGTTTCGGGCACTCTTTTGCAGCTCAGGATGAAAGTGACCAGGCATTGGTAGCGTATCGTACGGCGGTACGTATGTTTCCTGGTTGCCACCTACCTCTACTCTGTATCGGCATGGAATATCAGCGAACTAATAATCTAATTCTTGCAGAGCAGTTCTGTGTGAAGGCACGGGATATTTGCCCCAGTGACCCGCTAACATACAATGAGCTTGGAGTCTTGTGTTACCGTAATATGAATTTTGTTGCTGCTGCAACAAATCTTGAGAAAGCCTTGGCACTTGCTCCGCAAGTATCTACCGATCTGCTGGAGATATCCATTGTAAACTTGGCTCACACTCATCGCAAGCTGCGTAACTTTGATGCAGCAATCATGTGGTATGAGCGTGCCCTCAGCATTTCACCTTTATCTGCTAGCACATATACTGCACTCGGTTTTACTTATCAACTCAGGGGAGAATTTCAGAGTTTCATGGGTGAAGCTATTGATTGCTACCACAAAGCCCTCGGTCTCAGCCCGGAAGACTCATTCGCCCAAGAGATGCTTACCCTTGCACTAATTGATCAGTGTGCTGTGACTATGCCACCATACGACTTTGTTTCATATGATCCTTACCCGCATTGAGCTTCGCACAAAGTTGAAAGTGTAAATTTGCAGATATATAACACATAAGTCTGACACTGTGCGCGTGAGGTTCACAGCTGAGTTCATTGCAGCTGGATATTGTTTTGTCTTATTTTTATATTAATATCTACGTAAAATACGCGCAACTGTATACTATATCCTCTCTTTTCTATTACACTAGCGCCAGAACTCGGGGATTCGCCCCTCTCGCACTGTCCGGAAACTCAAGGCAAGATCTTTTTCAAGTTTTCATGCGTTTGAAAGGAGTGCTAGCTTTCAAACCACCGAAGTTGTATCCTTACGAATAGGAATAGTCTGTATTTCTCGTACAATTACTTCCGTATACAGTACTGAAGTACTTCCGGTAGTAACTTCGGAGGAAATACGGAAGTACTTCCGAAGTACTTACGGAAGTCAACGTCCTTGCGGAAGTATTCTATACATTCGTCGTACGGAAGTACGAAAGTACCTGCGAAGGTAGCAAGGTACGGAAGTACTTCCGGAAGTTCCGGGAGTATTCTATGGAAGTACTTGAAAGTACTTTCGAGAGTACTTCAGTACCACGTTGTACATTTATAGACGAGGTGCCCTCAGAAATGAAAATCGTATTCAGACGCGTACTCTACAAGTTACAACTACTCGTATCGGCCAAATTAATTTGCGATATTTTTATTCAAAATTCGCATGAGCATCTGTCAGACACGTCCGCGCTTCCCCATGCGCCGTCGCAGCTCGGATTGATCTGAAATTTTGCACAGCGGCCATTTGCGATTTTAAACAACAGATTCAAGCGTTTCCTTGACGGGCAAAAGACGGGAAATCTCAGTTTTTGGACCCTCAGAGACCTTTTTCTTAAGAAAAAATAAGAAAAAATGAATAAAATCCCTGAAAAGGTCTCTCGGGTCCGAAAACGGTCTTCCCGTCTTCATAGTGTACATGTAAGTACGTGTATCATGCCTTCGAAGGTGCCCAGCTGTCCAATACTCGTAGCCCTACCTACGTACAGTGTGTGTACAGTGGAGGTACAGCTGTACACGTACGAAGGTACTTCCGGAAGTACTTCTGTACTTCAGTCCACGGAAAGCTACAGATAGACCTCGATCGGGTACAATAGATAGAATACTTCCGGAAGTACACGTGCGTACAGTACATACACGTGCGTGTACACGTACAGGTATTCTATATTATCTCCGGAAGTACGAAAGTACGGAAGTACGGAAGTACTTCCGGAAGTACACGTACGTACTTCCGCACTTTATTTCGTACGGAAGTACGAAAGTACTTCCGTATCATTAATATTATTATTATTATATCATAGCTACTGTAGAATAGCTAGAAATAGCTACATACCTTCGTACGAAGGTACTTTCGTACGAAAGTACGAAAGTACTTTCGTACCTTTGAAGATATGTACTTTCGAAAGTAGCTAATATCTACCTTCGTACTAGCTAGCTAGCTAGGGCCTACGAAGGTACTTTCGTACTATTTCCGTCCGTAATAAGTTGTTATTCTACTGTACCGAAGGTATCTTGGTATTATGACATAGCTATCATAATTAAGGCCATAGTACACGTGTACGACCTTCGAATTAGTACGAAGGTAGGCAGGGCTACAGTAGTGTTGTACTGTTGGGACTAAGTTGACTTACTGTTGGTCCTTTTGTACAGTGTACTTTCGCTTCATGCTTTCGTTCGAAGCGCCTTTAGCTAGCTCTAACTACTCACGCGGCTGCGCAAGACGATTTCACGAGAGTTGAGCTGGCTATATTTTCAATATAAAGTCGGAGAAATGCGTTATCGGTTATGAACGATCTCGTTTGGATCGCAGGATCGACTGCAGTGTTCACATCGCCGCCGTACAAGTTGCGTCACGTGCTGTTGCCGAAAGGCTGTGGTATTCCAATCTGTGGCCTTGGGGTTGCACATCTGGGCTGCACGCGAACACGTGACTTGCACCTCCGCGCACGGACACTGGACGTTCGCGTTTGTAATAGGACGCGGGGCAACCCTAGCGTTGCACTTTCTTTCAAAGAGTGGCAGTCTTCCGGAAGGTCCATATTCTCGTCGTCGCCCAGGGCTGTACCACAACTTGTAAGTGGCCCTGCCACAAGGGAAGCTATCTTCGATTCCGCATTCATAGGTAAGTGTGGTCAGATGCCGTCGCGTGAGCTTAACGAGACACTTCAGAAAATCGGTTCAGGCGCACAGTGGCAAGCAGTCTTCGACATCTTTGATGGCCTGTGTGGTCCTGCAGATAAACCAATAAAGGCTCCAAACTCTCATATTGCCACCACTGTGTTGTCGATCGCTGGTAGGAATGGTGACATCGATCGAGTGCGATGCACATTTGCTTGGATGCGTGCACAGGGATCTGAAAGAAGTGCTCCTACGGCACATACATACACTGCATACATTCAAGCACTTGGTACGGCTGGGGAATGGAGGGAAGCCATCAAAGTATATGAAGAGATGCAACAGGAGGGTATCTGTCCCACGTCACACACATATTCCGCACTTATTCGTGTTTGCGCGAGAGGAGGTCGCATTGGCGCGGTGGCCGCGGCATCACTGGTCTCGGACATGCGTGTAATTGGTGTCTCTCCAGATGTCCCTGTTGCATCAGCACTGATTTGTGCATATGGTGTGCTTGGTCAGTTCAACAATGCTGAGCGAATTTTGTTTGCGGTAGAATCTGCTCTACTGAACACTATGCCCGCACATTGTTTCCAAGAAGTTACAGATGCACTTCTTACTGAAACAGCAAGTCCTGACGTCCAGTCACCGACAGAAGATACGAAGGATGAGAGTGTGCAAACGTCGCAACTGGAGAGCACTGAAAGAAAGATAATGCAGCGGCCAGATGCTCGGCTGTACACTGAATTTATGATTGCTGCATGTCGTTGTGGTAGGCCTGATGCAGCTGTAGCAATTTTTGAGTCGTATAGATTGCCTCGTACTACGCATACATGCACAGCTGCTATGAAGGCGTACGGTGACTGTGGTGACTGGCATAAAGCTAAGGCACTTTACAACTCCATGGTACGAGACAATTCAAGAACTCCACCCACGGGCAGAACATATAGCACACTGCTCGCAGTGTACGAGAAATGTGGACAATGGAAGCGTGCGGTAGCGCTACTTGACGACCTACTCATGAAAGATGCTGAATCTCAGTCCACTTCCAACTCTGAACAACTGAAGGTGAAGGAAATCCACTACAACATCACTATCTCTGCTTGCGGTAAGGAAAGAGAATGGCTTCGTGCTGAGAACTTGTACAATGACATGTTAGTCAGAGGCATGAAGCCATCAGCTGTGACATATTCAACACTTATAGCTGCATACGGTCACGGAGGTGAGGATACGCGAGCTAATATTTGCTTTAGAGAAATGGTCTTTGAGAAAAAGTTGGTCCCAGATGACTATACTTTCGTTGGGCTAATGCTTGCACCAGCAGCACGCGGCGAACTTGCGGTCTGTCATGAAATCATGTTACGCATGTCTGATCTTGGGGTCTTACCAAGTGTACATGTTTACAATCAACTCATTCGAGCAGCTGACGTTTCATCGCGTTATGAAACTGCCATTGAGCTTTATCAGAAGATGATCTCTGAAGGTATTGAACCGAACGCGACAACTAAGGATATGGTACAATGTGTAGGCCAGAAAGGTGTGGAATTCTATGAGGATCAACAGCTCGCTACAAACTTTGCCAGCCTTGTTGCTGGCTTGGTCGGCATGGCAGGAATAATGGCTGGAAGGTGGTAGCTCACCAAGGTCAAGGTAAGTGGTGATAGTTGAGCACCACGGTGGATTTTAGCCACTTCTTCTTGGCAGCCTTCAATAGAATATTTGTGAATGAATCACGCAAAATCTAGGGCTACTAGATAACGCATCAAGGCACACGACTATCAGGAGTTCTGGACACCATCCTTCAAATACTGTCATTTCCCGAGGCCAAGGGAATGTTGAACATTTTTTGCACCATCTCTGTCAAAGAACTGTGTGAAAATCGACGAGAAGAATCCAAAGTTTCGGGCGAGCGTATACTTCAACTCGGAGGGGATCGATTCAGTCACAGCACATATATTGATTTTTTGCTTCAAAGACTGTACAGAAAGGGTGAACAGGATGTGATGAGTGACATCAACTTTCGGGGTAAACGGCGTAAAATAACGAGAGGAGCGAACGCGTGCGCCAACTTTTAGAACGTGCTCCGCAAACCAAGCTCACCTGAATACGACACTCAGTAGCTTTCTCAAAGTTTGGGGGGTATTCTAGCCATGAGAACAATGAAGATCTCTTGGAAAGTGTACCGCCCTGCTCAGAACGCTTCGCGACGTTCTTTGCCTCCGAGGGCTGCAACCGGGGGGGGATTTCACCAGCGAAACCCGTGAACTCTTTGCTCTTGCTTTTTGGTGCCAAGTTCCTGGGGCTCATCTGTAACGAAGACCGTTCCTGCTGATGAGTGATGTCCCTCGCTGTTGTAGAGTCATGTGATCTGCTCGGCGCTCGTGACATTCTCTTCCACGGAGCTGAATTGACTTTATGTGCTTGACTTTTTGTGCTTTCTTCAAGAACGAGAGAGACATTAAACTCGTATCTAATCCTATCTATCTACACGTGTACGGAAGTACTTTCGTACGTTGTACTTTCGTACGAAAGTACGAAAGTACTTTCGTACATTGATAGCTAAAACTATTCTTGTACAGTATCTACGAAGGTAGCTAGCTAGCTGCGTGTACGTGTACACGTACGTGTACGTGTACAGTAGTCTAGCTAGCTAGCTACGAAGGTACTCTCGAAAGTGCCTTCGTAGCTAGCTAGGCCCTGTTGCACTTTTTGCTCGTTTTTATCCTGAAGTACAACTACGTGTACAACACTATGATACTACAACGTTGTACGTACGTGTAGTACGAAAGTACTTCGGAGGTACTTTCGAAAGTACGAAAGTACTTTCGAAAGTACCTTCGAAGGTATTCTACTGTATCTAGCTAGGGTTACGCGTGCTTCCGTATTGGACAACGTTGTACAGATGTACTGTACACCAACGCTGTACATGTACGTGTACACGTACACGTTGCACCTTCAGGTATTCATAGACTACTGTATCTACTTCCGTACCTTCGAACGAAGAAGTATCATACTTCCGGAAGTATTTACGTACGGGACTCGTAAGTGTATTGTAGTGTAGGGGGCACACTAAATATCCCGGATATAACTTGGGCCCATCCACAGGTTACGTATGGGCAATTCGTCAGTGTCACGTTTCTGTCACGATCTTTCGTGTGGGCACTGCAGTCAGAGGCTGGATCCGCTCTGTCGCGTTTTTCCGTATGGGCATTTCAGTCAGCGAGGTCGCGTTCGGAGATGATTTTTCCGAAGACAGCGCGCCGCAGACTGAAATGCCCATACTGTACGATTCTCGTCGAGAAGCTCGTTCCGTAAAGCCCGTTTCAGACTACCTCGCGCGCTTTGAGCGCCGACGATGTCTTTTTCGTGACGGTATGTGGTGTTATATTATCGCATGAATGGCCGAAAAAAATGATATCTCCGAACGCGACCTCGCTGACTGAAATGCCCATACGGAAAAACGCGACAGAACGGATCCAGCCTCTGACTGCAGTGCCCATACGAAAGATCCTGACAGAAACGTGACACTGACTAATTGCCAATACGTAACCTGTGGATGGGCCCAAGTTATATTCGGGATATTTAGTGTGCCGCAAAAAATTTTATCTGACTCTTTTTTCCATTCGATCCAACTCTTCTCGCGTACTCGCCGGTTGATCGGCTTGACCGATCAACTTTGACCGAGGGTCGCGTCTTCACCGGTCTGACGATTCAGTGGCCCTTTCGTCTACGATCAGAGTTCTGACAGTTTTACACCTCTCCGCGAGGTCTGCGTGTTCGCGCAGCCATAGCGTCGCGGAATAGCCGTAACAATCTCCGCTACAATGAGAAGAGTTCTTCGTCACAACGCGGGGCATCGATTAAAGCAAAAGTATTGTGCCACTTCCCGTAAAGAAAACGAAGTCAGCGGCGCTTATATGTCTCAAGGGTGACTCTGCAAAATCTTTCTTGAAGGAGGAGAACTTTTTTTCCACCTTCCCTGAAAACGCGATGTTTAAAGTTGCCCCGGCCCTGTTCGAGCGCTAATTACGTCGTGATTATCACAGTGAGAGGTGTGATATTTTTGAATGGGTCGAAGCATCATGGTATTTCGAGTAAATTCTTCGCGTGCGACGTCGGCGTTCGTGACGCTCCCGCGACTCCAACAGCGCGCGAACGCCCGCGGGTACCCCTTTCAAACGACTGAAGTTTGAACCCAGGGAGTACGCGGACGTAGTACGAGGGCTGTAGTGTATGGGTATTTGCTGTGGAAATGCGAGAATCGCTGGATCGAACCAAAAGAATCGCTGGATACAGTAGTATTTTTTTCTTAGTGTGCCCCGTAGTTTAGCCCTAGCCCTACACGTGTACGGAAGTACAGAAGTACGAAGGTACTTCCGGAATTCCGCACGTGTACAACGTTGTAGCGTAGGGCTATTCTATGTGTACTTTCGTACAACGTTGTACATGTACGTTGTACACGTACTTCCGGAAGCACTTCTGTTCAGCAATCTACAGTTCTACACTGTACGTGTACACGTACGTGTACTGTACAACGTTGTACGAAAGTACCTTCGTACGAAGGTACGAAAGTACTTCCATAGATACTTCCGTACTTCCGGAAGTATTTTCGTACGAAGGTACTACGTGTACGTGTACAGAAGGTACTACGTGTACGTGTACAGCTGCAGTAGTGCTGCAGTCATGTACGAAAGTACTTTCGTACGAAAGTATAGAAAATTGAAAGTCATGTTCAGTTGTACACTATCAAAAGTAGTGTAGCAAGCTACTTCCGCGTACTGAACTATTTATCTACAGTAGTCTATCTAGCTAGCTAAGGCTATCTTCATAGTACGTGTACTTCCGGAAGTACAGTACGTGACTACGTGTACAGTACCTGTACTTCAAACATTTATCAGTTGATGTGGTCATACAGTACAGTGTTGATGTGGTCATACGGTACATGTACGTGAAGCACAACGTACTACAACTTCCATACGTGTATTCTATTCTACTTCCGTACTTCTGTACTACGAAGGTTACGTGTATAAACGTCGTTGTACTGTACGGAAGTACGAAAGTACTTCCGAAAGTATGGAAGTACGAAAGTACAAATGTACTGGTACAGTACACGTGTACTTCCGGAAGTACTTCCGTACTTCCATATTCTAGCTAGGGCCTATCATAGGGCTGGCTACGTGTACAACGTTGTACAGTACACGTACACGTACGTTGTAGTGGCTAGCTGGCTACCTTCGAAGTACGAAGGTATTTGAGGTGCGAGATTTAGATATCACTGTACTGTACACGTACAGTACTTGTACAGTACAGTACACTAGTTGTACTCGTACGGAAGTACTTTCGTACTTTCGTACGTAAACAACTGTTGTACATGTATGAGTTGTACAATAGGCCCTTTTTAGTACGTGTAGTCACAACTGTACGTGTACACGTGCCCGTTGTAAACCCCATAAGCCACGCGGCGGATTTTGAGTGGACAGGTGACGCTTATGGCGGAATTCCTAATATGCCGGTTAAATAAATAAACGACATTTACTCATATATAAATTTCACGCCGTAATATTTTTTGTTCTAGTTTGTTTTGATCTGCAAGGTACTTTTCACCGAAAACCATTTAGGAATGCGTTGTTTGCATAATGGCTCGCAGGCACGCTATAGATCGACAGAGCTGCAGGCCTTGCCATTGTGACTCGGTAAACATACAGACGCTATGATGCATGCCGTCACTAGATCGCTCCTTGGTGTGCCTACTTTTCGTTGATTCATTCATCACATTCAAGTCGCTGAAAAGTATCTTGAACACTTTCTTTATTTCACAACAGTCATCTTCCTCGCCACGCTCGTCGGCGCCGCTAACGGACAAGAAGCAACGGAACAGCTCGGAACAGTTATCGGCATCGATCTGGGCACCACCTATTCTTGCGTCGGTGTGTACGTAAACGGCAAAGTTGAAATAATTGCCAATGACCAGGGGAATCGCATCACGCCTTCTTACGTCGCTTTCACTGACAGTGAACGCCTGATTGGTGACGCTGCAAAAAATCAAGCCACTGCCAATCCAACACGCACTGTATTCGATGCGAAGCGGCTAATCGGCCGAAAGTACGTTGCCCTGCCCAGCCCCTTTAGTATCGGATGGGTAACGTTTAATATTCAGAATTATCTTTGAAATATTTCCAGGTTTACAGATAAGGAGGTTCAGCGTGATGTCAAGATGTTTCCCTTCAAAGTCGTGAACAAGGACAGCAAGCCTTGCATTGAAGTCGACTTGAAGGAGGGCAAAAAAGTTTTTCAAGCTGAGGAAATCTCAGCAATGGTCCTCGTTAAGATGAAAGAGACTGCTGAAGCATACCTCGGGAAAGAAATTAAGAACGCAGTAGTAACTGTACCAGGTTCCACAACTCTTTCCTGCTACTTCTATTATAGTTGCCTAATTTTTTTCTTTTGTTCTTCAGCATACTTCAACGATGCGCAGCGTCAGGCGACAAAGGATGCGGGCACCATATCTGGTATGAATGTCGCTCGAATAATCAATGAGCCCACTGCTGCTGCAATTGCGTATGGTCTCGACAAGAAAGGAGAGAAGAACATTCTCGTTTTCGATCTAGGAGGGGGCACTTTTGACGTGTCCATACTCACCATTGACAACGGTGTGTTCGAAGTTGTCTCGACGAATGGAGACACCCATCTCGGCGGTAGGAACTTTTTCTGTACACACTGTTCTCTTGCCGGAATGCGGCCAGAAAAACGGAATACCAATTAATTTTATTCAATGAACAGGTGAGGATTTCGATCAGCGCATAATGGAATATTTCATGAAACTTATCAAGCGCAAGCATGGCAAAGACGTTTCAGGGGATGTGAAAGCCGTGCAAAAGCTCCGAAGAGAGGCTGAGCGTGCCAAGCGCTCGCTTTCCAACCAGCACCAGGTCCGCGTCGAAATAGAGTCTCTCTACGAAGGTGTTGATTTTTCTGAGCCCCTCACTCGTGCACGGTTTGAGGAGCTGAACAACGATCTATTTCGAAAAACTATGGGTCCGGTCAAAAAAGCGATGGAGGATGCGGGAATGAAAAAGTCACAAATAGACGAGATCGTCCTTGTTGGCGGCTCAACCCGCATTCCGAAAGTGCAAGCTCTGTTGAAAGAATACTTCGATGGGAAAGAGCCGAATAAAGGGGTCAACCCAGACGAGGCAGTTGCGTTCGGGGCTGCAGTCCAGGGCGGTATTCTCTCAGGTGAAGGTGGAGATGAAACCAAAGACATACTTCTTCTCGACGTCGCCCCTCTTACGCAAGGAATTGAGACAGTTGGTGGTGTCATGACTAAGTTGATTCCGCGGAATACAGTGATTCCCACCAAAAAGTCTCAGACTTTCACAACTTATCAAGATAATCAGCAAACTGTCATGATTCAGGTATTTGAAGGCGAACGAGCGATGACTAAGGACAACCACTTGCTCGGAAAGTTCGAGCTAACTTCTATTCCACCTGCACCCAGAGGTGTCCCGCAAATCGAAGTTACTTTCGAGATTGACGCGAATGGGATCTTGAATGTCGGTGCTGAGGACAAGGGCACAGGAAAGTCTGAAAAAATTACGATTACTAATGACAAGGGGAGACTCTCCCAAGAGGAAATCGAGCGCATGGTGGAAGAGGCAGAAGAATTTGCTGAAGAAGATCGCAAAATCAAAGAAAGAGTGGACGCTCGCAACAGCCTCGAAACTTACGCCTACAACATGAAGAACACGATTGCTGACACGGATAAACTTGCCGACAAGCTAGATCAAGATGATAAAGTCACGATCGAAGAGGCCGTGAGAGAAACTCTCGACTGGTTAGATGATAATCAGAACGGTGAGAAAGAAGAGTACGAAGAAAAGCTCAAGGAAATCGAAGGCATCTGCAACCCTATTGTTTCTAAAGTTTACCAGCAGGATAGTGATGTGGGCGACCCTGAGGAAGATTCTGATGAATTCGATGAGCACGACGAGCTGTGAATAAAACATTTTTTTATTAACATGAAAGCCCACATGAAGAACAGTGAAAAAAACAGTGTTCAGTTGAAGCGGCTCACAACGCTGTTGTAGTCCTCGACTTGCGGTGTTGTTGTTCTGAATAAAAGGAAGAACTCGTTCAAATCCACTTTTAATCAACGAATATTCTTCATAAAGTGAAAAGCTAAACGGTTTCTGGAGTACTTTTCGTGCTGAACTGTGCAAAGAACAACTCAAATGTGAAGAATAGACCCTAGCTGATGTGCATGAGCCAGCCAATTTGTTTCTGAAGAACGCGTTTGTACATAAGTCTATGGAACTAACTTCGAGCACTGTATGCAGTGGTCACCCTCAAGGTGTCAACTGCCTCCAAAGATACGACAGTCCAAACGATTAGTCCAATAAAAGCTGTGCTCCTCTTCTCAACGTGTGAGATCACAGTCTGGAGCAGTCTGACGCCTTGGAGAGGAGGGTGCACGCAGTCGGTTTGATGCCTCCGGTTTTGAACACACTCGCGCGACAAGTGGGGCACGTCGTACTGTTCAATAACCAAGGTAATATGCACGAGCGATGGAAAATGTGCCCACATGGCAATGGCATCGCCAGGTCACGTCCGTCGCCGCCGCCAACACATTTTAGCTCGATCCATTCATGGCATACTATGCACAGTGTCTGCAGCGCGCCAGACGCTCCACGAACAACTTGTATTTCTCCCCTATATCGCTCAACATTAGCAACACCTGACACCAGCACTGCCTTGTCGATTCGAGGCAATGCTGCTAAAGCATCCTCATTTGCCGCATCGAAAGCCTCACGTAAAAGAGATGATGTCACCGCTGTGCCCGCAGCAGACTCAGCTGCAACTGACGACTCAAAATCGTGTGGGTGAAGAAGTGGGCGGATGCCTAGCTCTATACGAGCCGCAACTGTCGTCATCACGGATGAAGCATCAAAATCTGCGGCAGGTGAATTGTCTGTGTCATCCCTCCACACCTGCAGAGATCCATTAGCGATGCCGACGCCCAAGAAGTACCCACAAAACGAGAACGACACGCACTCTACCGCTGCAGCTGAGCCCGTAAGTAACACGTTGACACATTCGCCCGATTGTAGGTCCCACAGACGCACGGTCCGGTCCTCACTTGAACTCACAACGAGTCCAGCATCAGTTGTGAAGAGTAGCGCACACCTCACAGTTCCCACGTGTGCTCTATCTCCCCATTCCCACGTCAGCGTTGCGATCGCGTTGTCCTTCTTCTCATCCCTAACATCCACACGCCATACTTGGAAGAAGCCTTCGTCACAGCCTGCGAGAAGCCGGGATCGTTCCCCTATCAAGTCTTGGCCTTTTTTCGTCCTGCCCACGTTCTTACGAGTGTGCTTTCTCGGGCATAGCGCGATCGAAGTAACCGCGGCAAAGTGTCCGGCGAGCACAAAAACGCACTTCGCCATACCGCCCCCATTTGCTTTGCTCCACACGCGAATCGACCCATCCTCTCCTCCGGTCGCCGCGCACTCGTCTGTGCTCCAGGCAACACAACGCACGGGGGATCGTTCATACACGTTCACGCTTGCGATAGGGTCAAGCGTGCCCGGTCGTGGAGAGGCAGTGGACGGAGACTGGCACCGAAACAGCGAGTCCGTTACCAAGTTGCAGTCACTATCTTTCGAGTCACTCAGACTCCACAAGCAGACGCGCCCGTCTTCTCCACCTGTCGCGAGCACCTTTCCGTTTGGCGCGATAGTTGCCGCGAGGACAGGAGCAGCATGCCCCCGCAGTGGTTGTGTCACGAAGCAGCGTTGGGTCTTGTCTCCTATGTACCAAAGTCGTACAGTTGCATCGTACGATGTAGTTACAGCACCAAGACGCATCGCGGTGGGGCGATGTGGACGGTGCGGAGGAGGCAGCGCGACTGCACGCACCCCTGCGCTGTGTCCCTCGAGGACCGTGACACGTCGTAATCGTTCGGTGACTTTACCGTCAACAAGGCGCCACACACGGGCGACGCCATCCATTCCCGCGGTGGCAAAAATCGACGGAGACTTCGCGTCGATAGACGACGAAGAAAAGGACAAGTGCAGCGGCTCGGAGGCGGCGAACGGCCAGGACCCCGCCGAAATGCCTTTGATGGACGCATCGTGGGCATGTTCATTTACCGCGACAAGCCTGGCCTTCCGCCACATCTGACGAGAGACTCACCACCCCGAACGCGTCGCTCACCATATAAATGTAGCCCTAACAAAAGTACTCACGATGCACCTTCCCGGAGACGAAGGAGGTCGCCGGTACACTACTTGTACGGCAGGTGAAAAGACGACGTCGGCCAAAATAACGTCAACTCCAACGTCCGAGTCGAGTTCTGAACTGATCCTCGTATCTTACATGTCCCGAGGCACGGTTTTGGAGACGGGCGCCACACGCATTTGTGTAGGCTGAAACTTTGCTTTTCTATACGAGTACGAGTACGAGGCTGGTATACCAGATGCGCTAAGTGAAAATCGTATGACGCCCAGTCAGCCGCGTATCGGCCAAATTAACGCCAAATTAACTTGCGATTTTTTTATTCAAAATTCGTATGAGCGTCAGTCAGACGCGCCCCCTCACGTCCGCGCTTTCCCATGCGCCGCCGCAGCTTAGATTGACCTGAAACTTTGCACAGCAGCCATTTGCGATTTTAGACACCAGATCCATGCAATTGCGCCGCGAGAAAAGACGGGAAGACCGTTTTCGGACCCCTGGGGAACTTTGCGCGGATACGGAGAA
>NW_003315883.1:898842-958769 GCF_000151265.4 Micromonas pusilla CCMP1545
CCTTTCGCGGATACGGAGAATTTGACTTGTAAACGACGGTCTAAAAGTTAAAAAAAGAAAAAAGAATTAAAAGTTCCCTAGGGGTCCGAAAACGGTCTTCCCGACTTTTCTTGCCGCGCAAATGCATGGATCTGTTGTCTAAAATCGCAATTGGCTGCTGTGCAAAGTTTCAGGTCAATCTAAGCTGCGGCGGCGCATGGGAAAGCGCGGACGTGAGGGGGCGCGTCTGACTGACGCTCATACGAATTTTGAATAAAAAAATCGCAAGTTAATTTGGCGTTAATTTGGTGACTTAGCGCAACTGGTCTATTTGCGGTTACGACTGACCGGAAAGGAGTGACCGGAAAATACCGTTTTGCGTTTTGCGTTCTACTGTATACAAAGGTTTTTCACCCACCGCTCGATTTCAACATTTGATCGCATCTCCTTTCAACTGACCGGAGAACTGTTTTTGTATGGAACGACCCTGAGTGTATGAGGCTGGTTAGGGTAAAAGTGACCGGAGGCGTGTCCAGGTCGAAAGGTGACAGTTGGGACGACTGACACCCAATCAAGATCGGATTTGAGGTTGTCAGGGTGAGCTGAACCTGTCGCGGTTTCAAAAATACAATTTTCGCGCGCAAAGTTTACAGTACACGTACGTGTACACGTACACGTACGCTGTACAGCGAGTACGTGTACGGCGCCGTACGAGTACGTGCGAAAAAACGGGGTCAGGGCTCTTCTAACCAGCCTCGTACCTACACGTACACGTACACGTAGGTCCCTACGTGTACCCGTACTAGGGCTATGCGTTCGCGGGTCGCCCTCATGGAAAAAATGTCCAGGGTCGCCAGTTTCAAACTAGTCGGGTAAAATAAAACGTTGAAACCGCGTCCTCCCGGTGGGGGAATTTTCATCGCATTCTCATCGGTGATTATTTTTCAGCTTAAGAGAAAACACGATTGTGACACCACCCCGAGCTCCTTCTCGACGCGTTTATAGCCCCTCTTCGTCGGAGAGACTCGATAAGGTTATAATCCGTACATTTACACACAATTTATTCCAGGAACCAGTCGCTTTTATCTTTTGCGTGCGTGCGTGGCGGCTGCCGCCGGCCACCTCCTTTGCCTCCGTTCTTCGTTCGATTTTCAGTTCCCTGTCGCCGCGGCATTCTTCTTATCCGCTTCCAATTTAAGAAGCTGTGCCTTCATCGCGGGGCCTACGTTTGCGTACGCGTCTCCTCCCACGTCCACCCCTGACGCGCTGGCGATGTACTCTGGAAGTTGATCGAAGTTCAAGTAACGATACGTATCTGCCGCGGTCGAGTCTAACCTTCTCGTGTAAGAGAGGTACTCCTCCGGGGTAGGCAGACGACCTAAGATCGCGGCAACCGCGGCGAGCTCCGCGCTCGCGAGGTACACGTTCGCGCCCTTGCCCAAGCGGTTCGGAAAGTTACGCGTGGACGTGGACACCACAGTAGATTTCTCCGCGACCCTGGCTTGATTCCCCATGCATAACGAGCACCCGGGCATTTCCGTACGTGCTCCGACGGCACCGTACACGCCGTAATATCCTTCCGACTTGAGTTGCGATTCGTCCATTTTCGTCGGAGGCGCGACCCACAGACGCGTCGGGAGTTGTTCGCCGTGTTCTTTCAGAAGTTTTCCCGCTGCGCGGAAGTGGCCAATGTTCGTCATGCAGCTCCCGATGAACACCTCATCGATTTTATCGCCAGTGACCTCCGATAACAACCGCGCATCGTCCGGATCGTTCGGCGCGCAAAGGATCGGCTCTCTGATTTCGTCCATGTCGATCTCGATCACCGTGTGGTACTTTGCATCGGGGTCTGCACGTAAAAGTATAGGAGAGGCGAGCCAAGATTGCATACCTGCGATTCGCCGCTCAAGCGTCCGTCGGTCGCCATACTCGTTCTTGATCATCCACTTCAGCATCGTAATGTTCGAGTTCAAGTACTCCGCAATCGGAGCTTCGTCTAAGCGAATCGTGCACCCGGCGGCAGATCGCTCCGCGGACGCGTCTGAGAGCTCAAACGCCTGTTCGCATTTCAGGTGCTCTAAACCCTCGATCTCAAGGATTCGACCGCTGAAGACGTTTGTTTTACCCTGTTTCGATACCGTGAGGTGCCCGGCTTGGATTGCGTAGTATGGAATCGCGTGCACCAAGTCCCGAAGCGTTATCCCGGGCTGCATAGTCCCTTTAAACCGTACAAGGACGGACTCAGGCATGTCCAAAGGAATGACCCCAGTCGCGGCTCCAAATGCGACGAGCCCGCTCCCCGCAGGAAACGAAATACCGATCGGAAACCGCGTGTGCGAGTCCCCGCCCGTGCCCACGGTGTCCGGCAATAGCATCCGGTTCAGCCACGAGTGGATCACGCCATCACCAGGTCGTAATGATACGCCTCCGCGGTTGCGAATGAAATCGGGTAACGTGTGGTGAGTGATAACGTCCACAGGTTTCGGGTACGCCGCAGTGTGACAAAACGATTGCATCACGAGATCCGCTGAGAAACCGAGGCATGCCAGGTCTTTCAGTTCATCCCGAGTCATCGGCCCGGTTGTATCTTGAGACCCGACTGTCGTCATCTTAGGCTCACAGTACGTCCCAGGGAGGATGCCCGCGTTATCGTCTAAGCCGCACGCCTTCCCGACCATCTTCTGCGCGAGTGTGAAGCCACCTTCGTGTGACGGCGGCACGGACGGCAAACGGAAGACATCCGATTTCGGTAGCCCGAGGCTCTCTCTCGCGCGCGTGGTCAGGCCGCGGCCGACGATGAGGTTTATCCGTCCACCCGCTCTGACTTCGTCTAGCAGGACGTCCGTTTTCAGCGAAAACGTGCACACGATTTCGTCCGTACCGTGACGTCTCGTGATACCTTCGTACGGGTACACATCGATCACATCCCCCATCTCGAGCTGGTCGACGGGCATCTCGATCGGGAGTGCGCCACTGGAATGTGATTAGTGGGGCGATACATCAGAAATTAACACTAGTTCTGTAATTGATGGACAGGGATTGCATACAGATACGGTTCGTGATAAGCGGTCGAGAGAAAAACGAACAGGACGCGCACCTGTCCTCCATGGTGTTGAAAAATATCGGCGCGATTTTAGCGCCGATGCACACGCCGCCCGTGCGTTTATTCGGGACGTTTGGGATGTCATCCCCCATGTACCACAGGACGCTGTTCGTCGCAGACTTTCGTGACGAGCCCGTGCCGACGACGTCCCCTACGTACGCAAGCGGGTGCCCTTTACGTTTCAAGTCTTCCATTTGCGCCCGCGCATCGGTGATGCCGTCGCGAGGGTTTTTCAGCATCGCGAGCGCGTGGAGAGGGATGTCGGGTCGGCTCCAGGCGTCCGGCGCGGGGGACAAGTCATCCGTGTTCGTCTCCCCGGACACTTTGAAAACCGTGACGGTGATTTTCTTTTGGACCTCTGGACGCGACGTGAACCACTCCGCGTTCGCCCACGACTCCATCACCTTCGTTAATCGATCGCGCGCGTGGAGAGATGCAATCGGTAAATTATTTCATGTACGGACGTGCGGTTTGAACAGTGCGCGCGAGGGGTGGGTCGCGTGGTCGCGGTGGGTCGCGTGGTGGTGTGAGTGATCGGAGAGAGAAGACATGACATGCGCGCACCTCTTGCGCGGGCGCGCTCCCGGCTTTCGCTTTCGCCTCGACGTCGTGAAACGCGTCGAACATCAAGAGCGTGCGCGATAGCGTCTTCACCGCGGTGTCCGCGAGATCTTCATCGTCCAACGCGCGAATCATCGGTTCAATATTGTAACCACCCTGCATCGTGCCCAAGATTTCGATCGCGCGGAAACGGTTTATCACAGGCGATCTCGTGTCTCCGGCAACGACGCTCGCGAGCCAGGACGCCTTGACGTACGCTGCCTCGTCCACCCCTGGGGGCACTCTATTGACGAAGAGATCCACGAGCTCTTTGGCATCCTCGCTCGGCGGGTTCTCAAGCTGCAAGACAAGCGCGGAGACTTGCTTCGCGTCGAGGGGTTTAGGCGCGATCCCGTATTCTTTTTCGCGGACCGCGCAGTGGTCTCGGTACTCGGCGAGGAACGTCGAAGCGGCGCGCGTTGCGATCGCGCACGCGTTTAGACTCACCACGTGAGCGTGCATCGTGGCGGGCGCGCATATGTGGATCGATCCCACAGAGGAGAACGCGGCGCGAGGGGCGATCCGCCGCGCGGACGCGTTAAACGCGCGCGAAGACGTCGCGGCCGGGAACGCGCCCACCGCGCGCGCACGAGAGGGCGCTGGGCCCGCGGAGGGGACGGATAGCAGGCGGATGAGCGCCCGTGCGCCTTGACCGTTCGCGCGGTTGATCATTTGACTCGCGGCACCCTGAGATCGAGGAGATTGGGGACCGATCGTGCGTGCGGTAAGAGAGACGAACGGAGGCGAGAGCGAGCGCGCGACGAGGACATAAAAAATAGTGCCTGTTGCCGCGCCGTTCGCGCCGTTCAAGCCGTTCGCAACGTCGCGTGCGGACAGCTCTGCGCGCGACGGCGTCGCTGATGTCGCGGGAAGGCGTGTGCACGCACCGATCCGGTTTCTTGCGATCCTCCTTCCTTTGAGCGAGCCAGCGGGGCGCGAGAGGGGGAATGCATTCAAGTTAAGGACGGAACGAAAAAGACGTGACGCTTCGCTTTTACTTCCACTTCCGTACGAAGGAAGGTACGAAAGTACGAAAGTACTTTCGTACGTGACTAACGCGTTATACGTGTACAGTACGTGAGTACGAAAGTACTTTCGTACGAAAGTACTTTCGTACTTTCGTACTTATTACGTACAGTATCTGATTACTGTACAAAAAGACTGAGCTCTATCCCATCCGGGCAAAACATGTGATCTAAATGCGAGCAGTACTACGTGTACAGCTGTACACGTATACTGTAGGGCTACACGTACACGTACTGTACTACGGCCTTTAAGCCCTGAATTAGCGTGATTGACGGAGCTTGAAGGGTTGAACCCTTCGGGTTCATTTCACCCTTAACTCTACAGTACGTGTACTGTACGTGTAGTTGTACAGTAGATATCGTTTATCAAGGAGTGGCCGGAAAAAACCGGTATGGGTTTTAGTAAGAGTACGAAGTACGAGTACGCCAAAATCAGCGCCTCCGCTGCACGTCGGTAGTTGGGAGAAGGGGGCCCGGCGCGGCAGGGTATTTAGAATGAAAAATACTTTCGTACGGAAGTTCGTGTACAACTTCAACGTTGTAGTGGTTTGAAAATGGTTTTCATCGGAAGAGTTCATCGTCAGGTCACGAAGCGCTTTTTTGCATATGAGCCTCCAAACGCATTTGATAGGCTGAAATTTTTGTAAGTAGGTCCGGAAAAACCCCTAATTCGAGACTCTGGACCCAACCCCCGCGCAAGTTCTGCGCTTCTGGCGTCGAAAGGTAGTACACGTACGTGTACGGAAGTAGATACCTTCGTATTCTACAAGTAGCCCTACAGTACGAGTACGTGTACAGCTGTAAACTACAAAAATGTACTTCCGGAAGTAACGCGTGTACAGTACGTGTACGTGTACGTGTACTTCCGGAATGTAAGTTGTTAACTTACTCACGTTGTACGAAAGTACAACGTTGTACCTTCGAAGGTAGCTAGCTACCTTGGTAGACTATTTTTTATCATTATCAAGACTATGGAAGTATAGATACGGAAGTACGGAAGTACAACTACGGAAGTACTTTCGTACTTTGTACTTTCGAGAAAGTATTTCGTTCAGTACTTCCGGAAGTACAACGTACCTTCGAAGCAAGGTGCGTGTTCATGTACTTCCGGAAGTACAAGGATAGAATACAGTACGTTGTACTTTCGAAAGTACATAATAAAAGTGGAAGTATTTGCATATATCACAGTAAGTTGTACAAATTGAACGCGCACACATGTTTTTAAGCTCCGGCAGTTCACGCTAATTCGCGGCTTAAAGAGCGTAGGCCTGTACAACGTTGTACGTGTACGGAAGTACGAAGGTACGAAGGTACGAAAGTACCACCGTACAATGTTAAAGTGCCGCGTTGTACAACTACACGTGTGTCCCTATGCGTACATCGTTAGTTGTACAGATGTACACCGCGTTCACTAGACTAAGTTGTACTGAAGTACGGAAGTAGTCTGGAGCTTCCTGAGCAAGAACTCGTTGTCCAAGTCAAAAGTTCAGTCGGAGACCCAAGGAAAATTAAAAAGTTCTGTCACTTGAAATTTTTGAGGCGCATCTTCAGAGAAACGTCTGAATGTCTCGTTACGATGGCGCGATAACCGTCTTTAGTCCGGATGGCCACTTGTTTCAGGTCTTGTTTATTTTTTTGACTCTCTCTAGATCTCTCACCAGATTTATCTCGTTGACTAAACGCGCATTATTTTGCATAGGTCGAATATGCATTGGAAGCAGTGAGAAAGGGTGCCCTTGCGGTTGGCGTCCGTGGCAAGGATACTGTTGTCCTTGGCGTTGAGAAAAAGTCGTTGGCTAAACTTCAGGACCCACGCTCAATGAAAAAGATTCAGTTGTTGGACGAACACGTTTGCGTGGCCTTTGCTGGATTAACTGCCGATGCGCGCATCCTCATAAATAGAGCGCGTCTAGAGGCTCAAAATCACAGGCTGACGCTCGAAGATGCTGTCTCGGTGGAATATATCACTCGCTACATAGGTGGTGTGCAACAAAAGTATACACAAAGCGGCGGTGTTCGCCCGTTTGGACTTTCAACCCTGATAACTGGTGTATCCCCGGAAGGTAAACCGCAGCTCTTTTACACGGATCCTTCTGGAACATTTTCAGAATGGAAGGCAAATGCCACTGGTCGTAATTCCAAGGCCTTACGTGAATGGTTAGAAAAGAATTACAGCGAGACTTCTGACGTGGAGACAGTTAAACTAACACTGCGGGCCCTCCTTGAGCTTGTTGAGCCAAGCAGTAAGAATATCGAAATAGTAGTTGTTTCAAAGAGTGGGATTAAAACCATCTCAAACGATGTCATTGACACATTTGTGCGCACGATTGAGGAGGAGAAGGCGGCCGCAGACAAGGCAAAGAAGGAAAACGCGCAGACAGTTGCACAAGAAGTTTAGGCTGTTTTGGTCCTTGGAAAGTTCCACTCGGTTGATTTGTCCGATAAATAATATAACAATTTTCAAGAACATGGGCTCTTAGGGCCGAATGCGAACCTCACTGCTGTTTGGATTATCGCACGTAGTGAGCAAAAGTTTAGGTTGTGTGCCACCACATATTAATTTGTGCTGTCCAGAAAAATAGCTTTACTCCTGTTATTTTGCTGGCCTCAACAAGATAAATGCAATTGAATCTACTGCCATCGTGAAATCCTTCACTACACTCGATCATTCAAAGGTGAACTCCTCAGCACAGACAGTGAATGCCAACCCACTCGAGCAAACCTCCAAACACAATGCAGACACAGTCAACTCTCATTTTGTAACAACTCTGTACAGAAAACATATCAAAATCGTCAAAAGACGTTCCTCTGATACAATGGTCAGCTGGCTACATGTTGGCTTCTTCGCAAGCGTCGATCCATTCACTGTAAACATCGATAGGTTCGCTTAGATGTGTGATCTCAGAGGTAAACTTCTGTCCACAAATGGTACACAAAACAAGTCCTTTCTCTGTGAGGTGGTCCATTTTGGCTATCACAGCCTTGTCATGATTACAAAATGGGCATGTAAACATTGTATCAATCTTAGGGGCGACCTTTTTTGGTGGGGGTTTACTGGACTTCCGTTTTCCCTGTAAGTTTCGTTTGTCGGATAAGAAGAAAACTAAGTTGTTAGCGTTCGAGACAGAAAAATAACTTCAGAGTTCGGGACTAACCATTCTGAAAATATTATTCTATACTTCCTATCGAGTCTTCCTAGAACATCAGGGCTTAGTGGCGTTGTTAGGATACGATGATGTGCACCGATCAGTGCTGCTGCACTCTAAACCGTTCGGCTTCCGTTATCGCTACAACGTTCGTTGCAGTCTACGCGTATCTGCACGCTAGTGTACTCGTGTACTGTACCTTCGTACGTGTACAGTACGTGTACTGTATTTATCTTCGAAGGATAATCATGCAACGTATCATATGATATCATAGTCTAGCTAGAAGTCTGTACATGTACACGTGTAGTAGATCTGATTACAAAAAGACTGAACTCTAACCCATCCGGGCAAAACATGTGATCTAAATGCGAGCAGACTACACTACGAACAATCCTCTCACGTAGCAAGCAACCCCGCGACGGGATTCATGAAACCCGTGTGAGCCTCACGAGCGCACGGAGCCGGGGCGTCGCAAGCTGTGTCGGGCTCCATAAATAGAATTTGCGCTGCGTGGAAGTTTTCAGAGTCACGTGCGGTTCTGAGCGCGTACGAGATGGGCGCGCCAGCGATGCGGTCCCCGATGGCGGATACGAGCGCGACGGAGATGTGGCCCATGAAGTCTTTTGAGATGTGGCCCTAGAAGTCTACGTGTACCTTCGAAGATAGAATACTTCCGTACGGAAGTACTTCCGGGAAGTACACGTACACGTACTTTCGAAAGTACTTTCGTACTTATTTCGTACTTTCGTACTTTCGAAAGTACGGAAGTAAAAATCAATGTCTCGCGCTGTAATCTCGGATTCGTAGCTTTTATGTACAAAATCTCGTGTATGCAAATCAGTCTCACTCAAAAAAAATATGTACACGGTTCATCGGCTTGAACCCGAGCTTGATCTATTATGATATTTTCGTACGAAAATAATACTTGTACGAAAATAATACTTGCGAAAGTACTTTCGAAAGTACGAAAGTACTGTACTTTCGAAGGTACCTTCGTACACGACTACACGTATTTCCGTAGGGCCTACTTCCGTATGTAGCCCTATTTTAAGAATATTTATTCCATCATACTGTAGTCTGCTAGCTACTGTAGGGCTAAGTTAACTAATGTATGCGTATCAGTTGCGTATCTACAGTATCATTACTTCCGTACCTTCGAAGGTACACGGCTTCACACTACACGCGTACACGGTACACGTACGAAGTACGGCTTTCGTATCTTCATAATAGTAGTCTCGAGACTTCGCGCGTACCATCGAAGCAGAAGCGGCATCGACGCGAGGACGCAGACGACGACGGCGCGCGCGGAGACGACGACGCGCGGGGAGGGCGCGAGCGCGGCGCCGACACCGCGGTCGCCGCGGCCGCGCGGGGGAGTGAACAGGCTCCGCATCGAAGTATCTACCAGGGGAGAACTTACTAAACTTTCGACAATAAGTATAAATACTTTCGTACATGACTGCCGGAAAAAAAAGGTAAATAAATAAGTATTTCAAAGTACGCGTACTGCAGTTTTAACTCACAATCGACGGTCTAATTTCGCTCGACCCGCAAAAGTCACCGCCTTCGGCGTGTAAATAAATTAAATACTTTCGAAAAACTAAGTTGACTAACTTACTCATTTATTTACGAAGGTATTTATTTACTATTAAAAGTTTATCCCCTGGTATTCTATCTACTACGAAGGTATCTTCGTACATACGTACGTACTTCCGTATTACATCTATTTCCATAAAACTACAGTATGATAGCCATGGACTACCTTCGTACAAGCTTGTACGAAAGTACGAAAGTACTTTCGTACGAAAGTACGAAAGTACCTTCGAAGGTACAGTAATACTATCTACGAAGGTACGTACAGTATCTAACTTAGCTTTTTTCGAAGGTACTGTACTGTACCTTCGAAGGTACAGTATCTACGAAGGTACAGTATCTACGAAGGTACACGTGTACAGTATCTAACTTAGCTATTTTCGAAGGTACCTTCGAAGGTACGAAAGTACCTTCGAAGGTACTTTCGAAAGTACTTTCGTACAACGTACCTTCGAAGGTACCTTCGTAGCTAGCTAGCTAGTGGCTATCAGCGTAAGGATAACAACTTATTGTTAAGGTCACGCTCCGCTAATTGAATTTCCCGTGCCAAAAGTACGAATTTTGTGTGCGTATTTTGTCTAAATCGCAAAAAACGTACTTTTGTGCGCGCCCACGCTCCGTCGCGGCGTCGATCAACTTGAAACTTCGGCGCGCTCATCCTTTTATATCCTTTCTAAGCTCATATCCTTTCGCTGATAGCCACTAGAGCTAGCTACCTTCGTAGACGAGTCTACTGTACGTGTAGCTATGACTAGTTTGACTACGTGTAGCTTTTTTAGCCCTAGCCATAGACGAGTTGCGCTAAGTCACCAAATTTATAACGCCGAATTAATTTGCGAATCCAAATTCGTATGAGCGTCAGGTAGACGCGCCCCCTCACGTCCGCGCTTCCCCATGCGCCGTCGCAGCTTGGATTGACCTGACATTTTACAGAGCAGCCATTTGCGATTTTAGACAACAGATACGTGCATTTGCGCGGCGGGAAAAAGACGGGAATATAGTTTTCGGACCCCTAGTACGAAGGTAGCTAGTAGCTAGAGGTATCTATCTACCTGTAGCTACAACGTTGTAGTCTAGCTAGGGATAATAACATTGTAGTCTACAACGTTACACGTACGAAGGTACACAATTGCTCTATCTTCGAAAGTACTTTCGTATTATCTTCGTACTTCCGTGTGACAGAGCAAGTCAAGCTACACGTGTACGTGTAGTCTACAACGTTGTAGGGCGGGGGCTAGTTAATAACTCAAGCGTACTTATCATAAAAATAACTTCCGACGTGAGGGCAACCCGCGAACTGCATAGGGCTAGTAGCTAGCTTGAATTGCTCTGTCATAGCCCTGCCTACATGTATGTACTTCCGAAAGTACGCCGTACTTCAGGAAGTACTTCCGGAAGTACGAATGAAGATAGCCCTACACGTACGTGTACAGTACACGTACACGTAAGTTACAACGACATACACATAGAATACTGTAGTTTAGTGTAACGTTAAATTATTTGGACGTGTACACGTGCACGTATCACTCACGTATCTATTTCCGGAAATATGGCCCTATGAGCTGCCCTATGAATAAGAAGGCATGATACTGTACGAAAGTACAATATGATACTTCCGGAAGTATTTCCGTACTTCCGTACGAAAGTACGAAAGTACACGTGTACAGTACGAAAGTACTTCCGTACGAACTTCCGTACGAACAAATGAATACGTCGTTACACTATGATACACGAATTGTACAGTACACGTACTAATTTCATTCGACGAGCGAAGAATATCGCTATCTTTTCCGCAGTGTACTGTACAGTTACTGTATGTGTACTCGCGTACGTGTAATTCCGGAAGTATACACGCAGGACTCGCAAGGCTTCCAGAAACCGGCCACCAGCCTGTTTCTCAGCAACTTCCTTCAGTGCATTTATACAACAAGTCCGTTGACAAGATAGCGAGGGCCGTGTATTTTAAAAAATTGGTAAATTAACCTGAAGTTCAAATGATATCGGCAATTGCTTGGTTGCCCTTGAGGACCTCACCCACGACTCCCCGGGACGCGCTCGAGAACGAACTGGGCTTATCGGCGGCTCACGAGAGCATCGACTTCGAAGACGGAGTCTACTCTGGGTCAGGTGAGGATGACTGTTCACGTGAACAGGACGAGTTAACTTTTCAAGAGGAGAAGGCAGACCTTTCGGGAAGTATTGTCCGATACGACGAAGCGGTGAGCCATGCTCTAAACGAATCCTCGCGAACCGCAGGCCACAAAGCTGAAGGCCTGGATGCGGCTCTGGCAGAGCTCGATATGGACAAATATGATGATGATGACGGCGAGGATGTCAACGCTACGCGAATCTTCGGCGCCGGGCGCACGAGCCACTATGTTACTAATGATGAAGATCCGTACATGACTATCAAAGATTCAGAGGACGAAGAAGCCGAAGACTACCCTGATGACTACTCGCTGCGCTCTTCCGATCTCTTAATGTTGGCTGCCCGTGCAGACGAAGATGTCAGTCACCTCGAGGTATATGTCTACGAAGAGTCGATGATAGGTGAAGTGCCGGAGTCCAATCTTTATTGTCATCACGATATACTATTACCTGCCTTTCCATTGTGTTTATCACCGATTGGGTGTCCTTCATCTGAAGATTCCCAGAGTCAACATAACCTAGTAGCAGTCGGGACAATGTATCCTGGAATTGAGATTTGGGACCTCGACTTAATTGACTCTATCGAGCCCTTGACAACACTGGGTGGTTACAGTCGCGATGCTATCAGTCATGGACAAGTCAGTTGTGACCTCACTACAAATAAGTCTTCGAGCTGCCAACAGGTAAAGAGTACACGTGGAAGCTCTGCTGGGAGAAGGAAAGATTCAGAAAGTGGAGCACCGAAGCTTCAAACGAGCAGTCACAGTGATGCGATATTGGGGCTATCTTGGAATTATCAATTTCGAAATTTGCTGGCGTCCGCTTCTGCTGACTACACAGTGAAGGTCTGGGACATAACGACAAACTCTGTTAAGTACACCATGAAACATCATAGAGACAAAGTGCAAGCTGTAGACTGGAATCCCATTGAACCCACCGTGCTTCTTACCGGCGGTTTCGACAGCTGCATCGCTATCGTTGACATCAGGGCTCCAGAGAATGCAGCTCTGAAATGGGATGTTGGGGCTGATGTAGAATGTGCGGTGTGGCAGCTTGGCAAATCCACAAAGATAATCGTTTCAAATGAGAAAGGCTTAGTTACATGCTTAGATACCCGTAAAGGTGAGGGGTCGTTGCCCTTGTTCAGCCTTGCGGCACATGAAAGTGCAACAACTTCCTTGAGCATTTCGCCTGGGACTCCAACTCTCGTTGCGTCATGCTCGACTGACAAGACGGTGAAATTGTGGGATA
Organism: Micromonas pusilla CCMP1545; assembly: GCF_000151265.4. NCBI lineage: Eukaryota > Viridiplantae > Chlorophyta > Mamiellophyceae > Mamiellales > Mamiellaceae > Micromonas > Micromonas pusilla. The sequence continues at coordinate 911,688 of NW_003315883.1, forward strand.
TTACAAATGACGAACCAAGTTTGGTTGCACAGAAAGACCCTGATGTTGGAGCAATTTTCTCTGTTGGATTTTCGACATCAGTGCCTTATCTTATTGGCTGTGCTGGGTCAAAGGGTGAAGTGGCAGTTTGGGACATTCTCACTGAGAAAGCTGTGTCACAAGGGCCACACGGTGCAACACTTCAAAAGTACAACCGGGCTGCTGCACTCGGCATTATCAAGGAGTTTGTTATCTAAATCCCCTGTACTTTTACATTTGTGCGTCTTCGAGTTCGCGAATCACGATCCACAACACAGCTCTAGCTAGTAAGTCCTGTAGTTGGCGAATGTATTTTCTCTCTAGAATTCAACCACTGCTAGTTCAAAATACTTGGAATGATAGGCATATGGTCAAGATTCCCTGACTGAGCATTTCTATGCTGACCTCACCTTCGAAGTCCAGGATGCTGAGTATGCTTAAACATAACAGCTACGCAGGTATTTTTTGATGCCAACACTAACATCAGGACTGCTTTCGCAACTAGTCACATGTTTACATGTTCAGCACAATGCCGTCATTGACTTTATGCTTTTGCCCTTGAGAAATACATTCAGCCACCCACACAATGTTCCTGATTTCTTGCTCCCTCCTTTTCAGGCAGCCATAAAAGGTTGCATAATTGAACTGCTCTTGAAATGTTGTGTCACAGAACTTCATTTCTTGCTCACAGAGGATCTGAAATAATTGCGGTCATAAAATGGTTGTGTGCTGGAAAATTAAGAAGTGAACTTGCCCTTTCAATAAAATCTTCACTATATACAATGAGTGATGTTGACATGCTGCAAAATGTGGGGTCCTTGCGCATCGCAGCGCGGATTCGCTCCGGAACTTCGAATTGTGCAAGCTCAAATTGACCCCTTGTATAAAGTGTCCCATACTTAGATAGTACGAGGCAGCGACTGTCAGGGGAGAGGTCAATGCCGGACGAGTTCATCGTGATGTTTATCGCTCTTCTATCAGCTTCAAAATACAGGATATTCTGGGAATCGCCAATGGCTATTTGTAGTTGCGAAGATGATTCAAGTATCGACGGTACATACCCTCATGAGCGCAGATGTGCCCCCATCGAGTTTATAACAAAAAGCAAGGAACTCTTTCAAGTATGCCTGAAGGATTACGTTAGCAGAAATACGATAGCCAGCATTTCCTGATTCCACTCCTTGTAAAGTTTGCTGCGCATGAATTCCAAGTTCAGCTCATCGAGATTGATATCACTGGTACACTCGCCAAAGTAAGGCGACAGTGGTGAGTCTGCTAAAACCAGTCTGTATAGATCACTGTTTGACACGAAATAAATGAAATTCAATTGTAAACAAGAAGACTCGACATTTCACTTCATGGTGCTCGGAACAGTCAATGATGATATGGAATCAAACAAGCCAAGTGGATGACACTTGTCAAGAAGAACCTGGGACAGCACATGTTAAATCATTCCAGGAGATCGTCAGTTCGCTTCAACACACAAATAATTTATCTTACCTTGAGGTCAAGCTCGTGATTTTTTCCAGAGATCACCAAAATGACATTATCGATCATGTGTCCATGTGTCAAAAAATTAAGGAATGTCGAAACTGGCTCTGATGCCTCTAGGAAAGGTCATATCATGACTCATTTGCTTTATCGATATCACTCACTTGCTTTTGAGGCAACTTATCTGTGCAACTACAGATTAGTTCTTTTAAAGCTGGCTTCCAGTCCGACCTGATAGCGAATCCTGTTGAAGTCATCAACTAATTTATTCGAACAATTCGCGAAAAAAGTTGAAGTATGAAGCGATGCGGTTTCATTTAAAAACTCGGATTCAAAGTCGGTGTTGCACTGAAGGAAAGAAGAATCGTCAGCATAAAATCGACAAGCTAAAAGAGTTTGTTCTACGTGGTTATTTACCAATTGTAACTTCAAGTCATCCAGCGAGTCACACTGTCCTAAGTTCCTGTATTCTTGAGCGGAGATGAGGCCGCGACGAAATCCGCGTAAAGCTGCATCAAGAAATCCGTCCTTTACGTTGAACGAAACTTCTTCTGGACAGTTCATCTTTTCCTATCGCTTCTTTACTAGTGGTATTTTACGTTGAGCGGTTGGGAAAAATAGCAATGCGCACAAAATAAAGCGCTCGAAAATGTTTACGCCAATTGAGAGAGAAGATAGATAGATCTACCTCGCTTTTGTGTCCGTCCCAAGTTCGTGTCGAACCACGTTTGTACCGTCATATCAACTGAGCCCCACGTGTACAGTGACACTACAACGTTGTACAGTACGAAAGTACTGAACGGAAATAGATAGACCTTCATTCGTACAACTACAGATGTACGAAAGTACTTTCGTACGAAAGTACGAAAGTATGTACACGTACAGTACGTGTAGCTATGATATGTATGATATGTATGTATGAAGGTATGAATATGTATGTATCATAGCTATGATATCAACGTGTACGTAGCTCTATGATATGTATGATACTTTATGATATCTATCATACTTCCGGAAATAGATACTTTATTTACTTCCGTACACGTACAGTAACAACTTACCTGTTACGTGTATGTAGCTATGTACAGACTATTCAACTATCTGACGTTTTGATGACGCCCGTTACGCTTCAAACGAAACGCCCGCGAGGTGCACGCACGGTATCAAGATAAACCCTCGAACGGGATAGAATATACAATGTCAACCGATGGAGAGAGAGTTGATAATCATACCTCATATTTTTCCCTTACGAAACCACTCGTTGCAAGTGAGTGGCAATTTTTAGCTGAAGGTTCAGCTCACGTGGTGCTTCGATATTGTGGAAGGAATCCAAAACTCGCGTTCAAAATTTTAAGACTGCGCAAGGTCGATAATTTGCATCTTGCGTGTCACAAGGATAACATAGTCGAGCGGCTTCAGGTTACTGACAAGCTTCTCTGGAGTTGTCATAGTCGCTTGAGCTCGACGAAAGTGACCTCCGCAGAGTTTTCCGAGGAATATGTGGACTCAATACTACGCCCACTGGTCGGAGATAACTTGACTTATCCCAGCGATTCGATAAACATAGATGTTGACTTTCTTTCTGCGACTGCTGTTGCCATAGCACCCATGCGAGACCTGTGTCGTGTTCGGAATTCGGAAATTGATTTCCAAGCGAAATTTGCAGTCCTTCACCAGAATCACAACCTTTTTCCTGGATCTTCAGCATTGCGTGCCGCGTGCCGTCCTACCTTTTCAGTGGAACTGAAACCTAAATCGTGCCTTGCGAACACCGCCGATTGCTTCGGTAACTTGCGCTTCCAGCTGCACCAAGCAATCAAGGTATCAACAGGCAGGGAACGGCGATTTAGCAGGTATGATCCTGCTGGGCTATTTTTCGGTACTACTTCCGGTGAGCGCCCACGCGAAAGTCGCTTCATGTGGCAGGGTGTAGTCGCATGTCGAATTAGACTAAGGCGTACACTTCTATCGCTCGTTGCTGATCCACAGAATAATTTCTGTGTACGGAGAGACGATAACAAAAAATATTTGCCACTTGAAACATACCCACCACCTGATACTTGTGAAAGCAAAAGTGAAAGTGCTCGCAATTATTTTGTAAAAGTAGGTTCCGTGCTCCAGCTTAGCAGTCTTGCACAGTTACTGCGTCTTGATTTCTGCCCATTGGTTTTGGGCGTCGAGAGGTTCTCAAAAGAGGCAGCAACAATAGATTGTTTCCTGAATGTTCTCATAACTGCACTTGAACATTCTGAAGTTCTTTCAAGAGTGATGGCACTTCAGCGCATGGACAGAATAGGCATTCAATTGGCTAACGTTCTCGCAGCAAAATTGATACGACATCTTTTGACAGGAAACGAAAGATCTCCTGGAGAGCTGAAGGCCAAGAATGTATTTGACAGAAAGAGTGGAACTGTGAGTTCACAACAGTTGCTGCGCGATCTCATAGTTTCCCGTACTGCTACAGATTGCTCCGTGATAATTGCTCTGCAACCGCAGCAGTATTCTGGTCTTCCTTTCTTGAGTCAAGGGGAGATGCTACTCAATATTCGTGGTCCTCGCAAGCAAGCTGAATCTCGTGAGAAAGTTATCCGAGACTGTCATATCTACAGGTGCCACACAGCAGTCGTTGATCTTGACATGAAATCGATATTCAAGCTTCAAGAGTGGCTGGTTCAAGACACTGAGATCAGGGCCAACTACAACGTGAGGGCAAGGTCTAGTGCTTCTCGATATTGACAATTAATTGTTCCAAGCGTCATTGAGCGTGAAGCCAATTTTGTAATGAAATTTTACCACTACACAAAAGCATATAAACAGGTCGGTATGAACCTTTGCCGCTAAAAAGCAAGCATACGCGGACAATCTCTCTTGCATAGCATCCTGGTCGATCTCTCTCGCTTGCATGTTCCGCTGAAGTGTGATATGTCTCAGGACATCCCTAACGACGGCATATTATTGTTGCCAAGGGCACCACTATGCCGTCCTGCTCTCAGTTCACTTAAGGTCATGGTGGGGTAATTCACGATTTCAGAAAAAAAGTACGAAATTTAGACTGAATACGCATGCAGATTGCAAAAACGTACTTTCGTACGCGCCGTCGCTGCGCGGATCGATTTGAAACTTCGTCACGATGATGTCCATTACAAAGCTGATGCGCTCACAAAGTTTCGCGAGTTTTGGAGGCCTGGAAGACGGTTTTAGGACCCCTCAGCGACTTTTTAGTTGTACTGTACTTGTACATAATAACAACTTAGTGGATAAAAATAAATAAAGAGGCAACGATATTTGTACACATACTTCATTCCGTATTTAAACATTGTAACGAAGTACGAAAGTACTTTCGAAAGTACTTCCGTGCCGTTGGTTGTACCGTTGTACAGCTGTACAACGTACGTGTACTGTAAACGTACCTTCGAAGATAGAATACCTTCGTTGCTCCGGAAATAGATAGTTTATTTTCGTACGAAGGTAAGTTGACTTAATAAAAGTTGACTTATCATATCATATCATATGAAGTAAAAATATAAAATAAAGTACACGCACGTACTTCCGGCAGTACGAATCGAAGGTACACATACACGTGCGTTGTAGTTGTACTTTCGGAAATATGTACGGAAGTATGGGCCACGATAACTAAAACTTGAGGTCAGCGCAACATTTAGTCAGAAAATACACTAGATGGGGTACGAATTAATATATTGAACTAAAAATATATTACACTCTGGCGATTGGCGATCTGTATGACTTGCGTGGTGAGGGAGTACATCATTGTATATGTAGAAATATACTTTCACAGCGAAGCAGTATTTCTAAATTTATTTAGCGAGGGGGGGAGGTGCCAGAAATATTGATGTAGGCGTGCACGTAGTCACGTAGTACTAGTACTAAATAGTCAGAATAATTGTTCATTGATGGCGTTAGGCTTGTACGAAATTACCTTCATATTATCTTCATTCGTACAGGTGCACGTGTGCGCGTATTGTAGTATGTACCTTCGTACGAAAGTACTACCTTGCTTCGTATGTAGTACGAAGGTATGAAGATATGTACCTTCGTACCATAGTAGTGTAGGGATACACGTACATGTACAACAAATGGGTTAGAGCTCAGTCTTTTTATAAATCAGAACTACAACTACACACAACTAAATACGGAAGTACGGAAATAGAATACTTCCGGAAGTACCTTCGTTCGTTCGTAAACGTATAAATACGAAGGTACAGTACCTTCGAAGGTACTTTCGTAGTTATATATTACTGTTTATTTATGATAAAACAACATTGTGTACTTCCGGAAATAAAATAAAATAAAAGTTATCGCGTACACGTACGTGTACATGTACACGTGTACACGTACAATAAACGGTGTACTTTCGTAAACTACAACGTTGTAGCTAGTCGACTGTACGTGTACGTGTAGTGTCTTTGAATCACAGGCCGGTTTTATCTCTGGAGGACTGTGTCCCGCACTTTTCTCAACGTCGAACGTGTCTTGAGCTCGAAACGGGAAACAAACCGGCACCGCACAAAAGGACAACGCGCAGTGCTACGCACGGCTGTAGCGAAAAATCAAACACGCAAGCAAGGTGCGTCGCGCGTGGACGGTCACTCGCCTCCGCTCCCTCCCTCCAGAGCGTGTCACCTGCAGATCGGGAGCTGGCGTCTCTGGGTTGTCTTAATTGTCGCGCGCCTTCAAAGCGCGCGATCGAGCGCGACGATCGGTTCCGGCCGCCGATCTGTCCCTAAACGCGAACATCTACCGCGGCCGGTATTGCGGATGTCATCTCCCCTAGCCCCTCATCCCGCGTGCATTAAACACGCGCCTCGCTGGCGCAACCTCCATACTTACTCGATAAACTCTCCCGCGCTCAGGCGTGCGTTGGATCTCGACCTCCAACCCCGTCCCACATCTGAAGTCACGGAAGTGCCATGGCGGGCAAGGCGAAGATCTCGTATTTTTACGATCCGGACGTCGGTAACTTTTACTACGGTCAAGGTCACCCGATGAAGCCCCACCGCGTCCGCATGACGCACAACCTACTTCTTCATTATGGCGTATACAAGGAGATGGAGGTGCGCATAGTTTTATCGGTTATTGGCTGCGATGAGTGTTTGATGATACGCGGTCAACGACTTGAAACACTCGAACGAAATCGCTCGCAAATCTGCAAACCTAACATCATGACACTTCCTCGCAGCTGTTCCGTCCCGCCCTCGCTTCCGCGGAGGACATGACTCAGTTCCACTCTGACGAGTACATCGAATTCTTACGGTTGATAACCCCGGACAACCAGCACGAACACATGAGGCAACTGAAACGATTCAACTGTGCGGAGGATTGTCCCGTGTTCGATGGATTGTTCAACTTTTGCCAAATCTACACCGGTGGGAGCGTAGGAGGGGCGGTGCGTTTGAATCACAAGCAAACTGACACGGTCGTTAATTGGGCTGGTGGATTGCACCACGCAAAGAAGAACGAAGCGTCCGGGTTTTGTTACGTTAACGACATCGTGCTCGCCATTCTCGAGCTTCTTAAAGTCCATCAACGCGTGTTGTATATCGATATCGATATTCATCATGGCGACGGTGTGGAAGAAGCTTTTTACACCACCGATCGCGTAATGACAGTTTCGTTTCACAAGTTCGGCGAGTATTTCCCTGGCACCGGTCACCTTCAAGACATTGGGCAGCACAAGGGGAAGCATTACAGCGTAAATGTTCCGCTCAAGGACGGCATCGACGATGAATCATACAATATGCTTTTCAAACCTGTCATGGCGAAAGTGATGGAGATGTATGCTCCGGATGCAGTCGTATTTCAGTCCGGCGCAGATTCCTTGACAGGAGATCGCCTTGGCTGCTTCAACCTTAGCATCCGAGGACACGCGGAGTGTCTTAAGTATATGATGACCTTCAATGTGCCTTTACTTGTGTTAGGCGGCGGCGGGTATACGATCCGAAACGTCGCGCGGTGTTGGACTTACGAGACAGGGTGTCTTCTTGGTCACGAGCTCGATGATAAGATGCCGGTGAACGACTACAGCGAATATTATGGCCCCACGCATACGCTGCAAATATCGCCTTCGAACATGGAGAACCAAAACACGCCAGAGTACCTCGAAGGCGTGCGGAACCGTATTTTGGAGAACCTCTCAAAAATCGCACCTAAACCGTCCGTTCCTTTTCACGATGTTCCCCCAGATGCGATCACTCAAGAGGCACAGGAGGTGAAGGAAGACCCGGATGCAAAAGGTGGTGGTGCAGAGGCGGAAGCATCCAGAAGAGCGCATCACTCCGAGCTCGAGCCGGGCGAGGGAGATCGCGATGACAGACCATCACGTCAGGACCACGACACGCGCGACATGAACACTGTAACTACATACGAGCCAGGCTCTCATAAATTTGAGGACGCTATCAAGGATGAAGAAGATGCATCGGATGTTGATGCGATAGCTGAGCTCGGAGATGCAGCTGCTGCTGGCGATCCGGGTGAAGACGCTGATGCAAAGGTGAAAACGACGAATTGTGATGAGTTGGTTCTCGACAGAGACTATGCCGACGGAGGTCTAGGTCGCGACGACAGCGATGAACTTGATCGGGCACCTTCGGTCTTGCCTGGGATAATTTTGAACGACCACGACGGTCAGTGAACTGACCGTAGTGGATATGAGAGGGGGGGAGGGGGAGACATACGCGACTTACTGAAAAAAAACGCGAAATTCATTGTTCACCTGGCTTGCTACTCGTCACAACTTGAAGTGTCACCCAAACTATTTACCTGTCACCCGTGCTTGAGTGGTCTAGTCGTTTCTCAGACACCACACACACACACGGTGGATGTGAGTGAGAGTGGGAGGGCGCAAGGTAGGGGTACTCGTAGAACTACTGTACTCGCGGATTAGAATCCGCACGAGCCCTATTTTTGTAATCTTCACACACACACACACACACACACACACACACACACACACACACACACACAGGCGCGAGGGCGCGAACGTGATAGCCAGGGCACTCCAGCTGGGGGTACACAATACACACACACACACACACACAAACACACGCGCACACACACACACACACGCACACACACACATACTGTTAGTTATATAGTACAAGCACACACCACACGACGCCACTCATACACTTTCACACACACACACCTTTCACACACCTTTCACACAGTGATGTGCTCGACTGCGGTACACACGTGCGCCTGGGCTGTGGCAAGGCGAAGGGCCGTGGCACGGCGGAGGCTCGTAAAATCCAGGTCACTGCGAACCAAGAAGTTATGGGCGCTTTCGCGAATGCGTTGTCGGTGCCCACGAGGAGGAGCTCTCGCGGAAGAACGCGGCAACCCCTCGGGCGAACTTTTTGGGAACGTTTCGCTGGAAGATGCTTCTCGACTCTTCTCGGTACGCTTTCCCCCGACCACTGGGTGCAAGCTTGAACTGCGGGCGACGTCTTGTGGGCGTGGTCTTGTCGCCACTGCGCCTATTGCTCAGGGTGAGACGCTCGTATCCGTGCCTTGGCGGGAGTCCGTTCACGTAATCGAGAACGGGCACGACGACGATCTTAGACTCGCTCTTGCGCTCCTCGATGTCCTGGAAGCCGGAATCAGTGTGAGCAATGACGCACGCGTGAATGCGTGGCGGGAATACCGCGTAATGCTGCCCATATCTACTGGCGCGGCCGCCTTCTGGTCTTCAGAAAACGTTTCCGCGTTGCAGTTGCCAGAGGCAGTAAAGAAGACCTCTGAGTTGCACGAGAAGTTTATGCGATATGTGGACGAAGTTTCGTCTTCCAGTGAAGTTTCTCCAGGCGTTCGTTCGAGGGCGGATGTGATGTGGGCACTCAGCATGGTGCACAGTCGATCATTCTCAGTGCGCACGCCCTTTGGCCACGCACGTGCGCTCGTTCCGTTTGCGGATTTATTCAATCACAAAACTGAGGATCCAACCGCAGCGCGAGAAACGGATGTAACTCTTTCAATGAGCGGTCGCGTGAACGACAATGGAACCAGGGATAACGAACCTTGGATTGTGGACTGGGGTACCAAAGGTGAGATGGATCGTGATGATGTTCGAGACGCTGGCGCTGACTCTGCAATGTTTCACATGCGTTCGATATGGAATTTTGATGTCAACGAAGAGGTGTTCATAACGTATGGGCACGAGACGTCCGCGGAACTGTTGTCTTCCTATGGTTTCTTCCCGTGTCCTAATCACGGTGAATATATCCGCGTGTACGATGACGTCCAAGAGTTGCTAGACGATGATCGTTGGGTAAAAAATAAAACACCAAAAGCGGGAGCGGAGAAGGAGGCGGTGATTTGGTCCGCACTTGCTGTCGAGGCACCGCTGGCGATTCGCCCTGGCGGCTTACACGCCAGCGCACATTTGCTCGGGTGTCTACGCGTTATGCACGCCAGTGGCGGGAGTGCAGAAGATGACGGGAGTGGATTACATATGATAAGAGACGAAGATGTCCCGGACGTTGGGCACAGTGTATTTGTTTGGACGGAAGGGGGGCTCACGTGTGGGGCTTGGGCAAGGGAGACCGTTGTTATGGTGAATTCCGATGACGTAGCAGTGTCGAGGGCGAGAGCGAGAGCAGTGGTCGATGCGGCAGCTTTAGGCCAGGCGGCAGCGCGGTGCACTGAGATGCTTGAGGACCTGCCTACGACGCTTGAAGAAGATGAGGTGCTGCTTCGAGAGCTAGAGTCTTCTGGAGGGGTTGAGGCGACATCCGAACGTATGTATGTTTGTGATGCCGAGTCAACGGCATCGTCGAATTCTGCCAGGCAGACTAGGGTTGACTTCGCGCAGTTCATGACTGCGTTGAAGTACCGGATATCCGCGAAGAAGGTGCTCGTTAATTTCATCAACTTGTGTCGAGCACATGGAGTAGAGCCAAGTCCTCTGTTATAAAACCTCCGCTTCATTCCTGCATGTAAAATTCACATCGTCGATGATGTTTGTTCGTTGAGCGCTCGCCAAGCAGGCGTTGATTCTGCGCGGCGGCGGCGGCGGCAACCGCGGAGGGGGCAGGTGGTACCCGTAGTCAGCGTATCATGTTCGGAGCGCGTAGGGTTCGCGCTGTAAAAGTGATACACAAAAATACTAGGAGTTCCTTCGAAGATACCAAGGTATAGAATAGCTATGTTAATATGTACTTTCGTACCTTCGTAATATGTACCGAGAAGGTACATACATTTGTACTCTCGAAAGTACTTTGTACTTTGTAGTACGGTACTAAACGTACAGCGTTAGTTGTATCAGCGCCTCCGGCGCTTCGGCCGTCGGTCAGTTGCGGGAAGTGCGGTCAGGTTGATCGGCGGTCTCGATCGGGACAGCGGTTTGAAACTCATACTCCAAGTCACGACGTTGCCTCCGCGTCGTCGCAAGTGGCGCGTCGCGCGCGCGCGCCGCGCGCGCAAGTGGCGCGTTGCCCTAGCGTGAAGAGCCAGGACGCGTTGAGTTACGAACCCGCTCGAAACTACGACTCCAGTGAAACACGCGAGATCTGAAAGCGCGAGCCCGACCAAAACTAGGGCGCACTTTCGGTGGTTCGAAATTTCACCCCCGGAGGCCGGAAGCAGCCCAGATGGGAGAAAGTGCTTCACATTTCCAGGCGTACTTCCCCCAAACGGAAGCAGTAGTGTAGCTAGCCTGTAGCTAGCTCTAACCATACATAATAAACGTTTTATGTACATTGTAGCTATCTACCTTCGAAGGTAGCTAGCATATCTAGCTAGAGCTACCTTCCTAAGTACGAAAGTACTTTCGTACGAAAGTAATCTATTTATTAAACCTTCGAAGGTACTTTCGTACTTTCGTAGCTAGCTATCTACCTTCGTACGAAGGTAGTAGCTACTACGAAGGTACAACATTGTAGCTAGCTGGCTAGCTACCCTGTAGCTACCTTCGAAGGTACCTTCGAAGGTAGATATTAGATATGATATGATACGAAGGTGAAGATAAATAGCTAGAATGGATACGTTGTAGGGGTTGTACGTGTACACGTAGTTGTACTGTAGCCCTCCGTCCTCCTCCAAATAAATACGGTTGTACAAAGTACTTTCGTACTTCCGTACTTCCGTGCGTGTGTAAGTTGTCTACGAAGGTACTTCCGTGCCTTGCTTTATGGAAGTAGGGCTACGTGTACGGAAATAGATACTTTCGTACGAAAGTACGAAAGTACTTTCGTACTTTCGAAAGTACTACTTCCGTACTTCGTTTGTACTTTCGAAAGTACTTTCGTACAAGGTACGTACGTGTACAAACTGTACGTGTACATGTACCTTCATACCCCACGAAGGAAAAATATTGATATTATGTGTATCCCTGTGGACAGCTGGACTAAAGTTTATCCGCGCTCGCCGAACAATTCGCCACGCAGAACCGCTTCACAGCCCTCGGTATCCGGTATTCGTCTCACTCACACAAGATGTTAGCTTCTCTTCCGATGACTTCAGCTGCGTTGACTGTCGCGCGCACTGCTGTCGGCCGCACAACTCGGGTTCCCACGGTTTTCCGCGCCAACCAGCGTGAGTAGTTTTGCAGTACGCAAAAGACATTTGAGCACACTCTGACTTTACACTTAAATCTGTCACAAAGCCGTCTGTTCAACATAATCTTCGCATGTCATTGTTATTTCCCTTCTACAGGTTCGGCTCTCGGGAAAAACTCGTCTTACTTTGGATTTGGAACTGGAAACAAAAATACTAAGAACACTCCCAACTCAGACGGTCAACTCGCTGCTGCGACTTCAGTTGATGGTTCGTTCTCCTTTATACATTTCGCAATTGTCTTCAGAGGGCGTATTCTAATTTTCTCTCACAACTTGATTTTGCTCCTCGATTATCTTTTCAGCTCCTGTTTGCATTGTGACTGGTGCTTCCCGAGGAATCGGAGCTGCTATTGCGCGTGCTCTCGGTGGTGCTGGAGCTCGAGTTGTAGTGAACTACTCTGCGTCTGCTGGACCAGCAGAGGAAGTTGCAGCTGCGATCAAGGCAGCCGGCGGTGATGCAATCTGCGTGCAAGCTAATGTTGGTGTTGAAGAGGATGTGGATAAACTATTCGCTGAAACTGTAAAAGCTTTCGGGGAGGTGAACGTTCTGGTAAATAATGCAGGAATCACACGAGATACGCTGATGATGCGCATGAAGTTACAGCAGTGGCAGGAAGTGATTGATTGCAACCTTACTGGCGTATTTATGTGCTGCCAGGCTGGGACCAAAGCAATGAGTAAGAAAAAGCCTGTGAGAGGGCGCATCATAAACATCACTTCAGTAGTTGGCGTCACAGGCAACGCTGGGCAGGCTAATTATGCAGCATCGAAGGCCGGTGTCATAGGTTTAACTAAAACTATTGCACGCGAGTATGCTGGACGCAATATTAACTGCAATGCTGTTGCTCCCGGCTTCATCGCTTCCGATATGACTGCTGAGCTCGGAAGCGCAGTTGAGGCAAAGATTCTTCAGACTATCCCACTTGGACGTTATGGTCAGCCAGAAGATGTTGCTGGCCTTGTTAAGTTTCTGGCACTGGATCCGGCCGCTGCATACATAACTGGTCAGGTTTTCAATATTGACGGTGGAATGGTTATGTAAATTTTTGACCATAGATCCAGGTACAAAACTAAAGTGCACTCTCTCACTTCAAAGTTCGGTGTCAGAAAACCTACATATTTTTTATTGATGTTCGAAGGTATGTATTGCAAGTGAACAGAAGCATGAAGCATTCATATTCTGACGAAAACTCTGAAAAAACTCCTTGATTGAGCAATTATCGTCTGGAGTTCATCCAGCAATAGTGCCGGCGTTGAAGCAATATTTAGTATTCATAGTTTTTTTCTTGAGATCCGGCATGAGAAATAATATCTTCGAAGTACAGTAGTTGTACACGTACACGTACAGTACAACGTTAGTTGTACTACTGTAGCATATTTGTACTATCGTACCTTCGTACTTCCAGAAGTACGAAGGTACACTACACGTACACTACATTTACGTGTACTGTACAACTACAACTACTGTACAACTAATAAGGAACTAAACTATCATAACAACTATCTTCGAAGATAAAATAAAACACGTCCTACTGTAATACTGTACACGTACTCTACGTAATTCGAAAAAACGTACTTTCGTACAACGTTGTACTCGTGACTAAAAACACGTCAAAAAATTGTACGCGCGAGCACGCGCGCGCGAAACCTATCTCCTCCCCGCGCGATGCACGTCTGCGCGCGAAACTTTGCACGATGACAGTTCTAAGGCATGCGCACAGCTCCGAGCCGGGGTTTTTCGACTTTCGCGCGCGTCGCGAAGATATCGTAGATCTTGCCCGAAATCGCGATTCGCGACGTTCGCGTACCCCTCTCGCGGCAGAGAGCATGAACGCGAAATCCCAGGCTCGGCAAGTTCGGCGTTGATGCCTGGAACGCGATGGTGCAAAAAAAAATCCGTCGCGATTCCATTCGAGGAAGGAGATAGGTTTCGCGCGCGGGTGCTCGCGCGTACACTTTTGTACGTATTATCGCATTTTTATGCAAGAGTACGTTTTTTGCTGGTTTTTTTCGAATTACGTAGAGGACTACCTTTTTCCCTACTGTACTCCTTCCTTGATTGGGATCACGACGGATTTTTTTTTGCACCATCGCGTTCCAGGCATCAACGCCGAACATTCTATGCTGGCGTTTTTCGCGCTCATGCTCTCTGCCGCGAGTGGGGTACGCGATCTTCGCGAATCGCGATTTCGAGCAAGATCTGCGCTTTCTTCGCGACGCGCGCGAAATTCAAAAAAAAACGCCAACAGAGGGCTGTGTGCATCTCTTAGAACTGTCATCCTGCAAAGTTTCGCGCGCAGACGTGCATCGCGCGCGGAGGAGTGGTGTTTCGCGCGCGGGTGTTCGCGCGTACACTTTTTTACGTGTTTTTTTCATGAGTACGTTTTATAGGTGGTTTTTTTTTAATTACGTGAGGAGCTGAGGACTGACTACAACGTTGTACACGTACTGTACACGTACACGTGTCAGGGATATATTCTGTGTGCGGAAGTACGGAAGTACTTTCGTACTTCCGTACGAAAATACAATACTTCCGGAATAGATATCTATTTCCGTACGAAAGTAAAAATATCATAGAGTACGTGTAGTAGTGCATAGAATGCATAGAATACCTTCGTACGAAAGTACTTTGAAAGTAATAATAAAGTACGAAAGTACTTTCGTACTAATTAGGGCCTACAGCCCTACACGTGTACAGCTGTACACGCACTGTACACAACTACCTTCGTAAGTTGTATAAACACATACAGTACATACAGAAGCACGGAAATACTTCCGGAAATAATCACTATTTTGTAGAACAATGTGTGTAGCCTGTGTACGTGTACGTGTACAGCTGTACACGTACTTCCGTACGCCATATTCAATCTAAACCGTACGCATCACAAGTTGAGAGACCTACAAGAAGGTTGGCCCCTCCGGGCGCTAACATCTCTCTCTTTTTGCCTTTGGGAATCGCTTGAATTACTTCGATCACCGTGAGAAGGTGGTAATATCTTGAGTATTAGGTACCATGCGCAAGCACGATAGAAAAACAGATTCCAACGGGCAAACAGGGAGCACTCCCCTTGACAAGGACGACATCGCGCTTCTTAAAACATACGGACTCGGCCCTTACTCCGGATCTGTTAGAGCTCTTGAAGCCGACCTCAAAGACATTGCTAAGAGAGTAAATGATTTGTGTGGCATAAAGGAATCAGATACTGGCCTGACGATACCCAGTCAATGGGACTTGACACAGGACAAACAGACAGTCCAAGAAGAGCAGCCTTTACAGGTTGCTAGGTGCACAAAAATAATAAGTGCGAACACCGACGAAGCAAAGTACATGATTAATGTCAAACAGATAGCGAAATTTGTTGTCGGTCTTGGACAACATGTTGCACCGACTGACATCGAAGAAGGAATGCGAGTTGGCGTGGACCGCACGAAGTACTTTATCCACGTGCCCCTCCCTCCAAAAATCGATCCTTCTGTAACTATGATGACAGTTGAGGAGAAGCCCGACGTCACATACAGCGATGTCGGTGGAAGCAAGGATCAGGTCGAAAAGTTACGCGAGGTTGTTGAATTGCCACTTCTACACCCAGAAAAGTTCGTGCAGCTTGGCATTGATCCACCAAAAGGGGTGTTGTGTTATGGGCCGCCAGGAACCGGCAAGACACTGCTTGCTCGTGCAGTAGCAAACCGCACAGATGCATGCTTCATCCGAGTTATAGGATCCGAATTGGTTCAAAAGTATGTAGGAGAGGGAGCTCGACTAGTTCGTGAATTGTTTCAGCTGGCTCGCAGTAAAAAGGCTTGTCTGATTTTCTTTGATGAGGTGGATGCCATCGGAGGGGCTCGATTTGATGATGGACAAGGTGGCGACAACGAGGTGCAGCGTACAATGCTCGAGATAGTTAACCAGCTTGACGGATTTGATGCACGCGGCAACATCAAGGTGCTAATGGCTACAAATCGCCCAGATACTCTAGATCCAGCACTTCTTCGCCCGGGTCGGTTGGATCGTAAGGTTGAATTCGGGTTACCAGATCTCGACTCTCGCACTCAAATATTTCGAATTCACTCTCGTTCAATGGCTGTGGAAAGAGACATCCGCTACGAGCTTCTTTCTCGACTTTGTCCGAATGCCACCGGTGCTGAGATTCACTCTGTATGTACCGAGGCGGGTATGTTTGCTATTCGCCAACGGCGGAAGACTGTAAGCGAAAAAGACTTCATCGACGCTGTTGCTAAGGTGATAAAAGGATACCAGAAGTTCAGTTCAACTGCTAAGTATTTGGCAAGGCAAATTTGTTTTTTATCCCTCTATTTTTTTCTTTTACTATGAAATGAATGCATCCATGAGGCACACGCTGATGTAATGATTTATGCGATGGCCCCATATGAAGCAATACAACTAACAACTTCTCAGCATGAAAATGCTTCAGGCTAGAAAATTTGAAAGAAAATTGAAGGTAAAAAGCTTTTAACATTATTCTATACCTTCTAAAGAAAGTGTAGAAGTAGCAGCTTACAAAGCAAGGTGCAACAGATGACCAGCGGTGGAGCTGCTGTGCCATGCTTACAAATGAACGCACGCCCGCTGCTTTTTAATTACAATTTGCTTTCTTTTTCATTTCGTGCCATCAAGAACCTACAACTCACATGTTCAGTTGCTCGGATGTAGATCTTTCAAGAAAGTAAACAACATACTTGATCAATCAGACCATACTCAGCAGCCTCCCAGGGATTGAAATACTTTGGGCGATTTATATCGTTCTCAAGATCTCTGACAGATTTCCCAGTACTTCTACCAAGTAACTCGAGCTGTGAGGATGGAGCAAGAATAAGTTAAAAAAAACGTGATACAGTTCTGTTGAAACCTAAGATCCACACCGTTTGTTTTTTCGTGTTTCTTATTTCTTTGCGTTGAATCTCCAACTCTGAAGCCTATACGTGCAATACAAGTATAAAAAGAAGGCGCGTCGTATTTACAGAAAATACTGTAGCAGACTTACCTGGCCTCGAAATGCATTAATCGGTTGCTTGATCATGATGCTGGCTGAAGGAAGGGCAGCTCGGTGACCCTAAGGAAATAACAGTCCATTCCATAGATTCACTGTATCAAAGTAATACGAAACACAAGCATCACCTTCTCTCCGGCAGCAAGTAACATCGCTGCTTCGCCCCAAGCAGTCCCAACAGCTACTGTGTGAACAGGAGGAGTGACATATCTGATAGTGTCATATATTGCAAATGCCTCTGTGTCATAACCGTATTTCTGTCCCTCCTGTGTTTATGGTGTAAGAAAACAGGGACTTTAAACAGAAGTTTATAAACAACCTTTGACGTCCCCGTTGAGTTTATGTAGAGGTAGATTGGCTTTAAACTATCTTCGTATTGTAAATAAAGAAGTTCTGCGAGTATGAGCTCTGTGACTGATGGTACGAGCGTCATTCCCTACAGAAAGTTCTGAAGTTGAGCCAGCAGTCTTGGTCATTACAAACGGGAGACGCGTAATTCTCACCAGGTACACGATGCGCTCTTTGAATATATATGACGGGAGATCGGGGGGTGACTGCGTAGATGCATCGCCTTGTAGACTAGGGATCACCTAGAAATTCGCGACGAGCTAAGAAAAAAAAGGGAAACGACAAAAAAAAACAGTACACACAGCGTTTATCTCGATAGGCGAGTTCGCTCGGATGCGAGAACTTGTCCGATCGCGTTTCGACCAGGATCCGAAGCGTGACCGACAAAATCGAGTTGAACAAACGCTAGGGGCTACAGTAGCCTGTGGACAAAAGCACATAAGCGCGGGTCAGATCAGGAACACAAGAAACACACCGACACTTGGGAATACATAATCAATCCGAATGAGCAACAAAAATCTCAACACCGGATAAAAAAGAAGGAATGGGTGAAATTGTTTTCGAGTGACTATGATAGAAGCTGTACGCAGTATTCGATAACGTGGGTATGAAGAGTGTGTGTGACGGTGAGTGTGTGTGTGTGTGTGTGTGTGTGTGTGAGAGTGTGTGGCGGGGAAAACGAAGTCAGAATATCTTTGGGCCAGGTTATGGGTGCACGCACCGAAGGAATATTAACCATTTACCTTCCGGCGTTGAATTTCCTGAGCCGAGGTTTGTTGCCCGTTCTCGATTTTATCCAAAAATGCGCTTTGAAAAGCTTTAGTTGCCCTGCATTCCGGGTCAAAATTGGCATTGACCCACTTGATCGAGTACTAGCTAGCGACCCTAAATTGCGTTGGCCCTAGCTACACGTAGATAGCCCTGCAGAAGTCCGGCTAAGTTGTTATCGTTTTGTATTGACCGCGAGCTACACGTACACACGTGTACACACAAGTACGAAAATAACGTTGTAGGGCTACAGTACAACTGTTCACGAGCACACAGTACGTTGTAGACTACGAAAGTACCTTCAAGGTTGTTTCGAAGGTATCCGATAGTTCTACTGTAGGCCATCTCTATAACTTAGTAGGCCATCTCTATACAACTTACTGTAGAACTGTAATAAAAACAGTACTGCAGGGCCCTAATATTTCGTACGGAAGTTTTTTACGGAAGTACAATGTACGAAAGTACCTTCGAAGGTACTTTCGTACTTTCGTACGAAAGTACTTCCGTACGTGTACTTCCGTACTTCCCGAACTACGAAAGTACGAAGGTATGTACCTTCGAAGGTACTTTCGTACGAAAGTATCTATTTCCGTATACCTTCGTAGTTGCCTTCGTTCATAAATAAAATTAAGTACGGACGGAAGGAACAATGTTTTGTGTACAGCTGTACACGTACACTACACCGTTGTACGAAAGTACAACGTACGTACATAACATTACTTCCGGAAGTATTTCCGGAGGTACACCGTGTACAGTACAATGCGTTTATGTAGCCCCTGGCTATGTGCAGTACGTAATAGTACGAAAGTACGAAAGTATCATATCGTAGCAGTAATGTGCCGAAGGTAGCTATCTACCTTCGTACGTAACGATAGTCTACGTACGTACGGTAGTACGAAAGTACTTTCGTACTTTCGTACGAAAATAGAATACTTCCGGAAATAGCATATTCTAGCTAGAGCTAGCTAAGTACGAAGGTACTTTCGTACTTTCGAGGTACTTTCGTACTTTCGAAAGTACTTAGCTAAACAACTTTATCTTAGCTAAGGTATGATAGCTAGCAAGCTAGCTACGAATGAAGGTACGGTACCTTCGAAGGTAGTATCGATATCACATAATGTACGCATAAGTGTACAGTACGTGTACTGAATAGGTAGCTAGCTGTCTAGCTAGCTAGCTAGCTAGCTAGCTAGCTAGCTAGTGGATAAATATCAGCGAAAGGATACTGTATGAGCTTAGAAAGGATATTAAAAGGATGAGCGTTTGAGCAAATTATCAGAGCGTAGTACGTTTTTAAAAGGATGAACTACTGATCTCATCCTTTTAACTGCCGCGCCGCGCGAGGACAGTCAGAGAGGCGCGCGCCGCGGCTGCGTCCGGAGCGTCAAAGCGAACATCGACTAGACAGCGTGATCGATCATTCCAGCGAGTTTAATACACCTGGGGCGCTGAATCAGGCTGTCACGGCGCACAGATCCGTCGTTTGCAAAACAGACTCGGCGTTGCGAAACATTTGCCGTCTCCTGAGCTCGCGTACGCGACGTCGAAACTTCATGGAAACAGTTCCGAACGTAAAAAAACTTCGGGATTATATCGCGTGAACACATTAGCGCATATATGAAATTCGCGCAGCGCAAAAAAAAACGATCGCTTGCGTCGGCAGTTGAACTCCGCGGGTCGAGGCATTAGCTGCGAAGAAAAATGCTCTTTTACAAATCGACGCGATCGCGCCAGTCTATGCTTTGCTCGTGCGATTCAGACACGAACGCGGTCGACCCGCGCACCTCGAAGGTGATGCCATCTAACATGCCGTGCAGTTACAGAGCCGAAAACGGCTTCTGCGCGATGTTATAGCACACCGCGCGCTAATCCTTTTAATATTCTTTCTAAGCTCATATTCTTTCTAAGCTCATATCCTTTCGCTGATATCCAGTACCTTCGTAGTCATGTACACATACACGTAGTAATGAGATTGCTCGAGAGTGCATATCTATCTAGTTGTACACGTACAGTACATAACTACATAAATCTTCGAAGGTAAAAATTTGATTGTGCAGTACACGTACGTGTACACGTACAGTATGTAGGGCTAGTAGCATGCAACTCTCTAAAACAAGGGGGTAATTCTTTTAGGGCTACAGTTAGAAGCAATGTCTGGAGCATCTAGCCGCTCAGCTACTTCCTCGAACCATGTTGGAACTTCGTCCGTCAGAACTATGCCATCGTCCGGTGGGGCAGTATTTTCTTGACCTATTTTAATGGCTTTCATCTATCTATCTATCTTTGCTATGAAACGTTTTTTTGTAGTCGTTCACTATTACCGCGCTTTGTGCTTTGAGTTTATTCTGAATTCAGCAGTAACTCTAACCCTTTCACCTTTCTGTATCGTCATAGATGCAGTTAGACGCAGAACAAGTGGCGTTAGTGGTCCGTTTCGTTCCGCCAACAATGGAAACGGGATGTCGATGTTGCGGTTCTACACTGAAGAGGCCCAAGGCCTCAAAATAACACCAGTATGTTTTTTTTATCAAGTTTATTTTCATTTCCCCCCCCCCCATGGCATATTTGAATGTGTTCTCTCGTGCGTATTCGCAGGTTCTTGTTCTTGTTATTAGTGTTTGCTTTATTGCATTCGTCACCATGCTTCATGCCATCTCCAAGATATATCAGTACCGCAATTCATAAGAGCTTTTATATACAGGTTTGTTCTTTGGCGCTTTGTCACTCATGCACACAATAATTAGTTTCAACCCACCCATCCTGGTTTGGAATTTGTTTTAGAAAATTGTTTCATGTCAGCATAGAATGGCGGCACCACATTTTTGTGTTCATTGTGCGTATGAAGTTGCTGTCACTGAAGTCTTATATTTTTCTGACGAGGACAGATATTCACTTTGTTTAAGACGCACTCTAAAAGTCTGGAACATTAGAGTTGGAAGCTTAAAGAGATGACGATGATAACTTTCAATAAACCGCTTTGCGTATGTAGCTATCAACTTCCGGAACAGACTCCTTATCCCCTCCCCTACAAAGGCGTTATATCTTGCGAGAAAACTACTTCACTTGTGTATCTCATGCCACACCTCACTACGCGAAACCGAAGGAATCTTGAGTGCTCAGCTCCGATAACATGGTGAATCTCTCCTGGACGTACTTGTCAACGAAAACTCCATGAATCATTGAGAGCATTCCATGTACAAAGCTCAAACTCGTGAGCAATTTTCAGCAAGTCATCTTCCCTGAAAATCGAAAAGTTAGTTAACGCCCAGTTACTCGTTTGCACTTCCTCTCCCACCTGAAGGGGCGACCTATAAACTGCAAGCCAAAAGGTAAACACTCGTTCTCGACTTCCATCAGCCCACTGCGGACAACAATCGCCTGTACATTATTGTGAGACCAGACCACAAAAGCAAGACCACAAGACCACATCAGCGTGTTGATTCTCACCGGAAGACCAGAAAGATTCACATTAACTGTCAGCATGTCACCTGAAAACATGGAAAGTGGATCCTTGACCTGAAAACTTATTTCAGTCAAACCACGGCCGCGATAACTGTGACCTCGAGCTGAAATCTAAATTAAATAACCTTATTCTCCAAGCAGTAGGCAGCTGTTGGTGCTGCAGGAGTCAGAAGCGCGTCGTATGTTTTCAACTTCGAGGCGAGGTCAAATGCCACAACCTGCTGAACCTTTGTAAAGTGGAAGAGAGTAAAATACAGAGGATGTTCGTTTAATGTCAGGATAAAATACACAACAGACCATTTGGGCACGCTTATAATAGGCATCACTATGGCCCGCTGAAAGAGCATATGAACCCTTTTAATATTGCAACTGTCAAATTAAGAAAATATACAGTTCAGATAGCATTACAAATTCACCATGAGTATCCTTCGCTTTACTTCGACGCCAAGACCTGCACTCCGATCCAACTTAAAAGAGAAGTCTTAGATAAAATATCAAATATTGTATCAAAACTCAATGAAAATTAAATACATATAAAATACCTTTTTGCCCACGCGGAGAGTGTCATATCGGGCAAGATTGCTGGCGACGAAGATCAGAAAAAAAAAGATGTCGGTGAAAGCTTTTAGAACAAATTATTAATTACCTGCTTGCCTCAGAAAGTGCAAGGATATAATAAGCAGGTAATCCAAGTAGAAACGTCGGGCAAGAAACGATATCAACAACAGCCTGATAAATAAAATCAAAGTCTTGGTTATGAAACGAAACTGTGCAGACTTACTCCAAGCTGCTCTATTTCTTTACATGCATGAAGAAAGTATTTGCGTATGTGGTCGTCAACACCAGAATCTGAAACAGAAACTTAGGTGTTTTTTCCAGCAACCCCTTCTTACAGCCGGGGAAAATCTGTTTTTATGGAAAGCACATAACATACCCAGGGTTTCCTTCACAATAGCGAATCTTTTGCCAGATAGAGGCCGCGAAGCCATGCAATTAATGTCAAGAAGACCATGCTGATATGGAAAGCTCTCGAGATGTTGCAGAGTTGCATCAGTATCGGGTGCCAGGTAATTTCTCGAGCTACAAAGCGCCGATAGCGCTATCGCTGTATCCTAAAGAAATTTGGTGTTACAAAAAAAACCTGCTGACTCAGAAAAGTGCGGAAACCTCAACGGAAGATGACAGCGGCCCAATGCTGTCGAAAGATGAGGCATATGCAATCAAGCCATGGCGAGACAGCAAACCATATGTGGGTTTCAGCCCGACAACTCCGCAGAAAGAGGCAGGCTGCCTAATGGAACCTGTCGAGGGAACTAAAAAGACGTGAACAGGTATCTAGCTCAAAATATTTCACACCTCCGGTATCACTCCCCAAAGCAAGAGCACATTGTTGCATGACTACTGCAGCAGCGGAACCTCCAGAGGAGCCTCCTGGCACCTTTGTCAGATCCCACGGATTTAATGTCAACTGAAAAGCGGAATTTTCCGTCGTGCTTCCCATTCCAAACTCATCCATATTCGTCTTTCCTATTATCAATGCTCCAGAGGCCTACAGAAAATAAATACTACAGTGCTCAAAGTTTGCAAATTTGCGACGATCGTTCGTATTTACAGACCCTCAATGCGCTCAGCACGTGAGCATCGTAAGCTGGTTGATGTTTCTGGAATTTTCGGAGCAGCAAAAATGCTTCAGTAATGAATGTAGGGCTCACGATAAAACTGGAGATAGAATCTTGCCTCCAGAAGTTTAGAGCCTGGAAGGGAAAAAAATAGTGAGAAAGGAACCTGTGCAAAAGAAGAGTACGCATACCAGCAGTAGTGGCCGACCCCGAATAGCAAATATTATCCTTTAAGAAGTTAGGTTAATGGACAGCAAACCCAGCAAATGCAAAATGTGAAGGTGATAAACCAGTGACTAAGGCAGCACCTTAATTGCAAAGGGAACCCCAGCAAGAGGGCCAGGGTCTAATCCAGAGGCGAAAAGACTATCTAAATATTCCGCCTGAGGCCGAATGGTTGAGAGAAAAAACCTGAACTTATTTAGGGAACATGTAACAACCTGCTGAAGTGCTGAATCCGCCGTTAACGATGTAAAGCTTTGCGTAGTAGTGTCCGTTGCGAGAATCTGTCAATAAGTGTATTTCACAAAAAATGAGTGTGCGGTGATGGCCTTCAGTTTGAAACCTTTTCGACATATGCGTGAACAATTTCTTTCACCGAAACATTTTGCTTGCGAATCATGGTACCCATTCTACGAACCAATGATAGGCTATGTAGGCAGCAAGAGCAAGGATTCTGTTCGTGTACACTGGACTGCAGCGCGTTCAAATTGAGCCAAATCCTTTTAAAATGCAGAGAAAAAAGTGCTCTCACCGTTTTATTCCGGGAAGGTGCCGACGACCTCGCTCGTTGGAGCCCGTGAACACTCGTCGAAAGCCCGGAGGAACTCATCCATGATAAAGAAGACATCGTATGTCTAGCGCGCCAGCAACAAACTTTTCGGAAAGTGTCGAGAACGACGGAATACTTCGGCAAAGTTATTTGTCACGTACTGTACGTGTGTACACGTGTACAGTACGTAGCGTTTTTAGTACATACACCATTTATTACACGTACTGTACTTGCTTATACGAAGGTACACCTTGCGGAAGTATTCCCGGAAGTACGAAAGTACTTCCATACTTCGAAGGTGGCTACGGCTCCTCCACTGACGCAGTGCAGCTCGGCAGTGAGACGAGGTGCAGCGCGTTAGTCTCGTGGCTGGTTTTTCAGCCGAAATATTGTTTGAACCGGAAACACAAAGGCACCGATGTCATGGTTCAATAGCCCGGTCAGTTTATTAGACCTCGGTGAAAATGAAACAACTCACCTGCGTGGTATACATAACAAATTTCGTTCGGTTCTTCAGGTGAGTGGCCTTGATCAAGTCTTAACCGTACAATCCGCTACCTGGCTCGCCACTGGTGGTGGGATGTGCTTTGATTGTGACATCTGTGTTCGTGGACCTACTGGCAGTGGCAAGACGTTGGCATATGCCTTACCGCTTCTGCAAGCACTAGCCAGCCGTCCAGGTTTACGTGAGCAGCGTGCACTTATTGTCATACCCACCTTAGATCTTGCAACACAAGTGTCACAGTTACTATCTCCACTTTGCGACGCCACTGGACTAACGGTTGGAGTACCATTACGCACACATCAAGATAAGTGCCTCGTTGATCGACTTACACTTGAGAACCTTGCAACCCTGAATCGTCCAAGCCATGCAGCTCTTATATTACAGCCAGTGGACCACAAAATTGTACGGGCACGCATTAGGCAAGCCACAGATTTTTCGAATGCTATACCATTAGATAGTGCTTCTGAAGAACGTTTTGATGTTATGGTAGCGACACCAGGTCGACTTGTCGCGCATGTCAAGGAAGTGTACTATCAATTACTTTCAGGTCTTGAGTTTCTTGTAATAGATGAAGCAGACCGTGTTTTACGGCAGTCCTATCAGGGTTGCATATCTTTAATCGATTCTGGTGTGGGGGCAAGGTCACCTCATACAGGAAACGGCGATCGCAGTGTGTCGTCAAGACGGCTTCGAAAACTTCTCATTTCGGCGACACTAACCCACGACTCAGTACGCTTCGCCCACCTACATTTAAATTCACCAAGAGTAATCCAGTCGTCTGCCTATGAATCAGATTCACTCTGTGATTCTCAATATGTTATCCCAAGCGATCTTGACGAGAATTTTATTGTCACAGAAGCTATTAAGAAACCGTTGGCTTTGTGCGCATTGCTCAAAAGGATTGGCAGAGTACCTGTCATTGTTTTCACTTCTTCTGTAGCCATCACACACCGTCTTTTCCTCCTGCTTGACTCAATCAAAGGTCTTCCGTCGAGCGCCGTGGAGTACAGTTCTTCTTTTTCTCAAGGTGTGCGATCTGCAGCTCTCGATTCCTTTCGTTCTGGATCTAAGCAGCTTCTAGTCGCTTCTGATGCCGCAACCCGTGGACTGGATATCAAACACGTTGCTGCAGTGATATCGTATGATGTCCCTCTGCATCAGAACACATACATTCACCGCGTTGGGCGAACTGCAAGAGCTGGTCAAAAAGGGACAGCGTACACGATTTGCCGTTCTTCTGAAACTCAACGCTTCAGAAATATTCTGACAAAGGTAGATGGGCAACGTAAAGGACGAGCATACACACAGATCGTACTTTCAGAAGAGGAAACTCAGGAGTTCGCGGGAAAGCTGAGATCAGCCATCGTTGCTGCAAAACTTACTCTAGAGGCCGAAGGGATACAGAGAGTGGTGAATATTGAGACACCTACGACGCACGCAGTGCGAGTTGCAACTGCCCAAGCTTGTCACAATCTCTGCAAAGTAGAGCTCTAGGAAGGTACACGAGGCACTACAACGTACATATGAAGGTAAGTTGTCTAGCTAGCTACGTACTACAACTAACCTAATATGATATGAAAGTAAATATGCAGGTACCTCATCAGGACGGAAGTACCTTCGAAGGTACCTTCGTACTAATTATACGTGTACACGTACGTCATGTACATGTAGGGTTTATACAAAATAAAGTAGGCCTGCTGTATAGTTATCCCCCCCCCAAAAGCAGTACTGTACATACATGTTCGAGTCATGTACGTGTATGTTGTAGTCGTGTACCGTACACGTACCCTCGAATGTGGACTTTTTTTTGTAAAAATAAAGTATTTCGTACCTTCGTAAAAGTAACTTACTGTAGAGGCATACATAAATATGATACGAAGGTATATATATATATATATATATATATATATTATCGTATATATTATACCGTATTAAACTGCATGTAGCTCTACAATGTAGAAAATACCTTTCTTTATTTATTTGAAGGTGAGTTGCAACTTACGTGTACAAATAAATTAATATCTTAATAATAAATAATGAACTAATAATACGCATACGTATGTACATATGTCTGTAGGGCTATCTAGTAAAAATAAACATACATGTAGCTAGCTAGCATGTACATACATATTTTCGTACGAAAGTACTTTCGTACTATATAATAATACGAAAGTACACGTATATATGTTGTACGGGTACCTTCGAAGATATGAAGTTATCTTTGCATTAAAATAAAGATATCATATGGAAGTACACGTACACGTACACGTACTGTACTGTATCTTTTATGGAAATAATGCATGCTACTGTGCATACAATATCTACACACTTGTACAAATAGTTACGAAAGTACAAAGTACTGTACGTGTACAACATTTATGTTGTTTTATTATCATTAATAATAATATTATTATTATTATTGTACGTGTACATGCATGTACAAGTAGCTAATAGTGTACGTGCGTGTATGTAAAATCTAGAATTTAATATGTACGAAAGTACGAAAGTACATATGTAGCTACGTACGTACGTAGCTACGTACCTTCGTAGTTACGTACTGTACCGGAAGCGAGCCCAGATGGGAGAAAGTGCCTCGCACTTCCCCCAAACCGTAAACTTGCTCGAACATTCTGACACTTTTCTGACTATTATATCTTTGTACCTTCGATGTCCGTGTAGTTGTACAGTACGCGAGATGTGCTGGATAGATTGAAAAGAATAGCCACATAATTTTTTTTTGCTGAACTCGTACACGTACACGTGTACACATAGTGTAGTGTACTCGTGTACGAAGGTAGAAGGTACTTTCGTACGTACGTAGCTACTACGTACGTATGTACCTTCGTTGTTGATTATGATTTTGTACGTAGATAGTGTGCCAATTTTTTTGTACGGGCCTACGTGTACGAAAGTACGGAAGTGCTTGCGGAAGTATTTGCTGCGGCGCTCCAGGAGAAGGACAGACGCATCTTCTTCACGCTTACCAGGTGTAACGCGTGGCATCCCTTGGAGTCCTTCGACGTCTAAATCAGAAAACGCGCAGTGAGGCTCCATACTACATCACTACCTGAAAATGTCGTATGCGTAATTCGTCTTCAAAATTTGACATTTTTTGGGGTAGGGATAGAATACCAATCCCCCTATGGTGCTATATCTACCTTCGAAGGTACCTTCGTAGCTACTTTCGAAAGTACTAGCTAGCTAGCTAGCTAGCTACGAGTACCTTCGTAAGGCTACATACAGTATGTTCCGGAAGTACTTCCGTAGCATGGTGCTAACACTAGACTAGGTACGAAGGTACGGTACTGTACTTCCGTACTTCCGTGAAGTACGAAAGTATTTCCGTAGCTAAGTGCTATTAAAACATGATACTAGTTGTACACGTGTAGACTAGATAGGGCTACGAACGGAGGTACGGAAGTACTGTACGGAAATACGGTAGTACTTCCGTATTTCCGTACGTACATCGCTGGCGTGCCCATCTCGTACGCGCTCAGAGCCGCACGTGACTCTGAAAACTTCCACTCGGGCGCGGCAGCGCAAATCCTATTCATGGAGCCCGACACAGCTTGCGATTTCCACGTCGCCCCGGCTTCGTGTGCTCGTGAGGCTCACACGGGTTTCAGGAATCCCATCGTGGGGTTTCTTACTGCGTGAGAGGATTGCCCGTAGTGTAGTCTGCTCGCACTAGGTCACATGTTTTGCCCGGATGGGTTAGAGCTCAGTCTTTTTGTAATCTGATCTACACACAGGTGCGTACTTCGTACGGAAGTACTTCCGGGAGTATTTATTGTTATGCTTCCGTACGTATCTATCTCCGTACTTTCGCTTCCGTACAACAGAGCGAGACTACAACGCGTAGCAATCATGCATGGCTTGTACAGTACCTTCGTAGAACTCGTAGCACTCTCGTAGCCATATCCTAGTAGGGACACTGTACACGTACACGTACACGTACTATAGATATAAAGCCTTTAACAGTACACGTAGTGTACGTGTAGCCCTACTACTGCCCTACTCCCGTACCTTCTTTGTATTGTCTGTCTCTATGAGAGTTTTTATATGAGTAACAACTTATCTATTTATGTGTACATTAGTACGAAGGTACTTTCGTACGAAAGTACACGTGCGTGTACCTTGCTTGATTATTATTATTGGTTCAGTAAATCGATAAGTTGTTTATGATAGTATCATAGTGTGTAGCTGTGTACCTTCAACGTACGAAAGTACTTTACTTCCGGAAATACAATCTGTACTGTACGTGTACGTGTACAGCTGTACACATAAAAAATACGAAGGTATCTTCATACATACAGCAACTCATCATTATTAGTGTAGATTGTCTACACGTACTGTATTCTACATACACGTATGTAACCCTACGCTGCCGCACGGTACACATAGATACTTCCGGAAGTACTTTCGAGAGTACCTTCGAAGGTACTTTCGTACTTTCGTACGAAGGTACTTGCTTGGTTGGACCTTCTACCGGTAAACAGAAGAAACTAAACTTAGTTTCCTGTGTGAAATGACCTCGTTTACAACCGCCAAATGTCTGAGGAACATGTCTTGATATTGATAAGGAAGTGTTGCAGAGGACAACTCGTCGAAGGTTTAATCACCGGTCAACTTTGCGTCGAAGACAATTTTGAAGATCAGGATAAAGGTCTGCTGAACTCTCAAACATTGCCACCGCTCAGATCCTTTCACCTCACTCAAATATTTACCGTGCCAGGTCTAGTTATAAGTGCAATAAACTGCAGAAATGCCGTTATTTTCCAGCTTGATAAACTGGTAGAGACATGGAAATCACACGATTCCGTAAACTTTGTCAAGAGCGCTGCCGTAACGCATATTCTAGATTTCAACGCTGCTGACGCATCGTCGACAGAGCTATCCGGCCAATTTGCAAGGTTCATTCACCCTTTGATCAAATACGCATGTACGTAGATGATGTTTTCTTTGAAGCATAGGTTTGAGACAGGGTCTGAAGACGTGGAATGTGTGAGCAAGCTCTCAGACTATTCGAGGGATTCAGGCGCTGAGGTATATTCTGTACTTTCTAGGTGTCATTATATTTACAGAAGTTTGTAGGGTACCGTTGTGCACACACTCGTGCACGGTATATCAAAAATTGATGCTGTCGTGTCTTTCTCTGAGGCATTTGTAGAAGATTCTTCCCCGGAACGATGATAGTTGTATCACCTTGGGGCTTATAGATGTTTGAATGACTATAGTACAATACTTTACCGGGACTGCATAAGGTTTCAAGACTTTTTCGAACTTGTCATCGTATGTGCACGCCTACAAACAGTGGTCAAAGTTTATCTCGCTGTCTTTAATAAAGAAACTAACAATAAGATTCGCAGCAAAAATGAGGTGAATTTAACTTACTAACGTAATGCGGTCAATATTGAGGTAGGCACGGCCAAAAATAGTAAGAGCAGACATAATGTGAACACAACCTCAGGAGATGAAAAAATCCTCTCGCAAATGCCCTTTCATCTTTCACAAAATCTCGTCTACTCGATGTCATCTGCGCGAGAATCACACAAACATTATGTTATTCTCTCCCTCCGTCGCGCAAAGAAGGTGAACGAACGAACACCCACATCCTTGACTGCATATCACGGTCTACCTTGAAGTGCGTGTGAAACAGATCTGCTTCGTGGCGATATCCCCAGTCTTTAAGCCAGGCTTTGACTCCGAGCTGAGCATAGGTATCGTTGAACATGACCACGTGACTTGGCACAAGCGTACCATCACAAAACGGCACCACGTGACCGTCTCGTTCAACGAAAACACCAACACTATGGTCATTTCTGGAGTAAACACAGTCTTGTGCTCCGTACGCTGTCGCCAGCCACGCTCCAGGATTATGAAAAAAACGTTCAGACTCATCAACATGATCAAAATTGCTGACATTTTCGTCATCGCACCAAAAACACTTCGGGGGACACTCTAAGAATCTCATAGAAACATGTGAATTGTGCATGTGCGTCGTATATGGTGTCTGGTGACAAGGTGTGAGGAATAGAATGCCTCCTGAGTGTGTTGAGTTCGCAGAAACTGCGTTTGATAGAAAGGGCATGACTGCAATGCTTCCAATTTGATGCCACATTGAAAAGTACAGTGCAGGTGGGATTTGTGTGAACAGAATGTAAGCAACGAAAATCCAACGGACGCGTTCGGACTTCCAAACGCCTGTCATGCCTCCCTCTCTTTTTCCGAATTTTGACGTCACATGCATTTCACTCACGAGGCAGGCTAACCCGATACCAGACAGTGCGAGAATAAATGGCAGAGTCGGCATCATAAAACGAAGTTCTTTATGTTCAACAATGCTGTGACCGATGACGATACAACAGAGAGCGATGAACGAAGTAAAGGTATTATTATTGCTTCTCACAAATAACGCCAACGCCGCTAACGGCAAATACACCGACGCGACCGTGGGTAAACCTTGTGTTAAGTACCAGTGCCACGGGTGAACACCATAGCGAACACTGCCTCCGTTCAGAAAATTGAACTTGAAAAAATTTATAGTTGTGAACGCCCACCACCCGTAGAATAATCGATCTGTGACAAATGAGAAGACAAGTGCGCTCAATACATTCGGAAGTGCCTCATAGAGGAGGAGAAAGATGCCGCGTGTGCGATCACCCAGGGAGCTTCGGCATGTGTAAAATGCTTCGAGGATAATCAAGGGAAACCAATATCCTGCCGCAGTAGGTCTGATAACACAGGATGTCGCAGCAAGCGAAAGTGCAACCATACGATTTGCACCACCATTCTGCGTTAGCTTTGATTTCGTATTGGCGCTTCGTCGCTGGGGCGTAGCCGCCTTTTTTGCTGCCCAAACTTCCCCATCCTTAGCCTCCCGGTCCTTAATGCACTGCCATGGCCACAGCGCCGCCGCCGCCGCACTAAGAGCAGTCTCCATGCAGTTCGAAAACGTCCGCACAGAGCAAAAAAAATGAAACCAACACGACATCGTACAAAAAAGAGCCCAACCTCTTGCGCGATCTCCGTCTAGACGCCGTGCAAGTCGAGCGATGGATACGTCCGCGAGAGCGGCAAACGCGGCCTGGACGAACCTCGGCGCCCATACGAGGAACGGAACGGTGTCAACGCGCATCCAACGTGCGGCTTCGTAGATGGCCGCGAATATCGCGGGGTGGGCGAACCCACGCACCGCGGCGTCCCACTCCCAAGTCAGGTGGCCGTATCCAAAGACGGCAACGTGAGCGACTTCAAGAGACTGCCAATACTCATCCGCGTTAAAATAAGTGCGCACAGTGAGTGCATTAACGCTTCGGAAAACGAAGCAGCAGAGGTAAAGGCGCATGGGCGCCCCAACCGCCACGCGGTTGGGGCGGACCTTCTTCTGCTTCATTCTGAAGCCAGGACTCGCTCCTAGATCCCGAATTCACTTTCATTTCATCACTTAAAATCGCGTTGCCAACTAAACTGACCACCTACCTTCGGAGGTACTTTCGTACTTTCGTACTTCCGGAAGTACAAAATGACTACAGTACATATTTACTTCTGTACACGTACTGTACATGTACAACGTTGTACACGTGACGAGTTGTGCGAGTCGATGAGCAAAATTTTTGCCGTAGTACATTTTGTATGAGCAATTAGTCTAATTTTCGCCAAATCTGCCAATTTCAGACTGTTTGCCTGTGAATATCTGTAAACGCTCGTGCGCGCGCGTACATGCTGCGGAAAACCATGGCGAACGTATTTTTAACATACGTAACTGTTACGTTCTTCGTCGGCGCGGCGCGTGTACTTTTCCGCAGAGGCGGCGACGGCGCAAACATCGAAGGTCGTTTTGTATGAGCAAACAGTGAGAAGTTATGGACGACACCGCTTTCGTCGCCCAGGAGGCCGCACAAGCCGCCGCGACTTCCCTCTTAGGTGTTCCTCGCCCTGGGGGAAGGCCGAAGAAGCAGTCCTGCAAAAGTGAAAGCGGAAAAGACCGCGACTTCTGGTGTGCGGGCTGTAGAAACAACAGAGTGTGCCGACTCTTTCCTACAAACAACGTCTTGGTCGCGCCCCCACCTTCAGACGTTGGCTCATCATCAGCGCCTCGCCCGGCCCAGCCTGTATCATCGACGGAAGAAGACCCGGGGCGCGCTCTCGACGTCGAGGTTGCTGAGGAGACGTATACGGGAGAGACTATTACACGATGGGCAGCAGTGAAACGTACTCGTAGTAAAAGTCTCAACGATACGAGTATATATACTCCTGGTGAAGAGCTTATCGTTGACCAGAGCAAGAAAGCAACTGAACGAACGACGACGCGCGGGAGAGAACGAAGAGAGGAGACCGGCGCGGTCGCGGAGGAGCGAGCGAGGGACGCGAAGCGCATCGCCACGACACGGTCTACTACTAGAGCTACTCGCACACGCACCCGCCGCGCCGTCGCCGACTGAGCGTGGCGCGGTGAAAAAAACAAACGCCGCGCCGCGCCGCGCACCGTCGCCTCGCGACTACGCCCCCTCTCCTACCTCCGCAGCTACTATCCACTGCAGGACATCCTTGTGCCCCCTCATTCGGGCTAGGGATTCGCATAGCTCCGGATTCCACGGACAGCCGTTCGCTCGCGCCCACTGAAACACCTCCAGTTGGCCGTGAAGCGCGGCGCTGCGGCAAGTTCCCTCGTCCCACGGACAGCCGTTCGCTCGCGCCCACTGCAACACCTCCAGGTGGCCGCCACCCGCGGCATCGCGGCAAGTCTCCTTGTCACACGGAGCGCCGTTCGCTCGCGCCCACTGCAGCACCTCCAGGTGGCCTCGAAGCGCGGCGTAGGCGCAAGTGTCCTCGTCCCACGGAGCGCCGTTCGCGCGCGCCCACTGCAACACCTCCAGGTGGCCGCCAAGCGCGGCACTGTGGCAAGTACCCTCGTTCCACGGAGCGCCGTTCGCGCGCGCCCACTGCAGTACCGCCAGGTGGCCGCCTTCCGCGGCATCGCGGCAAGTCTCCTCGTCCCACGGACAGTCGTTCGCTCGCAACCACCGCAGCACCTCCATGTGGCCGCCAAACGCGGCATCGGCGAAAGTCTTCTCACCCCATGGAGCGCCGTTCGCCCGCGCCCACTGCAGCATCTCCAGGTGGCCGCCTGCCGCGGCGCTGGCGCAAACCTCCATGTGGTCGCCTTCCGCGGTGTCTAACACAACGTGGGCGTCAGCCACTTCGACCCACGGGCATCCTCGTTCCTTCGCCCACTTCGCGACATCCACGTTCCCACCCCTCGCGATGCACGTGAACGTCTTCTCGTACCACGGGCACCCTCGCTCCTTCGCCCACGCCAGCCTGCTGATCGACCCAACGAAGTTAGGAACCCTCGCGAGCTCTCTCCTCACCGCCGCGACGTCCCTCACGTCTCCGACTGGCGAATCGAAGACGACGTCGCGCATCTTTCGGTTCACCGTCGCGAGCACCGCGAGGTCGCCGCCGTCGAGCCGCGGGAGCACGTTCCCGACGAAGACGTCGCGCGCGTCCGCGGCGAGCCGCTCCAGGAGTGGTTCGCGCGCGGCTTCGCGCTCTTCGAGACCGCGAGCGGCGTCCTGTAGCGCGAGCAAACGCGTCGTCGTCGTCATGAGCTCCTCCTCGAGCGACGTAGGATCCTCGACGCGCGCGCGCTTGCGCCCCGCCGACGGCGACGCCCCGACCGCGCGCGGCGCGACCGCGGCGTTCGCAGCCTTCAACCAGCTCACCTCCGCCGTGAGCGCGTCGCACTTCGCCTTCAGCGCGTCGATCCGCGCGACGACCGCGTCGTCCAACGATCTGACGGCGTCTCCTCCCGCGGTCGCGCCATCGCGCGCGACGCGCGCGCTCCTTCCGCGCCTCGGAGGCGCCATCTTGTCGGGACGATGCACGCGCGACGCGAAGCACCCGCGGACGACGACGACGACGACGCGACGGGCGCTGCGGTGCGGTGCGCGACGGACAGAACGAGAAGACGAAGAATGCGGGGCGGTTTTGGTTTTTTCGAATGAGGCGGATGAATCGCGGCGGGTGAAAACATTCTTGAAGGGAGTTGAAAGGTAAATTGTTTGTTGAAACCGGGAGAACAGAAGTTTCATCGGCTCGGCAAATTTTGAACCATCTTCAAGAGCCAAATAAGAAATCAAATTCAAGTTGGCCTTCAGTTCCCAAGGGGCGATGAGCAACTGAATTCAAAGTAAATGACACTTTGACCTCAGCATGAACCGGAGTAACGCACTCTATGTTTGTATTGTTCAAAACTGTAGCGGCCACAGATATTGTGCCAAAGAGGCAGCATAGAGAGCTTGAAAAGTCATTGAAGTATGAACCATGAACAGAAACAAGAAGACCGCCAAAACCATCTGCAATGTCGGGGGACAGATGATTTATTCGAGGATTCTGCATAAAATGTAGTTCTCGGCCAATAAGCTTTTTGGTTCTCCAACTCGAGTTGATAATCAAGAGGGTCTCACTCAACTTTAGGGGTGAAACTTGCAATACGTTTGCTTCCTGATTTATATACTGAACTTCACCACTGTCGAACCTGAGCTTACTGAAGCCGCCGCCTATTGTCCCTGAACCAGACATGGAGTCAAATAGCTCGCAGCGTGCCAAGGTAGAGGATACTGCAATGATGTCACTGGCGTGTCCACCGAATACGCAACTTATTGAAGACTGGAGAGAGTCATCTATAAAAATGCGTAGATTTTTACCTGTAATTGTGAGGAGAGCACCGCCATATACTGGTACCCATATTGGATCCACCGTATTTAACTCAGCTGGAGTATTATATTTAAAGCTGACAGAATCAAAGACTCCATCGCTATGGTGAAGTGGCGTTTCGAACAGCGTCACAGTTGCAAAAGAAAATCGCATGATATCTGAGTAAGTCCAGGTTTTACACGAATGCAAATGAGCTGTCGTCTCAAAAGCAACGCTTTGCACGGTCAAACCATGCTCCGAAACCATATTCACACATCGAAGAAACGAGCTGACGGCATTCGCAGGTGAAAAGATCTTTGACACAACCGATGAATTCGGTATTGTTGCGAACACCTGCGGTTCAAAATTTTGGCCAATATTTTTCATCTGTCCATTGTATGGAAGATGCAGCGATACAGTGAACGTTCGCCGTGACGGTTTACCTGGTTGAGCCAAATGCCCTTCGCGAGCAGGAGAAATGCAGAACCCATCTCTACGAGTCTCATCTGCTCGGCGAAAAAGTGAAATGGGTCCGATGGTGCCGAACATACAGGCTAACTGTACCCGTGCCAAAATTTCATAGTACCTATTTTTGGTTTGCCATGAGACACTGATCACAGAACCACCATCACGATGATAATCAAGAGGTATTGTTGCCACTACAAACAGAGGCTCTGGTAGAACACTTATCTTGATAGCACGACTCTTGGAATTTGCGCCAGCAGAATTCAATTGTACCGAGGACAAAAACCAAGGTGTGCTCGTGTCATAAGTAGCCCTCCCAGAATATCTAGAAGATTCGTTTTGAAAGGCTGGCAACTCGCAACTTGCAACTGCAGATGATATCACGCGTGCGGGAGTAAGAAAAGCTGGTAAGATTTCACTTGCTTCACTTACATTTCGGTATGTCTTCAATGGGGCATATCTGCAAAATAAGAAACTACCCGATCCCCTTCGAAAGCCACCATTGGAAACTCCCCGAGATGGGTTTGATACAGTATTCGGCTCGATGCTGGCTACTAACCAGATGGCCCCGCCACCAATGTCCCCGCAAATTGACCCTCCAACAGCTGAAATAATGAAAGAAGCAGCACTGTAGTCCGTTAACAAGGAATGCTGAATAGTACGAGTATTGAATCTACTGTTTTTGTTGCTGGCGACGTTGGGCAACATAACATTTGTCAACACGAACCCTCTTTCCATCACGGAGGTGGAACTGCCCAGAGGATATAATTTATATGAGACCAACCGCTCAAAAGAGAACACGGAGACATTGTAAGACATGACAAAATGTGGAGGAAGTGCACCCCACGTGATTTCAAAAAGTTGGGCCATGTGTTTAAGCTCAAACTCGAAGTTCAAAACATCAGTTTGACTGAAATAGCTCATAAAAAGTTGACTGTCAATAAACTCAAGTTCGCTCAGCAGCCTGTGCGTCGACAAAAGAGCAGACATGCTGATATGCCAACATGGTTCGCAGGACACAACAAATATACAACGATTCAGTAATACTGAAGAAATATGCACAAGGTGATGCACAGATCTCGACAAGTGATAAAATCCATGTCCAGATTCTTTATTTTGTTTAGCCGGAGAAATACAACTAGGACGAGGTGATGTCCTTGAGGACACAAATACAGTGTCGAACTTACATCGAATCTCTGAAACATGTGGGTTCCCGTGGCCCCCGCCCCGATAGTCTTTTACCAGAACATGGCTGATATTTGAGATCAAAACTGAACTCATATCAAACGTTGACCTGCCTTCTTCGATGTCCGTGGGCCGATGTTTCCGTCCAGAACTACCAGTGGGGAACCACTTTGAATCTGTGTCAACAGTGGGCAGAATGTATTGAAAACGGAAGGATGATGATACTTCGTAACCGGCGAGAGACACATCCACCAGTTGGTTTTGTGAGGTTATGGTGTGAGGAAGAGCAGCCGGTGCCTCACATACTGCCATTGTGGAAGAAATGACATAACCACTTATTATTGAGCTGGTGACACCGAACATGCACCTGGTGGCATCTCCCATGCGGGCTGCAGAAGCCCCCGAATCTCCACTGCGACTTGCAATATTACCGTGGGCGAGGCTACTAAAATGACTGCCACGAAGGGTAACCAGAGCACCGCCGGTGGTAAAACACGATGGTGGAACCAGTGATGAAATACTTGAAGCAGAGGTGAACAGGACTCGCCAACCAGAATTGCTGCTGACTAAAGTATCAGAATGATGCACCTCAACAGTCATAAATCCTGCCTGCGAGAGAATAGGTGCGAGACAGCGAACCGCATCTCCGTGTGTTCTTGGATCCCTGCTGTCGAAAAAGTTTGCATGTTTATATTTTTCTCCGAATTTGCAAAATGTGTTTAGCACTGAGGCATAGTCGCCACGCAAATCAACTCCGTCTAGGATAACCGAAGTGATGCCAGAAAGACCGACTTGGTATGGATCTATCATCCGTACCTGGGCTCTTGCTCTGAACACAAGTACAGAGAAGTGATCGATGTTTAAATAAGCTTTGCGAGAAGAAAAAAAAGAGCCTGGAACTGCTCTCCACTCGTTGGTCTGCTCGTCAGGCGTGCGTAAAATTATTTTCTCTTGATTTCCCATTCGAGTTGGCTGGTTTTTATCCAAAGTAACAATTACAATAACATGATTGATGAAACGTAGTCTGTGAGGTACGATTGAGAATCGTTTTTCTATCATATCCATTTTGACACAACTATATTCAGAATTATACTTGAGGCAGGTAACACCTGAGGGCTCGTGATACTCTGTCGCAACACTGACTACTGCAGGGCTCTCAAGAGCACCGGGACCAACAATCACAGTGCCTGTGTCTGATTCCCCGATGACAGCGCCATCGATGCTCACTACTTGCTGCTGTATGGACTTCACTGGAACAACAAAGTTCACTTGTGAAGTGCCAATAGTGAGCTCAAAGCCATGCCTGTCTCTCGTATTTGTTAAATTTGATTCCGTCTGGTTCAACAATATGACATTTGCTTCAGCAAGGCGAACTCGGAATGTTGCATAACCAAATATTTGGACAGATAACTGCCCTGAAAAAACGTGTCTATATCCCCGCCAGGTGGAATTTGCTGTTGGCAGTAAAATTGGAGGAAACGTTGAGTAACCTCCATACACTGCTGGTTCTGAGACGCTGATGACCCCATGCTTGTACCAATCTATTGCAGAGACATCGTTTACGACGGTAGCAAAATCCATTCGCACATGTCGACCCTCGATGCAAGAATTATCGTCAACAGTTGCAAAAGGGGAGTAATTCACGAACGTATCTTGGGTGCAGCCAGCTCCTGCAGGGCGAACAACCTCTATGTGCCGTCTTTCCTCGTCTTCACTCGTGTAGTTAAGGTACGTAAATGTCGTTCCCTGCCCAGGGGCATCTATCATAGTTGCAGCTAGTGCACCATTGAGCTCAACTGTGGATATTGTCATCAAAAGCAAAATAAATAATTACACCATCAGATGAAGGATGCAGATCGCTTCAGATATTTCCTACTTGAGTAAACTGCTTGAGGCCAGGTCACAAAGTTCAGTATATGCACGTCATCATCATCAAATCCACCTCGAACCAAATTAAAAGCCAGTTCATCACCATAAAACATGCCTGGTCCCTCAATCTGATATCTCCCCAAACCTGCAACTGACTTTATTTCAATTTGAACTTGTGTACCTGCGATGCAAGAATCATCATCGAAAAGAGCCCATGCGTCAAAATTCACGGATGATGAGTCCGTGCACCCATTTCAAAGGGACAAAAGTAACATTTTACTATTTTCAAAGGGGAATCGAAATAACCCGAAAAAAACGGACACCGAATTGCGAGATCAATAACGGAATGTCATGAAAAGGAATTTGATATTGGTTGAGATAAAAGGACCATGCCACCACCACTAAGCACTACGTTTTCTGCTCGTTCATCTTCAGCCGAATATCCTGTCCACGCAACATAGGTCCGGTTCACATTTCCATGGTGTTTATCACTATGGTCCTCATAAACTTCAACTTGTAGTGAACCTCTAAAGTGGAAGAAATATTCAGAAGAAGCATATGCACACATGATAACATGGTGGCTCTCTTCAGCATAGGATAGAGTACCATGTGCATGGGTGGTTTCGTTGTTAGGAGGACCGTTTACACTGTAATAGCCGTAGTTGTCAAGGCCTGTATCTTTCAAGTTATATGCAGCTTTGAATCCTGTATCTGAAAACATCTTCGGGTCAAAAGCGAGCAACCTGATATGAAGTTGTGACGGAAGTTCACGATTGACTCGACGCACGGCATGGTTACCAGTGTCCGCGACGTATGCAACTGCCCCACCTGAATTGGGCAATACCGCAACGCCGCTAGGGGTATCAAACATACATCCAGGCCCAAGCTCATCAACGTATCCAGAAGTCGAGTTATAAGAACCAGCATATGGAAATGTTGCCAAAGATTCACCTGGCGACCCTGTTACGTTCCCACCAATTATAATACGCCGAATGCGATGTGAGCGCACTTCGGTTACTAATAGGGCAGGGCGACCAGGAATTAATTCGCTACTACCCGAACCTCCCACATTCAATGGCTCCAGATAAAAAGCTATTCCGTAAGGCTGGTTGAAGCGTGCACCTAGTTGAGATCCCGGAAGAACTTCGCCCGAGTATGCACCATCCGAGTCCAATGTTCCGCCACCCTGTGGAGGTAATTCTGATCCAGCAATTGAAGTAACTGCCAGTGTTGTAAGCGTAACAGCTCTTATGCGGTTATTGCGACGGTCAGCTATGTACAGAACTGTCTCATCTGTGTTCAAAGTCATGTGACTTGGGGAGTTGAACCTGGCAGACAAACCACTTGAATCGGAAAAGCCAGCATGTCCGGCGCCATTTAAAACTGTTTCGACGACACCATTTGGACGTATAATGCGTATACGACTATCACCATCACTTACAAATAGATCTTTTGTCAGAGTACGAAACGCTAGCCCCAAGGGTTTGCTTATATATGCTTGAATTGCAACTTGAGCATCGCGATAGTCAGATATACCGGCACCAGCATAAGTTGTTACAACATCATTTTCTTCATTGATGAGGCGTATTCTATGATTGTTCGTATCAGCTACATACACCACACCAGAAGAAGTAACAACAACTGACTGTGGATTATTGAACTCAGCTTCTAGAAGACTGCCATCCAAAAATCCAGCTGTTCCTGAACCGGCCAATACTGTGACAACACCGCCAGATTTTATTTGCCTGATTCGATTATTCCCGGAATCTGCCACAAAGATTGCACCATTTCCATCGAGGGCAATTCCTGCAGGATACCGCATATATGTCAGTTGATTTCTGCCAACCTGTTGGAGGTTAGTATTGATACTTTAGTGAGACTCGATGTGAGCGACTGTCATGAGGAGCGTTCACCAAGGGAGAAAATGATCCAAACAGAGGACATCTGAATACTTACTCTGAAACCAGGAGTTCCCGATCCAGCGACGCTCGTGACATCTCCTGATAAAAGCAACGCGTGAAGACAACAGCTCGCGTCAGTGAATTTGTAAGTTTAGAAAGAAAGGATGAAACTGAGGTAAGTCATTGAGAAATCTCCGGTGAATAAACCTTGAGGTTGGCACTGGAGCACATAAGCAATGCATGTAGACACTCCTCGAGACAACATCAACGTGCAAGTGAACCACAGTGCCAGCGTTGTTTGACGTGGTAACATCATGGTGACGTATCGGACACTTATCAACTAAGTTCAGGAAGGCCTTCCAACAAGAAATTATACGCGCAGACCCTTGGACAGCGGATCGAAACGGACATTACAAGTGATGGGTAACACGATGATACAATACTGTGCCTAATACGTAGCAAGCCAGCCATGTCATAAAGTGGCGCAGAAAACAAGATATACTTCCGTAAGGAAGTAAAAGTTGTTTCAACTTACTTTGAAAGTACAGTACTGTACACGTACTTTCGTACGATTTGTACTTTCGTACTTTCGAAAGTACTTTCGTACTTTCGTACGAAAGTACTTTCGTACAAAGTACTTTCGTACTTCCGTACGTGTACGTGTACACGTGTACAGCTGTACAGTGTACACCGTATACGAGTATAAACAACTTATGGAATATCTACCGAAGGTATCTTGTATCTCCGAAGATATTCTATCTGCGTGCTCGTCGGGCCTACTGTACACAACTACACATAGGGTTTTTCACATACAGTATTGTATTTTATTTCCGGAAGTACGTGTACTGTACGTGTACAACTACATGTACCTTCGTACAACTTACAATAGATTGGACTTTCATAAACAACTTAGCCCTACAACTTTATTTATTAGAGTCGAAATTTTAGAAAGATAAATACAGTAGTGTACTCTACGTGTACGTGTACAAGTACCTAGCTAGGGCAGTCCTAGTAGGCAGGGCTACTATGGGCTATCAATTCGCAACATTGTACTCCTTCGTCAGTACAGAAGTACAGTACAGTACGTGTACAGTACAGACTTTCGTAACATGTCTCGCAATGAGCGATCGCGAGAAGACAAGGGCCAGGTTCGAGAAACAAATGCACTGGCATCGCGAGTGTGCAGAAAAGAACGAGTGGGATCTGTGCCAGGTCTGGGGTGTACTGATTCCAAGTGATCACTGGGAGTGTCGGTTTCCGTGAGTCACAAAGCAGGAATGAGACTGTGACGAAACTTGACAAGACAGTTCGGAAGCACAACGTTTTACATTCTGAAATACTACAGTACCGTACCTATCTAGCTAGATAGAATACCTAAAGAAATTGTAGCCATAGTGTTGCGACGCGTGCGTGGTATCGACGCTGTCGTAGATCGCGTACCCAACTAGGCAGGGTAATTCGTCATAGCGAGAGTGGTTCTAGGACTACTCGATTAGCCGAGGCTGATCGAGGTCGCGATCCAGACAAATAGGACCGCTCCGTCGTTGTAACAAACAGTTTTCCTTCGCACCTTCCTGTCTCACGCCGCCTGCTGTACGCCGCCGTGTGAGCTGGGATCGCAAGGAACTACGCGCTCTACGCTCTTGCTTCATCACACTCCCAGCACTCCCTCTGCATCACCTCTTGATGCACTCTGGAGTGTCCCAGCACCCTTTCAGAGTCTCTCTGATATTCTCGACTCCTTTCGACACTTCCCAGGAGTCTTATCCTCACGCGACGTCTCGGCGCTCAGTGGCTCCGCAGTCGACCGCATAAAGATCTTCAGGCTCGACAGGACGAGTCACAACACATAGATTGATGTGCTGTACGTGCACTGTACGTGTACAGCTGTACACGTACACGTAGTCCTCTACGTAATTCTAAGAAAACCACCTAAAAAACGTACTCGTGACTAAAAGCACGCGAAAACAATTACGCGCGAGCACCCGCGCGCGAAACCTGTCTCCTCCGCGCGCGATGTACGTCTGCGCGCGAAACTTTGCACGATTACAGTTATAAGGCATGCGCACAATGCTACGCCGGGATTTTTTGACTTTCGCGCGCGTCGCGAAGAAATCGTAGATCTTGCCCGAAATCGCGATTCGCGACGTTCGCGTACCCCTCTCGCGGCAGAGAGCATGAACGCAAAATCCCCGGCGTAGGAAGTTCGGCGTTGATGCCTGGAACGCGATGGTGCAAAAGACAAATCCGTCGCGATCGCATTCGAGGAAGGAGATAGGTTTCGCGCGCGGGTGCCCGTGCGTACACTTTTGTACCTTCGTACGTGTTTTTAACACGAGAACGTTTTTTAGCTGGTTTTTTTCGAATTACGTACAGTAGTTGTACAGTACTGTAGAGGACTGACTACCTTGAAAGAGGGCTCTATCTACGCGTACACGTACTGTACGTGTACACGTGTAGATAGCTAGAGATAAAGTGCTCTATCTAGCAGCTAGATACCAAGGTACTTTCGTACTTTCGTACGAAAGTACTTTCGTACGAAAGTACTTCCGTACTTCCGTATCTATTTCCATATTGTTGTTATTAGCCCTACGTGTACGTGTACTGTAGTACACGTAAGTTGTTACTCGTGCGTGTAGGGATCGATAATATCCACGGAAGAACGGAGTACGGAAGTACGTGTACTGTACACGTACCGGAAGTACTTTCGTACTTTCGTACATAAAA
The DNA here is from genome assembly GCF_000151265.4 of Micromonas pusilla CCMP1545. Lineage (NCBI taxonomy): Eukaryota > Viridiplantae > Chlorophyta > Mamiellophyceae > Mamiellales > Mamiellaceae > Micromonas > Micromonas pusilla. Next base: position 955,099 of record NW_003315883.1, read on the forward strand.
TAGTCTAGAAAAGTAGCCTACCTCGACACAGGTACTTGTGCAACTGTGTTGATCGCAGCACAGAGAAATATGAAGCGTTCAGCAGCTTCTGCGGTTGCTCAGAAAGCATCAGCTGATGATGCACTCCGTAAACAAGATGCCTTGACATATCTCAGGGAACTGAAAGAAAGACTGAAGGACAGGAAGGACACCTACGACGAATTTCTTGAGATCATGAAAGAATTCAAGTCACAGAGGTAGGTATATAGGTATCGAGAAAATATCGAACTTTCAAAATATTAGAATGTCACCGCGAGTTTCTTAGTCACGATGAATTTCGCATGCCCCCCCCCCTTTCGACCCCATCAATGAATACAGAATCGATACCGAAGGCGTAATAAAACGCGTCAAAACAATTTTCAAGGGACACAGAGATCTAATTCTTGGTTTCAACCAGTTTTTGCCAAAGGTACGTGAAATCTACTGCCCGGAAAATTCCATCTACGCCTTCTCTGAGGTCTGATAGCAATTAAGCGAGTTCTGGTGGTTTTCACCAAAGTGTGCAACCCTTCTATCTTCTGAAGACTTTTTTTTGCCGAGACGAGGTTTTAGAGCCAAGCTTTTTCACTATACCATACCCAGAAACCCCATGTGTATCACGTATTCTTCTCTTATTCGCAAATATCCGTTACAGGGACACGAGATCCGTATCGAAGATGTAGAACGTGAGGAACGCGAGGAAGTGGTATGAAGTGCAGCTCACCTTTCTCTAATAGCGAGTTCAAGTTCTCTATCATACTGACTTGAAGTTCACACTCTCTACAGGAGCGTGTTAAGGCTGAAACTAATGGTACTCAATCTGCCAGACCTCAAGTTGAATTTGTCCATGCAATAAGCTATGTTAACAAGATAAAGACCCGTTTTGCTAACGATGAGCGTGTTTACAAAGCTTTTCTTGAGATCTTGAATATGTACCGCAAGAACTTGAAAAGTATCAGTCAGGTGTATGACGAGGTTGCAGCCTTATTTAAATCTCACACTGATTTGCTGGAGGAATTCACGTACTTTCTCCCTGATGTTGACAATCCCGCTGCCAGAAAGAAAACAGGGTTAACTAAAGGGTTTCGAGGCAAAGGAGGCCAACAAGGCACGCTTAAGAAAAAAGTCAAAGGCGAGCAAAACGAGAATTCCTTTGATGCCCCATTCGGATCCGGAATAGACCGATACAACACGGCCGCGTCACTTGCGAAGGAACTAGCTTTCTTCGAAAAAGTGAAAACACGTCTGCGAAGCCGTGAATCATACGGTGAGCTTATAAAATGCTTAAATATTTTTAACTCCGAGGTGATTTCCAAGATGGAACTGGAAGCACTAGTCTGGGACATCCTGGGCTCTTACCCTGATCTTCATTCTGGCTTCAATGATTTCTTGACAAGATGCGAAAGCACAGATTTTGACCTGAGTGAGAGTGTCAGGGGTAAGGATGGCAAGCTGGGCAATTCGAAAGATACGCAGAAGATCAGTGCAAGGGAAAAATTTCTTTTGCGTCCGATCTCTGAGCTTGACCTTTCTGCTTGTGAGCGATGTGGGCCATCATATCGTCTTTTGCCCAAGAATTTTCCGAAGGCTTCTGCATCTGCTCGCAGTCCTCTCTGCCAAGAACATTTAAATGATAATTGGGTCAGTGTCACATCGGGTTCTGAGGACTACAGTTTCAAGGCCATGCGTAAAAACCAGTATGAAGAGGCACTTTTCCGATGCGAGGATGATAGATTCGAACTTGACATGGTCTTGGAAACTACGGAAGTGACTGTGGATGCACTTCAAGCCATCTTTGAAAAAATTAATCGCATGACTGCTGAGGAAGCGTCCCACTACCGCATACCAGAGGGGTTCTTGACGCCAATTCACCTTCGTACCATTGAGCGTGTCTACGGCATCGGCACCGACCACGGACAAGACATTCGTCGAATGATTCTTGACTATCCCGTGGTCACTATCCCTATGGTGTTGAGTCGTTTGAAGCAGAAGGATTTGGAATGGAGAAAAGTTAAGGAAGAGGTGACCCCTATTTGGGTTGACGTGTATGAGAAGAACTATAACAAATCTCTGGACCACCGTTCCTTCTATTTTAAACAAACTGACAAGAAGGCTCTCAGCGTCAAGGGCATGACGAATGAAATTAAGGAGGTTAGTGATAAACGGAAAAATAGCGATGATCATGGCAACATTAGAGAGCTGAGAGGCCACGCTCTGTCTCCTGATCTTACTTTTCACTATGCTGACCGCAAAGTCCACGACGATATTTACGCCGTGCTCAAGTTCAGCACGAATGAGATGATGAGCACTGAACATGCGGATCGAATCATGAAAATGTGGCGCGATTTCATTGAACCTTTTTTCGGAATAAATCGTGTCGATGGAGAGTACTTTGATGACTCAGCTGAGCAAGCTTCAATATTTGTTAGCAAATTTAATGGAGAGGATGTCGAGTGCAGCGAGGAGAATGACCAGGCTGAGGAAGAGAATCCCGAAAACGTTACGAACCACACTGGATTAAATGAGATATTGTCTAATTTCCCCGATGTAGATGCTGATGTCAAGCCAGGGGATCCGCAGTTTGTCGTTTTTGCAAAAGAGGCAGAATTTCAAATTCTAAGTGATGACCGTACAGGGGAGCGAGACTTGTCTGACCGCACTCTCAGCAAAGACATGCCAGTCGCACAGGACATTTCCGAGGCTGGCGATGGGTTTGAAATGAGCAATGATGGAGAGGAACGGATATATGCTGCATGCAAGCCGCTCGCTTGCAGCGCACAAGTCACAAGTGCAGAGTCTGTTGGCAGTGACACATATGTTGACTCTTTTGCTAAGCTAAGCGACAGATTATTTTACGGGCACGATGGCTACTATATGTTATTCAGATTGCACCAGCATCTCTATGATCGCCTCTCCACTGCCCGCGCATCTGCTGTGAGCATGTCCACACACTTTGGGCAGAAAGTTGGCCCTGAAGAGGAGCGTGCTGCCAAAGAGCGTGAAATCCATGATGACTTCCTGCGCCTGTTATTTAAGCTGCTGAATGGTACAGCCGACGCTTCGAATTTCGAAGATGACTGCCGCACTCTCCTTGGTGCGAACTCCTATGTCTTATTTACCCTTGATAAACTTGTATACAAGATAGTCAAGCAGGTCCAAAATCTCTTCACTGATGAGATGGCTTCAAAGCTTCTCGATTTATCTGAATATGAAAGTGCGCGGAGCACTCCGTTTATCGAAGCTATCTACCATGCTAACGCCAGTGTACTGTTGCTTGATGAAGCGTGTTTCCGTATCGGCTCATCGAAAGATGGGGAAGTACTCACCATTAAATTAATGGAATTCGGCTTGGAAAAGGCAGAAGTTCCAGCAGGGACGATGGAAGCACACTTCCACGAGTATCTCGAAGACTTCTTGCAGACTATCGTGGTTGCCGGAGAGGGTAATACGACTAACCGACTGAGGCTAGATCGCACGGAACAACCAGATATATTTCTTGCACGAAGTAAAGTAGCAGCAGGACACGATTTGGATGGCCACACTTCCCATGGTCCTGCGAAAGAACGTCCATATCGAGTCAGTGTGTTCAATTCGCTGGAGTGCAAAATCGCCTGTAACAACTCTAAAGTATCGTACGTCCTTGACACTGAGGA
>NW_003315883.1:958869-1110196 GCF_000151265.4 Micromonas pusilla CCMP1545
GTCAGCAGGTCCAAAATCTCTTCACTGATGAGATGGCTTCAAAGCTTCTCGATTTATCTGAATATGAAAGTGCGCGGAGCACTCCGTTTATCGAAGCTATCTACCATGCTAACGCCAGTGTACTGTTGCTTGATGAAGCGTGTTTCCGTATCGGCTCATCGAAAGATGGGGAAGTACTCACCATTAAATTAATGGAATTCGGCTTGGAAAAGGCAGAAGTTCCAGCAGGGACGATGGAAGCACACTTCCACGAGTATCTCGAAGACTTCTTGCAGACTATCGTGGTTGCCGGAGAGGGTAATACGACTAACCGACTGAGGCTAGATCGCACGGAACAACCAGATATATTTCTTGCACGAAGTAAAGTAGCAGCAGGACACGATTTGGATGGCCACACTTCCCATGGTCCTGCGAAAGAACGTCCATATCGAGTCAGTGTGTTCAATTCGCTGGAGTGCAAAATCGCCTGTAACAACTCTAAAGTATCGTACGTCCTTGACACTGAGGATATATTCCATCGTAAAAGGCTTGATCGCGTTGGGAAGTTCATTTGCACAAAAGTAAAACATGCTACATTGGCAAAATCGGAGTTGTCACGCCGGAAGTTCCGTATGTGGCTTGCAAGGAAAGAAAGCTTATTGCCAAGAGCCAAGAGTGCTTTAGGCACGACCAATTTGGACGTTTCCGACCGTGTTCTGGATTGCTCAAAAAGAACCCCGACGGAAAGAGCTGTTCAAGCCACTACTGCTGGCGCTGCAGCGGATCTTAAAGAGGCAGAGACTGTCTCGGCTTTCGAAACTATTCAAGAGGAAATACTTGGAGACAGGGAGGGAGGTGAAGATAAACTTCCTAGGGGTGTTCAGCATGCAAACGAAACGAACTACGACGAAAGTCCAAAGGATGCATTTATAGATTCGAAAGATTCACTTGCTAAAATGTAGAAGAGATTCCTGGTCGTTCCAGTTGAATGATAATTTATATTTTGGGAGGACCGGGGTAACGTTTGACATCCCAGAAGACAAAGAGACGAGAGAAATTTGAATTTTGACCGGAGTTTTATCTGTGTTCTGTTATTTTCAACCCACAACATATCATAGCAGATATCTGTAACTCACTTAATATCAAAGTGAACCTTAATTCTATAGAAACTTTACTTGTGGAATCCATGACTTTGACATAACTTAGGCTGTTTCTTTGTGAAGTGCAGTACTTCTGGGTAGTGACCGAGTTCCAGAAACTTCATAATTTCCTTTTGTGCGAGTAGACGAGCAGCTGTGGGTCTATGCATTTAAGCCCATCACGGGATATGAATGCGATTGAAATTAATTGCGCGAGTAAAAACATGACTCCCTAGCCCTCATCAGACCGCATCATGCTTCAACTGATATTCTGTTTTCGGGCCAACTTTTTCCCTTGAGTTAAGCCCCAGCCGCAAAACTCGCTGAGCCTATGTTGCTATTCGCTAGGAGCGGCACAAACCCAAGTTCCTCAACAGGAACACCGAACTCACTTAATTTTGCCTCGTAAACTTGGATGAGGTCATTATGTGCCTTTGAAACCTTTGAGACGTCACTGTGAAGTGCCTTTATAAGCTGATTTTTGCTGTCGAGTACCTCATCAAGCTTCATAGTGACCATTTGAAGGGTACTTGGGTCAAGACTAGACGCAGATAGAACCTCTCCCAGCTTCGCTTCTTTTTTCTCTAGTTGATCCCCAAGAGCCTCAAGCTTCTGCTCAACGACCGAGCTTCTTAGAAATGTTTTCTGCTTTATATCAAATATTGCGCGCTCGAATTTGTTGTAGAGCTCCCTGCGTTCTTTCTCAACTTTGTCCAGTCGCTGTTTCTGCACTTCAAACTCCCATTCCATATTGCTTCGCGACTTCTCCTCGTCGTGTAAGCGCGTCTTCGTATGGGTGAACGATTGCCTGTCTTTGTTGTGAGTTGACAGCATTTTGCGCAGCTCGTCTACTTCTCTCAATGCTTTCGCCAAAGGTTCCGACAGCCGTTTATTTTCTTGTGAGACCTCGAACAATAACTTGTCGTTCGTGGCCTCTTTCTTTTTCAGTTCAGCAACATCTTCCTTGAGTGTTTTTATAAGATCCAGATTGTTGTGCGTGATGTCGTTGTAGTAGTTCTTTATTTCACTGAAGGCAATATCGTGGTCCTTCAAGAGGCGATCTATGTGTGCATTTTTGCGCTCTTCGATCTCGTGGATTTCATGCGTGCGTCTTTGCTCAGAGTCTTCTTTTAGCACTTTCATCTTCTTCTCATACTTCTGCTCGATCGCATTGACGTTAGCCTCGAATTCCTGTCGCAGCTTCGTAATTTCCTTTGCATGATCGAGATTATGCTGACGAACTAAGTCCTCTTCTGCAAGCTCAGCCTCTTTCAGCTCCATCTTAAGCGACCGTTTTTCGTTCAACAGCTCCGTGAAGCGCTTGCGATATTCATCTTCACGCATCTTGATCGCCAGTTCAGCTTCAGACTTCAAAGTGGTAATGCGACTGTGATGTTCATACATCAAATGTTTAACTTTTTTCTTATAAATATTTATCTCAACTTGTCGATGCAACTGCAGTTCTTCCAAATCCCGGTCCTTATTTCTGACCTCGACCTTTTTGTTATCCAGGTCCCTCTTGGAGTTGTCCCAGAATGCGTTTATGTTGTCCTGAAAGTGAGAGTAACGTTAGGCATGCAATATTTCGAAATATTCGAACGGGTAAGCGTGATCGATCCAGGGGCTGTATGGGTGGATCCGAAAGCAAGTGCTAGAGAACAACATACACGATCAATTTGCATGTAGTTCCTGTCTTCAACCTCTTTGGCGTTTCGCATTTTCAGAGAGGTGACGTGGGCGGCGAGCATCTCGGAGCTCACGCGATCGCTTGCACCCGCCTCTATGACATTCTGATCAGCAGCCTCCTGTGATTTGTTTGTAACCCAGGGAAGAAATTTTGTTAGTTTGACGCGCGCGGAAACAGAGCCGTGTCGGTATGTGCTCAAAATAGGCTCCACAGCACCTATCTCTCTCTGCCTCAGCCACAAGGGAGGAAGATTGAGAAGGTGACGAGCTTGCCTTTTTCGCAGTATCAATCAGCATATCAACAGATTGGACTACGGTGTGCTACGGTTAGCGCCTGCAGAAGCGCTTTCAGTGGCTTTGGACTGCCGATTTATCTCCCGATTTGGCAAGTTGACGGTACACGTACTGTACACCGCGTTACTCGTAGCCCTTGATAGTACGAAAGTACTTTGAGTACAATGCTACAATGACTCTACAATGTACCCAAGGTACAAAGTACGAAAGTATTCTACGAAAGTATTTTCGTACCTCGAAAATAGATACTTTCGTACATACCTTCGAAGGTACTACATAGGGCTGCGTGTACACGTGTACACGTACGTGTAGTGTGAGTAAAACAACGTACGGAAGTACGGAAATAGATACTATCGTACTTCCATACGAGTGTTGTACGAGAAAGTCCGTGTACAACTGTACATGTACGGAAATACGGAAGTACTTTCGTACGAAAGTACTTTCGAAAGTACTTTCGTACTTTCGTACGAAAATACGAAGATATCTAATTATTTTCGAAAGTACGAAAGTACGAAAGTACAACTACACGTGTTCAACGTTGTACGAAAGTACTTCCGAAGTAATACTTTCGTACGAAAGTACTTTGTAGGAAGTACTTTCGTACGAAAGTACTTCCGTACGTGTACCTTCGAACTTCCGTACTTTATTTCGTACGAAAGTACTTCCGGACGGAAGTATCTAGCTATCTACTGTACGTGTATTTCCGATCCAAGATAAAACGTTCGTTGTAGGGATATCACTGGGATATCTAGCTAGCTAGCTAGCTAGCTAGGGCAGTGCTAGGGCTAATATTAAAGTTATCTAAAGTGCACGGAAGTACTAAAGTACGAAAGTACGCGAAGGTTCCTTCGAAGGTACTTTCGTACACAGCTGTACACAACTACACATACAGTACGTGTACGTGTACAACTGTACAACTACATAGCTACATACAGCAGCTACAATAAATATTGACATGAATTATGATAAACTTTTGGTAAGGGCGAAAATACTTTCGTACTACACGTACTGTAACTTCGGAAGTACGAAAGTACCTTAAGGTACAACGTACAACTTGTACTTTCGAAAGTACTTTCGTACTTTCGTACTTTCGTTTTCGTACGAAAGTACTTTCGTACTTTCATATCCGTACTTCCGTACGTACTTCCGTACTTTCGTACGAAAGTACCACGATAGTCGTGTCAGTGTCGTGTCGTTGTACGTTGTACACGTACAACGTACTTCCACTTCCACTCATTTCTGCGAAAAAATATCCGTGCCACTCCTGAACTATCCGTATAAATCTACGCTCTCAATTGGCTAGATTATTTTTTTGTTCCTTAAAATCTTATGATCTAAAATTGTATAAAATTTATTTAAACAATAGAAGCTAATTTGAATTTGCCCCATGATACTTTATAACTGAGGCTAAACATTTCTTAACTATTTACGAGGAAATGTCTTCGTATTTTTTTACGACTTCAACTTCTCGAGTCACTTGCAGGCCACTTTGAGCCTCCGCCGAAGAAATTTGCCGCACTCCAAAATGCCTCCGAAAATGTCAGCACACCCGAAATATGAAGACATGGTGAAGGCTGCCATTTTAGCCTTGAAGGACAAGAAAGGCTCATCCGTGCCTGCCATCGCTAAGTATCTTGCGGCCAACTTCAAACTTCCTGCCAACTTCAAGAAGATCCTCTCGACTCAGCTCAAGAACCTCGTCAAGGCCGGCAAATTATTGAAGATAAAAGCTTCCTACAAACTCGGAGATGCTCTGAAAAAGGCCCCGAAGAAGCCCAAGAAGAAGGCCGCCAAGAAGCCCAAGAAGAAGGCCGCCAAGAAGCCCAAGAAGAAGGCCGCCAAGAAGCCCAAGAAGGCCAAGAAGGCTGCTGCCAAGAAGGCTGTGAAGAAGCCCAAGAAGGCCAAGAAAGCGACGAAGAAGGCTGTCTCCAAGAAAAAGTAAAGCGCTGCATGGACATCTCAGATATTACGGTGTCACTTGACACCACCATCTTTTAAGTATCTCTCTTGCTTCTTCTCCACTGATCAGAAACGAAACTGTTTTATTATTTAAATCCGTGGGTTGAACGCTTCTCGCGACAAATACGTGTGTTCATGCTTTTCTTTTACTTTATAGTCCACATAATTATCTTAGGTGACTGCTTTCACTCCCACTGAAGAGGAGGGGATGACCCGGTAACCAAACAGTAAATGTTACAGCACAAAGGGCGCCCTCACTCGGCTGATTCGATCTCCGGCAATCCGTGACTTGGGCACTCTGTGTGCAACCCTCATGATGGATGAGGATTAATCCCATGAATCGTGTGGAGAAGCTCCGAGGGGAGAGTGGATGTTTCTTACTGATGACAAGGCTGTCGCAGTAAGCCCTGAGGAGGTGCGTCGTTGGGCGGGGCATTCGTTTTCCTGACGCAGCGCCAAGGACCCACTCTACCAGTGGATCGAGGCCAAGAGTCGGAACTCAGATCGTTGCGTAGAAAATGATTAAGAGTATAAATAGAGATAACGGTACGCAGGATATCTTTTATTTTGTATTTGTCCTTGGCGACCAGATGCACACTTCTGCTCTTGCTAGTGTTTACGTCCTCCCTATTTCCCCTCATTCCTTGTGAACTTAATCCTGTCTGTGGCTCAAGCTCAACCCAATTTCAGCTTCCGCAAACACCTATTCCGTTGAGTATTCTGTGTGAACTTCAAAATTAACTTTGCGTGCAGGACCACGTGCCGTCGCCACAACATTTGACCTGAAAGACCGCGAGGATGTTTTCTACAGGCGTCAGCGCCCTCCTTAAGTACGCGAGTTGTGTAGAAGAGAAGGTATGTTTTAGGGCCCAAAGGACATCTTTGAAGGAGATGTAACTCTAACTTACCTACCTGTGCAGTTCGTGTACTTTCGAAAGCAGTTGAAAACTCGCAAACATGTCAAGCTTTCAGCTTGAGTACTACTTTGCCGGTTCCCGTTTTTTCCCCCTCCACCAAAACATGAGCCCTTGACACATCTTCGAGAGGCAGAGTCCAACCAGTTTTAGCATCAAGTAAACCATCTTGCACGAGCTTTACGATCTCTGCAAATGCATGTGCATCGTGGCGCATCATCGCCCAACGATATCCTATTTCGTCACAAGCGCAGTGCAAGGCTTTCATTCGCGTGCTGTCGAAGGCTGCCCCCAACCCTCCCCACAAGAGTCCGTTCTTCCCCACGTGTATCGGAAGCCTTCCATGTAGAGTGATATACCTCCCAGAACCCCTCCGAAGCAATGTAATGGCGTGCCGCAGACTATGTTTAGATCCGACTGTGTCCAATGCAACGTCGAATGAACCGAATTCTTCATTATCGTTACATTTTGAATCATGTTCGCCGCATACTACGCACCTCGCCATTTTTCCTTTCGTTACGGCAAAGCACTTGCAAGGATAACGTGTCAGAACCACCTCGCAACCTTTCGCCACTGCAAGCTGAGCTGCAGCCCTCCCAACTGAGCTTGATGATCCAACGACAAGGACACGATCACCTTTAGCGAGTCTTCCTGTCAAGAATAAGGCACGCCAGGCAGCGAGGGCTCCAAAGGATATCGCTGATGCTTCTTCATGCGATAGATTTGAAGGTTTCTCTGCAAGGTGAGCCTCTGGTACAGCCACGTATTCTGCGTGAGTTCCTTGAGAACTCGCAGGAGGAATCGAACCGAACACTTGAGTGCCGATGACAAAGTTTTGAGCTGAGGAACCCATAGCAACCACTTCGCCACTCAGATCTCGCCCGAGCACCAGCGGAAATTGTGGCCGGTAAAGTTCGCCGCCGTAACCCGCCCTCAATCGGCAATCCAATGGATTTACTGCCGCGGCCGCTACCCTTACTAACACTTCGTGTGGACGACATTGAGGGACACCGACATTGTCCAACACCTGTAGGACTTGAGGCCCGCCGAACTGAGAGAGCACGGCAGCTCGCATCAAGGAGGGAATTCGTGGCATCGTGTGAGCAGTGTCTTGGCAAAGCTCGCTTGGCCGAGAACGCGAACGCGTGGTTGCGCGGATCCCCAGGGCTCAACGCCAAGTGGCGATCACACCATGCCGTGGGGTTGAGCACGGATACGGAGCTGCGAGGGCGGGAATACGCAGAGAGGGTCATGGAATGGGAGGGTCTGGTGCGTCATACTTCTGGAAGTATCTATACTTTCGTACGGAAGTACGAGTACGAAAGTACGAAAGTACGGAAGTACCTTCGTATATTGAAGTACTGTATTCTATACCTTGACAGTACCTTGACCAACGAGAGGTGCGAAGATAGGGCCTTAGCCCTACAGAAGTACGGCGGACTTCCGGAAGTACACGACCATACCTATTTTCGTACAACGTTAACGTTGTACGTGCACAACGTACGTGTACACGTACAGCTTTACACGATCAGTTTCATTTATTGTACACGTACACGTACATGTCACGTACGTGTACAGTATGAAGCTATGAACCAATTGTGGTTCCGCCACCATTTCAATCAGTCGTAGATTAATACGTACTCAAGTGTTGTGAAGGATCGACTTATTGATTGTATCCTGTGAGTGTATTATCAGACTATAAATATGAGTGAATATGCGAGGGCATCACATCAATAGAAAGTGTATGTGTTTTTGACCCACCCGTTTGTCCTAAAGTAGTAAAATGGGTCATGGCTAATTTTGAGTGCAGGTTAACAACTTTCATCCTCGCACTTTCAACAAATCGCGGTCGGTCGCAACCCTACGAGGAGTGCCGCTGTGCCCTGTCCATGACCTAGACTATGCGGCCCTTTTGGCCAAATATCACGTATCTGGGCACGTGACTTTTTAAATAGACTGGAAATTGCGAACGCACAGCCGTCGTAGTCATGACCAAAAAACTGTGGGGCGAGGAAACTTCCGATACTCTTGTCGCACTAGCTAGCTGCGTATCTGGGCACGTGACTTTTTAAATAGACTGGAAATTGCGAACGCACAGCCGTCGTAGTCATGACCAAAAAACTATGGGGCGAGGAAACTTCCGATACTCTTGTCGCACTAGCTAGCTGGTTACGAAGGTACGAAGGTACTGAAGTACCGAAGTACTTTCGTACGAAAGTACTTCCGGAAGTACTTCCGGAAATACTTCCGTACGAAGATAGATAGACTACGAGCTAGAGACTTACGAAAGGATTTCCGGAAGTACGAAAGTACTTCTGGAAGTACCTTCGTAGAGAGCTATACTTCCGTTAGCTACTTCCGTACTGCGAAGGTACTTTCGTACTTTCGTACCTTCGAAGGTATCTAGCTAGATACTGCGGAAACTTAAAGTGGGTTCTGTACTGTTTAGTTTGTAGTACTTATCCCAGACTACTGTTCCTAATGATACGTCGCCTATCGAGGATACGTCGGTGGGTTCCTTGTGCGTGTTCTGTGTCTTGAATAATTATAATAATAATGAGCTGTCGGGTGGACTCTCTATCTATCTTTGTAGTAGACTAGTGTATTGCACTACGTACTGTGTAGTGTGTACTGTCTGACAGTTCTCAGAAGTACTTTCGAAAGTACTTTCGTACGTAGCTACGTAGTGCGTATGTACTGTAGTACGAAAGTACTTTCGTACGAAAGTATCTATACTTTCGTACGAAAGTACTTTGAGAGTACCTTCGAAGGTACTTTCGTACTTTCGTACTTTCTTACTTTCGAAAGTACTTTCGTACGAAGGTAACTCACTGCACTCACTCTCAAGGCGGAATACCTTCGTACGAAGATAGATACTTGTAGCACTCTTGTAGCCCTATTTATGTCTAGTTGCTTTGGCTTCTTCCAAAACATCATACTGTAGACCTTGTCCAGATAAACTTTTAACCAATATGTAAGGTAAAATATTTCCTTGTATCCCTTAGCAACATCTACGGTGAAGCGAAATGTTTGAGTGTCATTGTAAAGGGGTCGTCCATAATCCCCTGTCGTTGACATAAGAGCTCCAGTTCGCTGGTCAAACACTCGCTCTTCGGTAAGCTCAACAAAACCTCGCGGTGGAGTGTTAAACCTCGTGTCGTTCAAGAGGGAGTCATCACTCCTCTTTGCGAGTTGAGCGTCGTCACAGTGACGACATTTTGGAAAACCGTGTATTACAAACACGAGTTCCTCGCCGCCCTCTTGCGGAGAGATTTGTTCAGTTCCCTGTTGGTCGCCAGCTTTTGATGCGGCATCCGCCTCATCTCCGTCTGCGTCCAAGTCGTCAAGAAGCGGTGGTGCGACAGCCGCGCTGGTGGGCATTTCGGCAGAGTTCATCATTCCCTCGCCTCCATCGCCGTCAGTTGGCGACGGTGAAGTTGTTTCCTCGGCGGCGGACGGAGCGGGGGGCGAAGATGGTAGGGGCGGAGCTGACCCATCTGTAAAGACCTCTGATGAATCTCTTTCAACCACGGGGGGGGGGGGGTGAAGATGGTGGGGACGGAGCTGACCCATCTGTAGTATTGTGAAAGACTTCTCCGATGTCTCTCGCCAAGCAAGGCTTCGCAAAGCCCACGGCAAGAAGAAAAAGAATTAAGAAACTCCCCTGTTTGCGTTTCGTCTCGTTCGGCGGGGGCATCGTGCCTGGTGCGGGGCGAAGTGAAAACCTAACCAAAACTACGGGGGGAAGTTCAGTAAAAGTTCAGTCAAGTTCAGTAATTTCCCAAAAAATAGGCGAAAATGGGAAATGGGGGGTAGTCCCGTCCAAAATGAAACCAAAATGAGACAGCAGACAGATAGACAGATAGACAGCTATACCAGAAGTTTCCTATAAACTGAAAACTGAATACTGAAGTTCAGTAGTTCAGATACATTTGTAGAAAATCTTTTGAAACCCCTGTCTAACTGTCTATCTGTCTGCTGTCTAAAATTGGTCTCAAAAATGACGGGATTTCCCTCCACCCTCCCCGCCCATTCCGCCGAAAATGACTGAGCTTGACCGAACTTGACCGAACCTTGTCCCCCGTCCTCCGTGCTTGTTTCGTGGTTGGTATGAAATGGGGCCTCACAGAAGTCTCACAGAAGCCCCACAGAAGACCCACAGAAGCCCAACAGAAGACCCCCAATTTAGATGATTTTCGTGTGATTTTGAAAACCCCAATTTTAGATGATTTTCGTGTGTTTTTCTAACCCCCGATTTTTGGTTTTGAAACCCCTGATTTGGGGGTTTTTCCCGTGATTTTGAGGTGTTTTTCAACAGCTCAAAAACTTCGCAGGGCTTAAAGAGGTGCTACAGATTTCCGTGATTTCTGCGTCAGCATAGCTCACGGAGGTTTGTAGAGGTCTGGGTCGCTACGCTCCAGATACGCCCCCGAAGTCTCGTGATTTTCGTAAGGTTTTGGTCTTATTACAGAGTTAAATCTACTCCTCCATTTTCGCCAGTTTCTTCTCCAATCCCTTCATAGCCTCCTCGTGCGTCTTCGGCTTATTTTCTTTAAAGTACAACGTTGTACGAAGGTAGTCTTCAATACACTTTTCCCATACGCTTTCATCTATCGTAGCAAGCTTCACCGCTAAATTAATTGGAATAGATAGTATACTGTATTTTGGTTTGGAGGCGACTTCACTTAGGTTTCCAATTTTCATTTTTTGGTTTTTAGAAAACCCTAAAATTGATACAAAAATCACCTATCAAATTAGGTTTTCATAGGGAAGGCCTACGCCCTTTAAGCCCTGAATTAGCGTTGATGCGACAGAGTTAAGGGTGAAATGAACCCGAAGGGTTCAACCCTTTAAGCTCCGTCAATTCACGCTAATTCAGGGCTTAAAGGGCGTAGGCCAGTACGTGTACAGCTGTACACGTGTACACTACATACACGTACTTCGTTTTGGATTTCCGTCCGTTCACGTACGTGTGTAGCTGTGTACACGTACAGTACAGCATGAATACTAGCCCTATCATAATATTTATCAAAACAAACGCTGTACCCGGAGAGGTGGAAGGACAACGCGATAGGTGAAAACCTCGAGGATTCAAGCCGCGCGGTTCAGTATTCCTTTTTTTAGACCATGTGTACCGTGTATTTATGACGTTTGGCGTATCTATTCGGGGCTCATGCCGGACGGATCATTTAGTGCTACAGAAAATGGGTTGTACGTGGCTTAGTGACGTTCTCACCTTGCGACAAGCCCGAAAGATTCAGTCGCAGACAAGTTTACGTTTTCACCGATCTATCTCTCAAACCAGAGGGACGGCGATTCCTGAATACACCATGAAATATACAGATTTCGCACAAGGTCTAAATATTTCGAAGAACACTGGGGAGATCCACCTCATCACAGGGCCCATGTTTTCTGGAAAGACAACAGAGCTTCTTGAGAGAGTCTCCCAAGAAGAGGCGCTTGGACTCGTTGTTTCACTTGTTAAGTCTTTTGAGGATTTTAGATATTCGTGCGATCATATTGTGACTCATGATGGGATTCTGCGTACATGTTTCTCAGTTGCAAAACTTAATGAAATTCGCAGCACTCTTGGCGATGCTGAGTGGCGTAGAGTCGACATTTTCGCTATAGACGAAGCACAATTCCTTCCAGATCTTCCCCGGTTCTGTGCAGCCGCAGACTCAGAGAAAAAGAAAATTATTTTTGCTGGTCTTGAGGGAGACTTTCGTCGTGAACAGTTTGGCAAACTCCTCGATCTACTACCCTTGTGTGACTCTATCTTTAAACTCTCCGCAAAATGTTGTAGCTGCAATATAAGACCCGCAACATTTACCTCACGCATATCTCCTGAAAACAACACAGCACAGCAATGTATCGGTGGCTCGGATACATATCAGACCGTTTGTAGGTCGTGCTTCGTGAGGTCGAAACTCTTTGCTTTGTACCTAGTCAAATAAAGTTTCTGTTTGGCTGCCAAGGCAGCCCATACTATCAGATCGACGAAAACTCACTTTAAGGAAAAGCCGCAAAATCTTCACATCGCCCCGCCCTCTAAACTCACTTAGTGTAATGTACAACTAACTGTGTATATAGCTACACACTCCCTTTAAATCCTGATATTAGAGCGTAAATTGAAGGGCGCGTGACAACATACTTCCGGAAGTATCAATACGTTACGTTCGAAAGTAGGAACGTACTATCTTTTAACTACGTAGTACCTTTGCAGGTACGTACGTAGTTACGCACTACCTTCGAAGGTACGTGTACCTATTCAGCTGGACTATTTCCTCGGATACCAGAGTCTTGTACGTATTATCTTCGAAGGTACTTCGAAGTACTTCTGGAAGTACACGTGCCTTCCAAGCAAGATAAGGTATATACTTCACCTTGGAAGGTACACGTACTTCCAGTTGTACTTCTTTATTTATTTATTTATTACGTGTACCTTCGTACCTTCGTAAGTACGAAATAAAGTTAATAAGTTGCCTTCGAAGGTACTGTAAGTTGTTACAAATAAATAATAAATCAAGTAATAATAAGGTCTTTCGTACGTGTACGTGTACAACTGTACATGTGAACAGCCTAAACATTTTGCACATCTCTTGATCTAAAGGAAAGTCTTGAGCAGGAAACAGTGGAGCCCAGCCAAGTATAGTCTACCTTCGAAGGTAGCAAGATAGCTAGCTATTCAACAGAGGGCACGTTAGTTATACTTGAAGGTACATGAACAAGCCCGCAGAGCAAAGTAGAGAAAATTCCAAAGTATTTATAAAGTTGTTTCTGTGAAGATACGAAGTAAGGAGGTATTGTTGATTTTAAGAGCACAGAGGTACGACTGGTAAATTTATTTTTTATTTTGAATTTGAAATTCGACCATCTTGGCTTCCTCCAGCTTCACTAGTTCTGCTTTCAGGGAATTCGTTAAGCTGCTCTTCTTAGACAGTGTTCTTAGAAGTCTCGTTGAAGCGAGGTATTGTTCCTGTACGAGCTATTTGTAAATACAAAATCTATTCTGTCAAAACCACGCTCACGCTGAAACTCATATGACTACACGTAGAGTTGCTGAAAATCACTACTTCAGTAATACTGTACCGGATTCAAGCTCGTGACCTTGACGGAAAAGGGAAGATTCAGCTTAATCCACATCCAATTTAAAAGATGTTTTACCTAGCAGTGAAAGCGCTGATGATGCGATTTGTGAGGACGACAGCCCAGCTTCCAGGAGTTGCATTTCAAAGGCTCCAAAGGCCAGGGACAAAAAAATGTGACAAGGCGACTTGACCTCTAAATGCGAATAAACAGAGGAAATGGTTACTCAAAGTGTGGAATGTTTTGGAGCCACACCATGTTCAATTGGCCGATCAGGAAGAGTAAGAGGACGAACCTTCACGATGAACTGGATGAGTAAAATGGCAAGAAACCGCAAAGCTCAGTAAAATATTAATCACTTCACCTTGAGGTTACCATCAAGAAGACCATCAAGAGCAAGAAACTGGAGTACGTGAGAGGCAAATCCGCCAATCGAGCCTTCTTCTACAGTGATCATAGCCGCGTGATTCTGAAGTCTTTACATCAGCTATCTGCGAGGATGATAAAACACTCCAAAAATGGAACATACCTTCGCAAGTTGCCGAATGAGAGAAGTATCAAGTGGTTTGCAAAATCGGGCATCAGCCACTGTCACACTTATATCAAGCTCTTCGAGCATCTATTATTCACGAAGTATTGATGAAAATGATGAAAATATTTTGCGACAACATTTATCATTATACCTTTGCTGCCTCAAGACATCTATTCGTGCATGTTCCATATCCAAGCAAACATAAGTCAGTTCCTTCCTGTAGTATCTGACCCTTCCCTACCTCGATGACTTTACCTCGAAATATATTGTCAAGAACAGATAAAGATTCATTTTTGAAAGTGATATTTCAGATTTTCATGTAAGGAATTATAGTTCACGTAAACTGATTTCTCTCTACCGGTACCCTGGATTTCCCATCGTGACACCCTAGTACAAGAGTCACAACAAAATGATGGCAGATATATAGTAGCATATCAAGCTTCTTTATGTAGGCCAACAGCCACCTACCTCCTCTTCTAGATCGATACCAACGCCAGCACCGCGAGGATAACGAAAACACGAAGGCCGATCATCGATGGCAATGGAAGTAGCCACCTGAATATTAGGTTTCAAATAACATTTTCAGGGACTTTTTCTAGTTCTCACCATGTGGCAAAGCTCGGCTTCATTCATAGGTGCCATAACAACCATGTCGGGCAGACAAGCCATAAAAGCAACATCATAAGCACCTGCATGAGTTGGACCATCTTCGCCTACTAATCCAGCGCGGTCCATAGCAAAGCGGACTGGTAACTTCTGTAAAGCCACATCGTGTACTACCTAAAAGTTGTTGGATTCTATGAGAAAACTATATGGAGTTGCATATCTTTGTTCGGGAAAAGTTGGCACCTGATCAAATCCTCGCTGCAAAAATGTCGAGTAGATCGTGCATACAGGTTTCAATCCCTCTACTGCGAGACCAGCTGCGAAAGTGACGGCATGCTGTTCCGCGATGCCAACATCAAATGTACGATCCAAAAGGCAGGGTCAGCAACACATCAGCCAAAAAAATAATACAGAATAAGATTTCCTGCATTCTGCATTCACAAACCAAACATACCGCAAAAAACCTCTCAAAGTGGTTTAAACCAGTGCCACCACCCATGGCAGCATGGACAGCGACCACACTTTCATCGCGACTTGCTTCTCCGATCAGGGCGTCGGCAAATACTTGAGTATACGACGGAATGCCCCCAGATGACTTCTTCTGCTTTCTATGCCAGTGTCAAACAAATGCGGAATGTAAAAAAATATTCAGAATGGTACAAGAAAGCTCCGCTAAAGATACAGTTTCCTTACCCAGAGGCTACGTCGAACGTGGAAACTCCGTGATACTTGTCCTGTGCAGCCTCTGCATAAGAGTATCCCCGACCCTTTTCAGTCACGGTATGAATTAGCACTGGTCCAACACTTCTAGTTGACTTAACTTCCTCCAGAATAGCAACCAGGTCTTGAAGATTGTGGCCGTCCACAGTTCCAATATAGTATAGCCTTGATAATAGAGGAGATAAGAGGAGTTAAGCACAAAAGAAGCAAGGCAACTAATTACTCACCCTAACTCCTCAAAGAGTGTCGATCCAGAGCCACTTATCATACCGCGCGCATACTCATCAACCTTTGCTGTGACTTCTTGAACTGGAACTGGCATCTGTTTCGTTATTGCCTTGGCTGACTCATGTGCAAGAGTACAAAAAAAAACGCTCGAGATATAAAGAAGCAAAATATCATGACTATTCTCACACCGGGGTATCCTACCCCGTAGTTCCCGGAGCGGTTTCGATGACTGCAGACGCGCAAAAGTAGAAGAGAGGGCGCCAACGGGGTCTTGATTCAAGCTGTTGTATTGGGTAGGAAGAGAAACCTGAAAATGTGAGTTGAAGAGGAGTTAGACGGATAGTCCCAGTATTTTGCATGAGATTGCAAGTAAACCTGTTGATTATCGTTCAAGATGATAATCATATTGGTATCCAAGTATCCTGCATTGTTCATAGCTTCATAGGCCATTCCACCAGTGATGGCACCGTCACCAATCACAGCAATAACATGATTAGATCTTCCTTGCATATCCCGGGCTACTGCCATCCCAAGCCCGGCCGATATTGATGTACTGCTATGTCCGGCTCCGAAGCAGTCAAATGGACTTTCGCTTCTTTTGGTGAAAGGAGAAAGGCCTGCGATGTAGGCAGGATAAGACTAGATCTGCCGTCGGAATTTTTTTAATGTCTTACCCCTTGTTCGCCTCATGGTGTTCATTTGTTTTCGCCTCCCAGTAAGCATCTTATGTGGATAGGCCTATGTTGACAAACTTTAGAGAGGCTAGATCGAAGGTATCTTAAGGTTTAATAGGCTGCTGCAGACGAGGACTATTACACTTACCTGGTGGCCAACGTCCCATATTATCCTATCCTTGAATAAGGGTCACAAACGCAAGGTCGATTCGTCAGTAAAAAGCAACTTTAATCTGCGCTAGGGGTATACAGTGAAAAGGTAATGCCTTACCTCAGGCTGATCAAACACGTAATTAAGAGCAACGGTGAGCTCTACAACTCCGAGACTGTTGACAGAAATGTATGTAACTGAGCGAATGAAAAAGAAAGAGTGGCCTGTCTCTAAATTGAGTCAATCATCAATTGGCCAGTCGGTATCACCTGGATCCGAGATGACCTCCAGTTTGAGAAACGTTGTAAATTAGGTCTGCTCTTAGTTCCTTGGCAACCTGCACACGAGGAACCGTTTATCTTGAAGGGCAGCGTTAAAGATCATAAACAGTAAATCATACTCACTTGTTTAAGCTGCTCCATGCTCAGATTCTTTAAGTGGACAGGATAGTTCACAGTATCGAGCAAGGGGGTCGCCTGAAAGCAGAAATCATGGAATGCATTCCTGAAAAAAACTGTAAGTAAGTAAACGCTTATGTCTTACAGGCTTTGTCGATATCGCCCCGTATCCCTCAATCTGCGTCGAAGAAGAGCCTAAGAAGATAGAAGTGACTCAAAACAATTTGCACGCACCCCTTCAATTTGGCCATCTTCTAATTCCGATGAGACTCCTGCTATAGTAAGAAATGATCCCCTTCTCCGCCTGGAAATTGGTTCTCCGCCAAATTTTTCAAACGAGCGGCATCCCCCGCGTTCTCGCTTCAAGAATATGTCCCGCCTCACGCTCGCAGTGAGGCTCTGAACGCCGCAAAGCGCAGACATCTAAAAGGTTTTAACAGTGACTTTGAGGCGCCAAGATCGACTGTTTCTGTAGAAGAGCGCCCTCTCCTCGGCGCCCCTTCTGGTTGGGTTACTTCTGCGGAGAACCTCGCGCACTGCGTGCACCTTTGTACTCGTATTCTAGTGTCCCCGTGCGGTGATACTTCCGGAAGTAACTTCGGAGAAGTACGGAAGTACGGAAGCACCTTCGAAAGTACCTTTGTACTTTCGTACAACGTTATGGATATGGCATGTGTAGGCCCTACAGACTTGATAGGTTTGGCTGGAAATCGTGCCGAGGGAAACTGTACGTGTACGTGACTACGTGAGTACTACGTGTACAGTGCACACGTGTAGGGCCTAGCTAGCCCTACAGCCTACACGTGTATGTACTGTACGGAAGTACGAAAGTACACTAAATTGCGTCAGACCGACCATTGTCTGTGCGGAGATAGAGAATCGCCCTAGCTAGTCTACTTGTACTGTACGTGTACACGTATCACGTGCAGTACAAACGCGTTACTTTCGTACAACGATAAACGTACGAAAGTACTTTCGTACTTTCGTACCTTTTTTTTTTTCTATTATTCCATGTACAGTAAGTGTACAGCTGTACACGTACAGTAGACGTACAGTACACGACTACACGTACACGTAAGTTGTTTTTGTACACGTACAGAACTGTACACGTACGTGTAATGATGATGTTTTACAGTACCATATTTTTTAGTTTATCTATGCATGTGTAATTTGTATACACTGTACGCGTACATCACGTAGCTGTACTTGATACATCCGTCCGTACGAAGGTAAATTTGTACGAAAATAGAATACTTCCGTACACGTAGCCCTACGGAAGTCCGTATTTTCGTACTCCGTACATTGATATCTACCTACTAGATAGATATTTCTGTACGAAAGTAGATACACTACAACTTGTACAATCTGATAGACTACGGTAAGTTAATACGCGTTGTTACTGTACTTCCGTACATTGTAGTAGGCAGTGCTAGTACACATAGCATCACGTAGCCCAACGACAAGACTACGTTGTACGGTACGAAGGTATTACTTTCGTACGAAAGTACTTTCGTACGAAAGTATCATACGAAAGTAGTACGAAAGTACGAAAGTACGAATAAATAGATACTTTCGTACTTTCGTACGAAAATAGATACTTTCGTACGAAGATACTGTAGAATACTTTCGTACTTCCGTACAATGTACACATAGAATATGTGTACACGTACACGTACAGTACCTTCGTACTATGTTTACCGTGCAAGAAAAAATGATAATAAATCCTCGACTGCACATATTCTTATTGGCCAGTATGAAAGATCCGCCAATCAAAGATTAGTTTTTATCAGTCAGACAGCAATCTGATCTGATCCTTGAGAAGCACTTTCGGCACTCTGCTCCGCACGAACTCTCAACCATGTCTTTCCACGCAAACAAAGCTACATGTTTGTCGTCAACTTCGAGTGCGCCCCTTCCCAATTTTCTTGAATCCCCAATGGATCCTCTGATACACATCGAGCGCACGCTTTTCCTCGAACGAACGAACAAGCGTACTTCCGCCGTAAAGCCGGGGTCTAAATCTTTTTTTTGCAGCTTCGTTTAGGATCGTCAGTGCAGAACTTCGTGCTAAAGCCAGGTGAGTATTCTACTAAATTGTCGCATGCTTCTTGTATTAAGTGTGTGACATCCTTAGACCTCACCGAGGCATCGCGGATGTTCATAAAAAACATTCCATGTTTTCTCGAGCTGTCACTGAAGGTATCAATCATCATAGCCAGCTGATTTGCGCAGGCCTCTCACATTCTTTGTTTGGTTGAATTTCAGCTAACCAAGCAGAGACAGATGCAGCTTCGAACGCAGCTGCACGCCCTGTGTATCCTTTTAGTGCCATCATTGGGCAGGAAGAGATGAAGTTTGCCGCCATAATGAACATCATCGATCCAAACATAGGAGGGATCATGGTGATGGGCGATCGAGGTACTGGGAAGTCGACTACAGTTCGGTCTTTGGTATGTTTTGATTGAATGAATCCCATTTGAGCCCTTTACTTTTCTTCTTCCACAGGTTGACCTACTGCCGCTAATTGACGTTGTCAAAGATGACCCTTTCATGAGCAGCCCAACTGACCCCAACTTGATGTCTCCAGATATACTCAAATTATTTCGTGAAGGGTATGCTACTATGTCAAAACGATTCCTGTGCCTTTATTTCACTTACATCAACTGTATATTTGGCTCTAAATGTATGATTTCGGCGGTCCCCTGCATATTGTTCGCCTCTTGAAACCACGAGAGTTCCCATAAACATGGTAGACCTACCGTTGGGCGCGACAGAGGATAGAGTGTGTGGAACCATAGACATCGAAAAAGCTCTGACAGGCAGGGAATAACCGGTCTTGATTGTGTTACATAGGATGCTGTCGCACGTTTTTTTTTCAACGCGAAATCCGACTTCCACCGCTGTTTGCTGCCCGCAACCCTTGCCAAGGAAGGGACGAAAGCTTTTGAACCTGGACTCCTAGCAAAGGAAAGTCTTGTCTCTTGTGACCATTTGTGGTATCACTTACCTATTTATCTCACCGTTTTCTCATATGCCAGGCTAATCGCGGAATTCTTTATGTCGATGAGGTTAACTTACTAGACGACCATCTTGTGGACGTTCTCCTTGACTCCGCGGTAAATTATTTTTCCTTCAGATGAGAGAGTTGTGTATATCGCTAAACAAACCTCTATGTCTCTAGGCTTCCGGTTGGAACACCGTCGAACGAGAAGGAATAAGCATATGTCATCCTGCCCGTTTCATTCTTATTGGTTCTGGGAATCCAGAGGTTTGCACTACTTATGAAACAGCGCACAGCTGGAGAGGGGAGTTTTTTTTATGCAAGACGTCTAAAACTTTTGCACAGGAGGGTGAACTTCGCCCCCAACTTCTTGATAGGTTTGGTATGCATGCACAGATCAAGACCGTGAAGTTGCCTGAGGTGTGTGATTCTTAACCACAGTTTTCACTGTTTGACCAAGAAAACCGAACGTATTTTCGTTGGTGCTGGACTCTAACCCTTGGAGCGAGTGAGAGTCGTTGAAGAGCGCACTGCTTTTGATACCTCACCCAATGAATTTCGCAAAAGTACACTTCATTTGTTGTTGTTTTCCAATTCTTTCGTTTGGTCAGCATTTGCACTGAGAACACGTCCATTTGCAGAGTACGAATCGGAACAGAGGGCGATAATCAGTAAACTTGACACTGCTCGGGAGTTGCTGCCTTCAGTTCAAGTACCAATGGAAATTCGGCTCAAGATTTCTCAGGTACGTTTCTTGCACGTATGACTGTTTACTTGTATTTCACAGTTTCATTTGTGTTAAGGTTTGTTCCGAGCTTGATGTCGACGGGCTCAGGGGAGACCTCGTCACTACCCGTGCTTCCAGAGCTGCTGCTGCATACAGGTTTGTGCTCAAGCATATGATTTCACAGTTTCTGGAATTTCGCCGTCTAAATAAATATATCTCGTGTACTCCAGGGGTGCCAACGAAGTCACCGATGAAGACGTCTACTCGGTGGTTACACTGTGTCTTCGTCACCGTCTGCGAAAGGATCCTATGGCGACTATTGACGAAGGCACGAAAGTGCTTGAGGTTTTCTCAAGTGTGTTCGGATATGATTCTGAGGAGTGAGCAAGAGTTGTTGATAAGTCCATGAATTTCATGATGGAAATATCCGCAGCTGATGTACTTATAGAGGAACTGCTCTCAACACACTACAGGAAAGGATGCTAAACAATTTGAAAATAACGTCACCACTGACAACAAAAGTGGTATTGCACAACCTTCAGAACAAACTTTCGAAAGGCAGCTTAAACTGCGTCTTCTGCCAGACCATCATGAACAAGAGAGTTTCATCGAGGAACTCACTGTCCCGGGGATGGAGAGCTCACAAGCCCTGCAGCATCATCCCATGCATCTCCTGAAAGAACGCTATCAATCGCTCGAGAGTTTTTATCGACGACTTTATCCACTATCCCGTAAGCAATCGCGTCCTTCGCCGTCAGATAAAGAGGACGTTGAATATCCTGTGTCATAAAGTTAGTCAGACAGGATACGATTCGAGAGACGATTAAAAAAACTCCACATTATCTATCTTCTCTTTGGAGTGACCAGTTGTCAGACTTAATATATCAACCATGGCTTTCTTTTGCTCAAGAACTTCTTTCCACTTGAGGTGGAGTTCAATAGCCTGTCGTTGACCAGTAGATGGTATCCTTGGCTGATGCAGCATCGCTGTTGCATGAGCTGTCATAAACCGTTTGCCCTTATTTCCAGCTGACAGTATCATGCAAGCTTGACCTATGGCAACCCCCGTGCCAACAGTATAAATCTGTTGAAGGGGAAAATTTTCAGCGAAACGAAGGTGGGGCACTTTATTGTTTGCATTATCAGAATATGGCAGCTTACCTCATTGCCTATATACTTCATGGTGTCATATATAGACGTAGCTTCAGTTTCAAAGCCTACAACCTCCCCATCAGCTCGCTGACAACCAGTAGAATTTATGTATATGTAGCATGGACGAGTAGCGTCCGTGTACTGCATGTAGAGAAGCTCGGATACGATGAGCTCGGTCACCGCTGGAACCAGCTGTGTCGCCACGATGGTGCTTCTCCGTTAGTAAATAAGTTTATCGTGGAGAAGAGTTTCATTTCTTCCGAAGACAGTCACAGAAGGTATTGGGTGGGACATACCGGCATCCCTATGTAAACAATCCGGCTGTCAAGAAGAAGCGAAGGTAGATCGGGAGGGGGCGTTTTGGGTTTGTGCTCGTTGTACGAGGAGCTCGGCGTGGCGCTTGCAGGAGAATAAGAGCACACAACCCCAGGTTTTCTTTTATCGCCGACTCTTTTGTTGGCGGGTTGAGTGTCACTCAATCCTTCGCTCCCTAAAAAAGCGAAAAAAGAGTAGAATACTTGTCAATTCAAAATGGTAGAGTTGTATGAACTCTCATTGATGTGTATGGTAAAAAAATTGACAAGCATACATCTTGGCGTGAGAGCGGCTGCACAAACGACTCTAGGTACTGAGACTGGACGCCTATCAGTGTATACACCAACTCGGCGAAATGAAGTTTTAGAGCGAGCCCGAATACTTAACTTGCGTGGAATCACTTTCGGCCGGGTGGACTCAAGCCGCGATGATATGGAATGATTGCCCGAAAAGGCACGGAAATACCACATGAAGAGGTTACCAGTACAATGGCTTCAGGGAAACGAATTAGGGCTATCTTATGGAAGTACAACTACAGTACGTTGTACTTTCGTACGTTGTACTTACTTCCGGAAGTACGAAGGTACGAAAGTACGAACCGGAAATAATAATACGAAGTACGAAAGTACAACTATTCTATTTTCGAGGTAAGTTGTTACTTTATTTCGTACGAAAATAGAATACCTTCGAAAAGGTACGTGTACGTGTACAACTACACGTGTACGGAAGTAAATATTTGTTACGAACGAAGGTACTTAAAGTACTACCGAAGTATCATACGAAAGTATCAAAGAAAGTACGTGTAGTTGTACAGTACACGTACACGTACGTGTACATTATTGCTTGCTTCGTACGGAAGAAGGTATTTTCGTACGAAAGTACTTCCGGAAATACTTCCGGAAGTACGAAAGTACAACTATGTACGGAAGTAATGATAATGATACACGTACAGTATGCTATCGCACAATATTTATTCTAAAAATGACACAAATATATTGAGCGGGCGATTCTATAAACGCGGTTGTACTTCCGTACACAGTACTGTCTACTGTACCTTCATACGAAGGTAGAATTTACAGCATGCAGCTATATGCACGCTGCGAAGATATGCAAGGGATATTAATTTATAAGAAGGTAGGTAGCTAGGTACCTTGGTATTCAGTGCACTCAGCGGCAGGGGAGGCTGCACTGAGCGCGTTTTGAGCAAGAACCGCCATCACACCGGTATTCAGTGCACTCAACCCAACTGACCGACGGCCGAAGCGCTGGAGGCGCTTTTTTATAATGGGCTATATCCGATAGGAAATATCTAGTGTTTATTATTCCACAGGGAGTAAGTTGTTATTTACTATTATTTATTTGATACAAGTACCTTCGAAGGTACCTTCGTAGACTACAATGTACATACACGTACAACGTTGTACACGTACACGTACACGTATCACTCACGCATCTATCACCATAAAAATACGAAGGTAGTCTACAGTACGTGTAGATACACTATGATAGTCTACAATGTATGTACATTCAATCAGTTTATATTCAATCCTACACGTACGTGCGTGGGATGTGAAATAGTACGTGTACAGCTGTACACGTACGTGTACTGCTCAGGGATACCATAGTCACGTACAGTGTGTTTTCAAATAAAAAAAGGTACACGTACAACTAGTGAATGATGCTGTGCGTGTACACGTACAGTACGTGTACAGCTGTACACGTACTTCCGGAAATAGAAATGATACCTTCGAAGATAGATACGAAGGTACTTTCGTACTTTCGTACTTTCGTACTTTCGTACTTTCGTACTTTCGTACTTTCGTACGAAAGTACGAAGGTACTTTCGTACTTTCGTACTTTCGAAAGTACTTTCGTACCTTCGAAGGTATTATTCATGTCTACGGTACCATATGAAGATATTGATTGCAGTCGTACGTTTCTTATGTAAGACGTGTGTCGTGTAGCCCGAGGGTACTTGTCGTGAATTCGTTTACTTTGTTTACAGGCGCCTTCTCGATACTGCATCGGCGTCTCTGTGTTGCGACGTGTAGATTCGGTTTATCGCACTTCTTAAGCTGATCACTGCCACTCGACGTTTAGTACAATAATTTTAACAGTACGGTTTATATCGTCTTGGGTTTCTAAGTTGTATGACATTTTTTTACGATTCCTTAAGTGGTCATTCATTCTCTTTTATGACCCTCAAAGAAGTGCCTCGGTATTACTGCGGTATGTTTAGTCAAGGTCTTTTCGTTTCTCCTCCTTGATTACGATTCTTTGTTTCAGATTACTGTGATGCTTACCTGACACATGACTCTGTACGTTTATAAGTGAACTTGTTTAGTCTGGCTTTCCTTTGTGGAAAAGACTTACGACTGGCGAATTACTGATTTCTTCTTACAGCCCTCTGTTCGAAAACAGCACAATGCTGGCTACAAACACAAGGTACTAGAACTACACTTTCCTGATATTAAAGTTCATTGACTTCTCATCAAAGTATGCGTAGGCAAATGTTCGCAACTATTATATGCAGTTTGAAGAGCAGACTACTCTTTCTTTTATAGATAAGAAGTTGAGTTCTTTTGATGGAAGCGCGTTCACAGCTTATCAGCACGAAATAAGTCGGGTTCTGAAAGAGCAGATTGAGCGCCGTTCCAGTGATATTTTATGAAAAGAGTCACTTTTACAGGTGCAGACATCTTGCACAAGAAAACATTGCTGTGGTTGATTGAAGAGTGCATTTCGCTGAGAAGTGTAAGGATATGCACTTTTTTTCGTGGTCCACCAGGTCCACCAACTTATCACTGCCCACCAATATATTTCATTTGAGATGACAAGAAGATTTCAGAGAAGCAGGATTCTTTAGTCTGACTCTGAAGCCAAATTAATATCCTTAATACCGTGTAATGATACGTACAGCTAAAAATTTAATGAAATCAAATATTTCCTACTTTTGTTCTTTAGATTAATGAGTGTCGACACTGAGAACAAGGGAAAAGCAATATGGTTCTCGTAGCCGCGCTTCAACAAGAATTGTACGGACATATTTTTATCTTAGCCTACATATGTACCAAAGACCTTTTCCGTTAGCTCAGTTGGTCAGAGCGTGGTGCTTATATGCGCGGCATTGATCGGCATAGCTGAAGAACACATATACGATGACTCGTCCCTGAGTCTCATGGCAACGCCAAGGTCACGGGTTCGAGACCCGTACGGAGAAAAATAGTTTTTCGCGATCCCTGTGGCCTTGACATACTTGTACGTTGTAATTGTACGGAAGCGCAAATATGTACACTTTTGGAAACATTATTAGGGTATTATTAGGGTGCATGTGCTCTTCAAATAGATAGCGAGAGTCTTCTATTTCTTTGATACTTCCGTTCAAATGTTTGCACGGGAGTACAAGTTGTGACATGCATGTTGCGCTACGCTTATACTGGGCTGATAACAAACTAGTGCCAGTGTACACGTACTAAGCTCCGGAAAAAAATGCTTCTGCTTTGAGTGAATCGGTACAGTATAACTGTCTAAAGTAAAATACTCGGATGTAGCATACATCTACTCACACCTTCGAAGGGAATTAAACCCCAACACACTAGGTTGTCACCTGTGTCCTGACCCTGATACCAAACTGAAGGCTGAGCGTTGGTCCCTTGGACTGCACGTTGCTCAATTTGTAAGTGTACGTACTGTGTTAAGTGAAGTTCAAACCCCACAAAAAACCTCGTTGTCCGGAATTTCATCGTAGCGATGAGCAGACGACTCAGAGCAACGAGCACGTATGGACTTGAGCACAAAAAGTTAAAGAAAAGAAGGCCTGCTTGAACATGGAGACTGCGACGTGTGCTGACCCCCCAGCTTAAGAGGACATGATTTATGTTCTAAAGAGATATCTGTGATGAAAACGGAGGATGGAACAATCCTTCAGGTCTCATACCGTCTCTTCAGCAATCATCTCTTCACTGAAATTATGTACACAGTTTACGAAAAAATCAACTCTTGCTGGATCTTCTTTGCCCGTGAGACCAGCTCCGAGGTTGGCGATAAGCTTCTGTGGACCAAATTCAGTCAGCATGCGCTTTACTCCGGACTCAATTGCTTTCAAATCCCCCCCAGTATCTATATGAAGTAAGGCAGGGTCAAAGTTCCCTTGAAGTTGACCAGGTTCTACTCCCCTTGCACTTGCCTCTTCTTGAAGTATAGCACGAGCATCATGACCTCGCATCGTCGTGTCGACTGTCATGACATCGTAACCGGCATGTTGAAGATAATGTAGTCCATATGGAGCATCGCGAGTGAATCCAAGAATGGGTGTGTCAGGATGGCGGGATCTGATCTCAATCGCTATCCGTTCAAGGCAAGGATAAGCAAAGTTGATAAAGTTCTCTTCATCAATATGTTCACACATGGCTTCAAATACTTGCACCATATGAACTCCGGCGTGAATCTGAGCGTCCAAATAATCAATGACAACAGTTGTCAGCGAATCCAGAAGTAAGCGCGACTCTTTCGGGTGATCTCTGAGCCAAAGCATACCGTTGCCAGTGTTTTTCTTCGAACTGCCACCAACCATGTAGTAAAGCAATGTCCATGGAGCAGCAGAAAAACCAATGAGAGGGACGCCTAGATTTTCTTTGTCTATCTGGCGATTGATTTCTTTGATTGCTTCAAGGACATGCCCTAACTTCTTGTGGACATCAACAGAACTTGGCAAGCGCTCCAGGTCTTCAGGCTTATTCAACGGATTCACCACCACGATTCCCCTTCCACCGGGCATCTCCACGTTAATGTTCATCGCTTCAGCGACGACAAGAATATCAGAAAAAAGGATTCCGGCATCTACATTGTACCTTCGAACAGGCTGGAGTGTGCACTCTGCTACATCTTTCGGATCCTTGAGGAGCTCAAGAAAGTTTTTGTTCTTCACCTTTTTGTATTCATTGTATTCCGGAAGGTGCCGTCCAGCTTGCCGGAATAACCACACGGGAGTGCGGTCAACTTTTTCACCTTTTGCCGCACGTAGCATGGAGTCATTAGGAGGAGTTGAATTCGCCAGCTTCACAGCGTTACTCCCGGACTGCGCCGCTTGAACACAGTGTTGACGGTCACATAAAAACGTTGGATAAGGTGTGAAGATGCCAGTTTAGTATCGAAGAGTAAACCCTACTGTGCAAGCTGGCGAAACTTCCGAGTATGAGTGGCGCTACGAGCGCGAGGTGCGAACACGGTATGGTAGGAACTTGCACTCATGTCCGTTAGCTAAATAGTCCACTCGCTGCGGATGTCACGCTGAATCGGAACATAAAACTGACTCAGATAGAACATAAACCATTGTATCATCCGTACGTGTACTATGATCGATATGTATGATAGTACGGAAGTACAGTACATTGTACACGTAACTTTCGAAAGTACTTTCGTACCTTCGTACCTTCGTACGCAACATAATAAACGAAGATATGAAAGTATTCTTATTTTCGATACTTTCGAAAGTATGACAAATAAAGGAAACATACAGTACACGTACTGTACACGTGTACACGTACGTAGATAAACAACTTAGATTTCGATATTTAAATATTTTTCAGCTCGCGGAGAAAACAGCGTCGCAGGGCTGAACGCCGGCATTGGCGCCGCGCCGCGGCACCGCGCCACGGTCATGGCGCGCACGAGACGAAAAAATGGAAGGGAGAGAGGTCGTCCGTGCGTTCCACTGGATGCTATGAAATTTCAAGCGACGCGGTTTCCGTGAGCGCGAATCTGCTGACTCGATTGCGCGTTTCCGCGCTCCATTTCGTCGCGAGCGCGTAAAAAAATATTCCAATCGCAGAAATATATATTGCGCACGATGCGATGGGGAAGCAGTCACGAATGTAATTATAAAAATATTTAAATATCGAAATCTACCTATGTTACCTTCGTCATACTTTCGTACTTTCGTACTTTCGTAAATAAAGTACGTACATATTTTATTCATATTACTGTAATATCATACTTCCGGAAATAATTCAGGTAGGGCTTAAAGGGCGTAGTACAGTACTGTATGTCACACCTTCGTAGTTGATAGATACTCGTACACGTACGTGTACACTTTTACGTGTAATAATATGACAAGTTTGTGTTGTCAAAAATGTCAGACATATTTGTTGCCATACACGCATATTGAATGCTGTAGTAGTAGCTGCGTGTACATTGGTACGGAAGTACGGAAGTACTTCCGTACTGTACAACTATGCAGGATAGTACGAAAGTACATCCGTGCTGTATGTAGGATAAGTTGTTAGTCAATTTATAAAAGTGAACCTGTTAGTTTTATGTACACGTACCCCTGTTTTGACACTGATATCAGCCTTCCATGAACGCGCGCGGCTCGAGCGAATCGACGAAACTGACCGGCGCTCGATCGGCGCGAGGAGTGCCACTTGTAGTCATTAGGGCATATTTAGACTAGGAGGGCTACACGTACACGTCCTGTACGTGTAGTTTATTTCCGTACATCCGTACTGTACACGTACGTGTACTTCCGGAAGTACGGAAGTATCTATTTCCGCACCTTCGTACCCTACGGAAATAGATGCGTACTGTACACGTACGTGTACTTCCGGAAGTATTCTGAATCTTCCGGAAGTAAGTTACTTATTCTGAATCTTCGAAGGTATTCTATACCTTCGAAGGTACTTTCGTAAGTTGTTAATAAAATATCTATTTTCGTATGTGTACAGCTACAGTACACGTACACGTCCTGTACACGTACTGTACACGTTCTGCATCTCTGGGAGATTATAAAAATAAAAGGAAGCACCGCGTGTGTCCACGTCTCCACCACCGCCGAAACTGTAGCTGTCATACTTCTGTCATCTTCTGGAGGCGTGTCCAAGGAGCGATTTTGGAATCGAAAACTTGAATCATAAACGATGGGTAAAGGCGGAGATGCATCTTTCGCGTGTAAGGATACGTGCATCAATCCTGGTCGTCAATATACGCAAATCCGTGGTCAGGTGACGACTTCGCTCGTCCACGCACTGCTTTCATGCAGCCTTAGCCTGTCACCTGCGAACATCAAACTTCACCCAGACTTTGTTGATAATTTTTTATAGCATCACAATTTGCTCATTATTGAATCTGCTAGTCAACGCAGGTGTATGACATAACTGACTTTGCTCTGTCGCACCCGGGAGGTGCTCAGCTGCTAGCTCTTGCCGCGGGCAGAGATGCCACCATCTTGTTTGAGAGCCACCACTTGCGTCCAGACGTGGTGACCAAAACACTCAGCACGCTTCCCAGAGTCAAGGCTGAAATCGGCTTGTGTCCAGACGAAACTTTTCCGAAACCCCTCGACTCCCTCGTGTATACGAACATTCAGCAGCGAGTGCGTGCTGAGATCTTGGCTCCACTTGAAAAGGCTCAAGGCCGCAAAACAGCTGGTCGCGGTGGCTGCCAGTTAGATGTCGCAGCGGTAATCCTATTTTCTCTAGTGGTGTCGTGTTGGTATGTGTTATCGCCCACCATCTTCTCTGGCTGTATGCTCGGATTTGCGGGCTACTGGGCGGGCACGGGACTTCAACACACGGCGAACCACGGCGGTTTATGTCAAAGTGCAAGGTGGAACGAGTTTTGGGGTTGGTTTGGATGCGATATTCTACTTGGTAAATCCAGCCTAGAATGGCGTTACCACCACATGGTGTCGCATCACTCCTACTGTAACGATTCACAGCGAGACCAGGATGTGTACACTTCGTTTCCTGTTATTCGTCTTGATGAGTCTCAGGAATGGTTCTGGTTCCATCGATTCCAACCCTATTACACCCCACTTGTTTGGCCTCTCCTATATGCTTTCACGCAGATTGGCGATTTCATAAATGTGCTTCTAAGGAAAGCCTCGCCTGGAGTTCAGTACCTCGGAGTGACGAACACTGAAGTATTATTGTATGTCTTGGGCAAGATATTTCATTTTGCATTCATTTTCGCACTTCCAGCGTATTGCCATGGAGTCTCAAGAGTGTTAGTACCGTTTTTGGCATACGGCCTAGTTGGCTCGTTCGTTCTTTGCTGGTTTTTCATAGTCAGCCATAATCTGGATGGGTTACAACCGAATCAGTTATCAAAAGGTTCGCGTGAAGACTGGGGGCGATGGCAGATCGAGACTTCGGCCACTTGGGGAAACAGCTTCTGGTCATTCTTCTCTGGTGGGCTTAACTATCAAATAGAGCATCACTTGTTCCCCGGAACTGCTCATAACCTGTACCCCGCTATGCAGTCTATTATTAAGGACGAGTGCTTTAAAGCTGGCATTACATATAATGGTTTTGACGGCTACCTGGGCATTTTTTCAATCACGTCAAGGATGTTCAGTTTTCTGTCGAATATGAGCATCAACCCATGTAAGCAGAAGTGCTGAAGAGAGAACTGTCTATCTGTTAATTTCGTTTTCAAAACCACCTTTAATTTCAATAAAAATCTGTGTTCACTGAAATGTGTGTCAAACTATGGCTCGTCAATCATGTCCGTAAGCAACTGGCGGCAAGTTGATTCTGTTATCATCTGCTGCAAACGGCACAGTACCTCTGCTGGCGGATACTCATGAAGAGGCAGTGCCATAAAATCAGCCAAAAACTGTCTGACTCGAATGGAATTTTGTGACCGCACTTTTTCTTCAGGGGTTTTTTCCTCTTGATCATCTATTCGCTTCCGCTTCGCACTCTCATCTCCTCCACGCGGTCCATAGTGCTGATCCAGTGAAGTATATTTTACTTCACTTGTGTTCACCGAGAAATTGTCGAGTTCCGTAGCTTTCTCCTGAGCGATTCTCAGCACGTCTGCAGGGAACCGCGCGAACTCAGCACACTGAATGCCAAACGACTGATCACAGGCACCTGGCAACAAACGGTAAAGCATCGTAAGCTTGCGGCTCTCCATACTTATCTTGGCATCGACATGAAGATTGGAAACGCCTTCGGGGCTCTGAATAGCGGTCAGCTCATGAAAATGTGTTGCAAACAGACAAGGTGCCTTTATGTTGTTCGAAATATGCTGTGAAATAGCCCAGGCCAGGCCGAAACCATCGTATGTAGATGTTCCGCGACCGAGCTCATCGATAATGATGAGAGAGGACGATGTTGCCGACTTCAAGATCGCCGAAGTCTCTAACATTTCTGCCATGAAAGTGGAGATCCCGCGTAGCTGGCAGTCTCCTGCACCCACGCGGGCGAAAATAGCATCACGAATGGCGATCTTAGCCATATTACAAGGTACAAAGGAACCAACCTGTGCCATTATTATACAGACACCGACCTGGCGAATGAATGTCGACTTGCCTCCCATATTCGGACCCGTTATGATCTGGAACCAGCTGTTTCCTTGCTCAAGTTTGCACGTATTCGCAATAAACTGAGATCCCTCTTGCGCTTCAATGCAAGGGTGCCGACTGCCCCCAAGATATATCTCCCTAGTGTCAGCCTCAAAAATGTTTTTTTTTGCCGTCATAGTTGGACGAACAAACGGTTCTGGCGCCGATATCGCCACCTCAGCGAAGCTTGTGAGGACATCAACCTCAGCACATATTGCACTCACATGTAAGAACACATCCGCGAACGAAGATGCTACATCTACGATTCGTTCAACTAGCTGCCTTTGCTGAGACGCATACATTCTGTCCAGATCAGTCCGCTTACAACTTAGTGCACGCAGTTGCTTATTGGTGAATTTTGTACCATCCTTCTTCGCCTCAAGGACCTGATAGTTTGCTAGAAGTTTCTTGCGTACAGTCACCTCATCTTTTTTCGTCAACCGCAAATACCAGCCATGCATATTATTGTGCTCAAGCTTGAGCACCTTGTCCACAGGAGTGCAAAGATCTTCAGCAGAGCTTTCAAAAACTTTGTGAATTTCCTGCGAGGCAGCATCTTTCAATTTCTTCAGCTTGCCCAGCTCCTCATCGTAGGAGGGAGATACTACATACTCATCAGGAATCCTGTCGAGATCAACTGCTGCTTCAAGTAAGGCCTCGAATCTGCCGAGGTGTTCCTCGTCATGCAACTTGAGCAGTGCACTTGAGTATCTGCTGCTCATCATCAATCCATATCGGTCTTTCATGCGAACACACACTTCTGCGATGTGAGGAATCGCAGTAGATGCCTGGTACAGTCGACACAAGTCCAACAGAGTAGCACGGCGACGCTCAAGCTTACGCGTTAAGCGCTCCATATCTGGAAGGGAACGCAGGTGAACTCTACGAAGCGTGTCCCTTGCCTCGGGATCATCAACTAAAGCCTCCACAACATCATGCCGACCTGAAATCTCCTCGGCGTCTACTAAAGGTTGTTTCAGCCATCTTAGAAGCAAGCGTCGTCCCATGGCTGAACAGCACCTATTGAGAAGGCCGTATATACTAAAGCTTCCTGCAGTCTCAGCTGCTGCAGACGGCGCAGCAGATGAAATAGAGGCTTTCTCTGGTAGAACATTAAGAGCGCGGAGTGCAGAAGAATCTAGTCGCATGTAACGACCGGTATCATGCGTGACTAGTGTGCACCTCCCATGATTTATTGGGTCCGTTGCTAGCTCAGAAAATCGCAAAACAGCCGCTAGAGTCGCCGCCGCACCTTCCTTTTCGAGGAGGGAGCGGTGAAGTTCAACCTCTGCAGTTGCTGCTGCTGTACCTGCACTCATTGGTGTTCTTTCAGCGACGAGAAGACGCTCTAGATCGCTTTCCAAGTTTCGTGAATCAAAATCAGAAGTTCTGCGCCCAGTTGCTAGCGCACCGCACCGCTCAACTATATGCCTGAGCACCTTTCCTTCTGGAGTTGCCATGCTCTCGCGAGGCATCAAACACTCTTTCGTACCCAGCTGACATATGACTGCCTCAAGGGTGCAGAAATGCTCATCATCCACAAATTCACAGGCCCCAAGTTCACGAGTTGTCAGGTTTGCGTAAGCAACACCAACCAGACGTTGATCATGTCGGATAGCAATGCGAACAGCAGTGACAACAGGTGTGTCAACCAGTTCACTGGCACAATAGAGCTCCTCTTCGAAAGCGCACAGTCTGCCTGGGCTCGCGGTCCGCACTAGTTTCCAACCTTGCCTTGGAGAATCTTCATAAAGTTCAACGCTGCGATCGTTCACATCAAGGAGGACAGTGCGAATGACCGTCTCAAACATACTGCGATTGAAAGTGACCCCGGGCAACGCAGACTCCCCGTGACCGATGTAGCGCACAACAGTGGTGGTATTGTAGAAGTTACGCGCAACGAAGTTGGCATCTTCTCCGTGTACAGAAAAGAACTCTTTGACTTTAAAGATGCGGAGCACGTTCTTGTCGTCAGGGAGAGACCGGAAGTAGGATATGAAACCTTTCTTGTCGTTCTCTGCTTTGGAAAGACAGCATGAGAGCAAAACTTAAAAGTTTCCAAAAGTGCTTTAAAAAA
The DNA here is from genome assembly GCF_000151265.4 of Micromonas pusilla CCMP1545. Taxonomy (NCBI): domain Eukaryota; kingdom Viridiplantae; phylum Chlorophyta; class Mamiellophyceae; order Mamiellales; family Mamiellaceae; genus Micromonas; species Micromonas pusilla. The sequence goes on from NW_003315883.1 coordinate 991,857, forward strand.
AACGAGTCGCGGACCCAACGAAAAACTCAGGCACATACCGTTAAAACTCAGATCATGAGGTTCATGCGTATGTGCTGACGTCACGATAGCAGCCATGTTACCTCCCGGTGGTTTCTGTTTCCAATATGCTGCTAACCCTTGCCCTGCTGTGAAGCGGGGGCTGAGGTTGTTTCTCGCAATAAAAGTTGTTTATGGTACTGTACGTACACGTGTACAGTACGTGTACAATTGTCCGGAGTACTTCCATTCTTCGTTCCGTACGAAAGTACGAAAGTACTTTCGTACGTTCGTATTCTATCTACACGTACTCGTACGGGTACATCTGTACGAAGATACCTTCGTACATACAAGCTATCTACCTTCGAAGGTATTAGACATACAGCTGTACACGTCCGTGTACGTGTACAGTAGGGCTCTTTCAACCTCGTGAAAACCTCCCTCTCAGGGTGCTGTTGATTTAATTTCCATTTACAACGATGAGACTGTTTAATGATGTCGCTAAAATATCTTCATACTTTTTACAAAAGTTTAACCCTTTAAGCTCCGTCAATTCACTCTAATTCGCGGCGTAAAGAGCTGACAGTAGGCTAGTTGTACAGATGTACTCTCGAAAGTACTTTTAAGTACACTTTTGTTTTTATACAGGTAAACAACTTACACAATATCTTGCTTGCTTGTAAGTTGCTTCCGGAAATAGATACGAGTACACGTACGTGTACGTGTAGTGTACGTGTACTTCCGGAAGATAGTTCACAACTTATTAATATTAATATTAATATTTATATTTAATAATGTACCTTCGTATACAATAGCTATGTTTCATGTACTCAGTCGAAGTAGTACGGAGTACAACGCGGTACAACGTAGTACTACCAAATCAGGAACCTAGACTACACGTAGACACTGGGTCTGCAAGGGTCAACGTGTCAAGTTCAAGATACACGTAATAAGTACGAAAGTACCTTCGTACGAAGGTAGCTGATAAGTTTTGTACACGTACAACGCTGTACTTTCGAAACTATTCTAGACTATCTATCGTACACGTACACGTACAGGTACAGTATTTCCGGATAGATAGATACCTTCGTACCAGTTGCGCTAAGTCACCAAATTACGAGTGACGCCAAATTAATTTGCGATTTTTTTATTCCAAATTCGTATGAGCGTCAGTCAGACGCGCCCCCTCACGTCCGCGCTTCCCCATGCGCCGCCGCAGCTTGGATTGACCTGAAATTTTGCAGAGCAGCCATTTGCGAATTTAGACACCAGATCTATGCATATACGCCGCGGGAAAAAGACGGGAATACCGTTTTCGGACCATACCTACAAGCTAGATAAGTTTACATACAACTTAGCTACCTCCATCCACAATTAATATAAATAATATCATATTAATAATAATATGGAAGTATCATAGTAACAACTTATCATAAATAAAATATATTGTTAGCTGTATGTATGTATTTATGAGTTATTTATGTATGTACAGTAACAACTTACAGTTACTATAAAAATATAAAACATGTACGAAGGTAACTTATGTGTACCAAGAATTTTACATAAACCTGCTGCTGTCTGAAAACTTGCGTAAAACTGGGCGTGCTCGTGCTAAAGTACGCCACAACATCTTCTTTTATTCGAAGCATGGGGTCATAGCTTCATACGCTCTACCGCGTCAAAGGTCACTCTAAAAAGGATTCAAATCCATAGTCTATCCCCTGGCAGGCTTTCTGCCATGTTACGACAACTCGACAACTCATCGTCTTGCGTTGCGCGAGTAATCCAGAACCCTCATCTGTAACCCTTGACAATCCGGAAAAAAATGTCATCCTTATTTTCGCTTTTTATGCTCGGAAGAGTCATCTTCATCGTCATCGCTACGCACATCCTCTGCTGAGCCGCACGTGATAACCTTTATAGCTACTCTGAGCACAAGTGTAAACCAATAAATCTGGAGTGCTAAAAGAACATACAGCAATATGATGCATGTCCGTCCACCGATTTGCTGCTTCCAATACGGTGCAGATTCTCTGTGAGCTGTCCAAACGACATAGGGGTAAAGTCCAAGCCGCATTATCGCAAAAAGAAACATAAAAACCATAAAAAAAAAGTCTGCTGCTGCCTGACATGACTTCTTCCGAGCACCGCCTCGAACATCTCCAACATATTTGAACTGTTTGGCTATATGGAGAGGAACGTCCGCCGGATCAAGAAGCACCATCACTACCGCGCCAACACGAGTCCAGCCGTATGTATAGGAGAGGCCTATGAGCCAAACTGTAACAAAGTGGTGCAGTGCCATCTCCCGAAAATCCTTCCGCTTATGTTCAACAAGCAAAGAAACCAGTCCTTGGCCGTAGCGGGCTGCATAGAGGACATAGTAAGCCTTAAGCGCGTCGGAAATATATATCATTTTTCCAGAATGAAACTCCTTGAACCATAGCGACGGGGTCCAAAACCAATCTTGCCGTGGCACGATTATGGCACCAAAACTTGAGAAGGTGAGATAAAAAAACATCTCAAGTGAGCTCTGTTGTGAGTCGTGAGGGGTTGTACGTAAGCTGGTGCGATGTTCAATACGAATGCAATACAGAAACGAGGAAAGGATGAAGTGACCAAAAGTAGGTGCACCGTGGCAGATTTAGTCGGTACCTGTGCAAACTTTTGTACCTTCGCGCGTGTAGACCACTTTCCAAGCAATTGTGCAGCTACGGGCTCAACAAAGAATATGCGGAGAGCCCAGTTAAAAAGAAACAGTATGAACGAGAGGAGAAGAAATACCAACACGTCCGTGTGACCTTCAATGATCGGAGGGCGTAGCTTGGCCTGCTGTGAGAAGGACTGTTCGAACAAAATGAAGACAAGTACATCCGGATAATATTCACCTTAGAAACGGTTCCCCGCAGCTGATGAAAGAATGCAGAGATAATCCATTTGGTCTCCGCGGTAACAGTCGACCATCCGGCAATCTTATGCATCGACTTGACTGTGAGAGAAAGCCAGCTTTGAGCGTAAACTCTGCGAAGATGAAGAAAGGTTTACACAGCCATAATGCAGACAGAGAATCCAGTGACTTTCGACCTTCGATGGTTTTATGGCTACGTGAGTGCTACATGTAAACGTATTTATGTACACGTACAGTACAGTACGTAGATATCGATAGCTATTAGCGATAGCAGTGCGATAGCTACCTTCGTAGATAGCTAGCTAGCTACCTTCGTAGATACGTTTAGATAGGCCCGTAATAAATAATAAACGAACGTTGTACGAAAGTACGAAAGTACATGGCTACACGCACATATTCTATTTTACGTACACGCACGTAGTGCATACTGCATAGAGCCTGCATACGTGCATAGAGCATAGCTGCATACTACTCTCGAAAGTACTTTGAGGTGAAAGTACTTTCGAAAGTACGAAAGTACCTTCGAAGGTACATAGCTACATACGTACATAGGTCTACAGCTCTACACCAGGGGATAACTTACTAAAATTTCGACACTATGTAAATACTGCACGTGTACATGACTGCCGGAAAAAAAAGTAAATAAATACGTATGTACTGCAGTTTTAACTCACAATCGACGGTCTAATTTCGCTCGACCCGCAAAAGTCTTCGCCTTCGAAAAACTATGTAAACTTTTGTAATACTTACTCATTATTTATTTACTTTTAAAAGATAACCCCTGGCCCCTTACACACATACGTACTTCCGTACACAGCAGGGGTTTATCTTTTACTAAAATTTCGACACCTACTGTAGTAGTACAGTGAAAATACATGAGCACTATCGCTAGTTTGTACTTTCGTACTTTTGAGAAATAAATAGATACTTAGTGAATATACTGTACGTGTACTGTAGAGTAGTCAGTTGGCCAAGAAATGAATAAATAAGTACACTATTATGAATACTTCAATATTTATTTATCTTATTTATAAGTTGTTATTCTATCTAAAAACTATAAACAACTTTATCTACCTTCGAAGGTAGATAAAGTTGTTATACGAAGATATCGCGCGCGGGTGCTGGCGCGTACACTTTTATTCGTGTTTGTACACGTGTAGTCACGAGTTCGTTTTTTCGCTGGTTTTTTTCGAATTACGTGGATGGAGGGCGAGTACGTTCTTTTGCTGGTTTTTTTCGAATTACGTGGATGGAGGACTACACGTGTACAACGTACGAAAGTACTTTCGAAAGTACTTCGGAAGTACTTCCGGAAGTACTTCGGAAGTACTTTCGTACTTTCGTACTGTGTACGTACTGTAGCTCTGATTACAAAAAGACTTCAGCTCTGACAACGTACGTTGTACTGTACAACGAACGTACCTTCGTACACGTTTTGTACGTGTAAACGCGGTGTACTGCACCTTAAAACATCTTTTTGGACTAGCCCCACTGTACGTGTACACGTACACGTACACGTAGTCGGTTTCGACCGAGATCAAACTAAACTATCTTTGTTCAAGCGCGTTCTTTCACTCGGCCGAGCTCGTTTTTTTCAGTCCGATCCGAAACTCTCTTGTCCCTGTTGGACGGAGGACGATGTCAAGCCGGGAGCGAAAGGGAGGGGAGGTATAAGAAGTGGTCTGTTTTGTCACCTGTCGCGACCACGCGTACTACAAACCAAATATCTAGACCCGTGTGTGCAAGTCGGATACGAGTAGAAACTTTTCATACTAAATACTCACATACCGAGACGAGGTCTCGACGGCCAATTCTTGTACACGTACACGTAGTTGTACAGTACGTGTACTGTAAATAAATCCCGAATAAATGTGTACGTGTAAGTTGCTTTCGAAAGTACTTTCGTACGAAAGTACATTAGTAAGTAACAACTTGCTTATTACGAAAGTACGTTGTACTTTCGAAAGTACGAAAGTACTTTCGAGGTACTTTCGTACTTTGTACGTTGTACGAAAGTACGAAAGTAGTCCGGAAATAAAATCACAATCTTATTTTATTTTCGTACTTTCGTACTTTCGTACAATACTCGTACAGTACTGTACACGTACAGGTGTAAGTCAGGTGTACATGTAAACATCATTACCTTCGGTACGAAAGTACCTTCGTACGAAGGTACGAAAGTACTTTACCTGATGCTGGGATCTTCGAGCTGATGGCGGCGGTCCCGAACGAGGATCCCCCTCCCCACACGATCGCGACGTCTTTAAATGCTCGGGGCAAGCGTGCGCCAGGTGAGCAGTATGGGAAATCCAGCACGGCGAAACGTTTGGCGTCGGGATTGGACGCGTGGGCATCAGAGGGCGCCGTCTCCAGTCGCGCGGAAGACGACGGTGACGGCGCGACGACGTTGGACGCGGGACGCACGTCTAATGCGCCCTCTAAACCCGGACGTAAGCGGCACGTGTGTTTCAGATACGGGAACTACCACCGGTACTACGGCTACCGCGTCGGCGCGTCACTTGAGGACCACCGCGTCTCCCACCTCGACGCGAAGTGGTTTGAAGGAAAACGAGTCCTCGACATCGGCTGCAACGAAGGGCTCGTCTCGCTGTCCGTCGCGGTGAACTTTAAACCGAACAGCGTTATTGGGATCGACATCGATCCTCACCTCGTCGACCAGGCGCAGAGGAAGCTGCAGAGGTTGCGTCGAGCCGCGGCGGCGGCTGCGAGGAGACTGGAGAAAGCCATGGCGGTGGCAGCAGGCGAACACCTTGGCGCGGAGAGGACATCGATCGTGGACGCGCTCGCAGGGTCAAGCAGTGATAGCGTCGGTGAAGTCTCTGTCGGGATTAGGGCAGACGAGACGCGCACGGCGGGCGGAATCAGGACCGCGAGCGCAGACGACGAGGAAGTGGTCAATGACTACGCCCCGGGGTTTCCGCAGTCGCGCGTTGACCTCACGGACGCCGCTCCCTCTCTTGGCGGCGTCACGTTTCGGCATGGGAACATTCTCCATGAGGCGAACACCCCAAACTCGTTCGACGTCGTATTGTGTCTCTCCGTCACGAAGTGGATCCAATTAAATTGGGGAGATGTGGGGGTGAAAAAAATGTTCAAATACGTGTATGACTCGCTCGCACCGGGGGGGGTGTTCGTCCTCGAGCCGCAGCCGTGGAAGTCATACCGACAGGCTTTTCGGAAACAGAAGATGCCGGAGGAAACGAGGGCGCACTACCGCGCGATAACACTCCGGCCGAGTCAATATGCGGGATGGCTCGTAGGGCCTGAGTGCGGGTGCGTTTTTGTTTTGGCGCTCGACGTCCACTGTTTCCCGTTTCACGACTGACACTGGCAGACTGATGCGCACGACACCTCCGCAGGTTCGCGTCCGCGAGAACATTGCGAGCGGCAGACTTGAACCACGCGGACGACTTCGATAGGACGGTTATGTTGTGCGTCAAAGGCGGCGGCGAGGGCGACAAGCACTGACAACAGGTGATTAATGTAGGTAGACAACGCGCACGACACGTGCTGAATGTTGCAAGGTTCCCTGACACGAAACCGTCGCACGAAGCGTCTGTAATTAACAGTCCAACGGCGGGGACGCGTCCACCGGACATCCACTTCCTTCCGAACCCCATTCGGACCACGACCCGTCGTACAAGGGGGTCACCATGTCCCTAGACCGACCGGCAATGGCGGCACCAAGAGCTAAGACACACGCTGTCACGCCCGTTCCACAGCTAAAAACAACAGGCTCGTTTAATATGTCCACGCCCGAGGCGCCGAACATATTGATGATCGATTTCTTTGATTTGAACGTTCCATCGTCGTTCAAAAGTGAAACGAACGGGACGCACTTCGACGACGGGACGCGCCCTTTTCTAACCCCTGGCCTCGGTTCCGGCTTTTCCCCCGCCCACCGTGCCCTAGGACGCGCGTCCACGAGCGTGAATTCTGCTGGTTCCGACGAGAACGCATCCGAGCGTGGGATGCACCGCGTTAGGACATCATCTTTCGTGAACACGAACCCCGCGGCGACTGGCGTTTGTGACGGTTTATACGCGGTGCTCGTGACGGTCGTTCCCGCGTTCGCGACGGCGTCCGACGCAATCGTCGCCGCACTGACGAAAGCCATGTCCTCAATGACGTCAACATCCATAGGATATCCCGCTTTTTCGTATGCAGGGGCGCCGCCGTCAAGAACGGCGACATTTTCGTGCCCGAAAGCCCGGAACATGAACCATCCCCGCGCGGCGCTGAACAGCCCTGCGCCGTCATAGCACACCACAACATCGGAGTTCTTTATCCCGAGCGCGTCGCACGCGGCTGCGAATTGCGTGGACGACGGCATCATGTGCGGTAGAGGTGAGGACCTATCCGATATCTCATCCACGTCGAAGTATCGCGCGTTCGAGACCCTTGGGCCGCTCGCGTGCTCCGCGACGCCGTCCCGCCCGGCGTTGGGGAGGTACCACGAGCAGTCTAAGACTTTGACATCGTCGCGATCCGTGTTTGAAGCGAGCCACGCGGGGGTGACGACCGTGTTCACTCGCGCATCGAGGTACGCGTTCACGTTCGACGCGTCTGACTCGGGTGAGAAGCAAGAAGCCATCGTGCGGAGGGAGGGGCGAGCGCGGTGAATGCGCGTGGGGATCGTCGCCACGAGCGCGGTGGACGCGTGCCACCGCATCAAACGCGTGTACAACGAAATGCTTCCGAACAACGTACGAAAGTACAATAATGGTACAGTAAGTTGTTACTTTCAGTCGAAAGTACTTTCGTACGAAAGTACGTTGTACACTACAGCAGTACTTTATTTCGTATCATACGAAAGTACTTTCGTACAAAGTACTTTCGAAAGTACCTTCGTACGAAAGTACTTTCGAAAGTATCATACGAAAGTACTTTCGTACGATTTATTTGTACTTTCGTACTTCCGGAAGTAATCTATCTATGTGCGTGTGCCTGTAGACCTGTACTGTACACGTACAGTATGTAGCCGTACAACGTAGTATAAATAGGGCCTACTAGCTAGCTAGCTATTCTATCTTCGAAGGTACAGTAGCTACCTTCGTACGAAAGTACTTTCGAAAGTAACGTTACCTTCGAAGGAAAAAAATACTATCCAGCTCTTTTTTTGGTTCGATCCAGCTCATCTCGCTTTTCGATGCAAATACCCATACGATACAGCCCTCGTACTGCGTCCCGTACTCCCTGGTTTCAAACTTCAGTCGTTTGAAAGGGGTACCCGCGGGCGTTCGCGCGCTGCTGGAGTCGCGGGAGCGTCACGAACGCCGACGTCGCAAGCAAAGAATTTACTCAAACGACCATGATGAGTCGATCCATTCAAAAATATCACACCGCTCGCTGTGAAGATAACGACGTAATCAGCGCTCGAACAGGGCCGGACGCAACTTTCAACATCGCGTTTTCGGGGCAAGGTGGAAAAAAAGTTCTCCTCCTTCAAGAAAGATTTTGCAGAGTCACCCTTGACATATAAGCGCCGCTGACGTCGTTTTCTTTACGAGAAGTGGCACAATATTTTTGATTAAATCGATGCCCCGCGATGTGACGAAGAACTCATCTCACTGTACCGGAGATTGTTACGGCCATAGTCCGACGCTATGGGCGCGCGAACACGCAGACCTCGCGGAGAGGTGTAAAACTGTCAGAACTCTGATCGTAGACGAAAGAGCGACTGAATCGTCAGACCGGTGAAGACGCGGCCCTCGGTCAAAGCTGATCGGTCAAGCCGGTCAACCGGAAGCACGCGAGAAGAGCTGGATAGAACCGAAAAAAGAGCCAGATAAAATTTTTTGCCCTTCGAAGGTACCTCAAAGTACTTTCGAAAGTACGAAAGTAGCTAGCTAGCTAGCTAGCTAGCTAGCTACGAAGGTACGAAAGTACGAAGGTAAGTTACTTTTAGCTAACAACATAAGAATAAATAGTACGAAAGTACTTTCGTACGAAAGTACAAAGTACGTGTATGTGTACAGCTGTACACGTACGTGTACACGTACGAGTACAGAACCTTTAAGGTACAGGTAGACAGACCTCTACAGGTATGTAGTTGTACACGTACACGTACTGTACCATAAAGCACCGTCAATTCACGCTAATTCAGGGCTTAAAGGGCGTAGTACGTGTAGCCCTACGTACTACTGTACACGTACAAGTAGTCGATGAAGTGTCGTCGTCAAATTATTTATTACGGAAGTACACTTACACGTGCACGTACACGTACACGTAGTGTACTGTACAGTAATGGTTTAAAATACCTTCGAGAAGATACGAAGATATGATATGATACTGTACGTGTACTGTACACGTGTACCCGTAAGTACAAAAAAAATGCTACATACACAATGTACCTTCATAAAGTACGTGTACGACACAACAACTACGTACAGCACTGAATAGATATCATACTATCTTCATATCATATGATAATACTACTATTCCGAGATAGATATTCAGTGTTGATAAGTAGTGCGAGTTCAAAACTCAGGCTTTCATGTATACGATCACATGATTTCTAGATATTGAGATTGAGAACTTCCGTACGAAGGTACGTGCAGTGTACAGCTGTACACGTACAGTACAGTATTGTACGCATGAAGGTATAATACTTTCGAAAGTACGAAAGTACTTTGAAAGTACCTTCGAAGGTAAGTTTAGATTGTATGTAGAATCAACATTTTTACATTCTGTACGTGTAGCAGTCGTGTAGCTAGCTAGCTACTTCCGAAAGTACCTTCGAAGGTACTTCCGGATGTACTTCCGTACTTCGTTCCGTACACGCGCGTGTACGGAAGTACTTTCGTACCAAGGTACTTTCGTACGAAAGTACGAAAGTACTTCCGTACTACGAGTAGCTAGCTAGCTAGTGTACGTGTACACATAATAGTTGTACTCAAAACTTCAACACTATTTAGTTCTGGAAATAAAGCCAACAAGCGTTTTCTGTGTGAAGATTCATATGCTTTCAAACGCAAAAGAGTTCCATAGTATGTCCAGGCAATGCAACCTGCGGCGAATCCCATCAGGGTGATCCTACAAAAGAACCCAGATGAAAATAGACGAGTTGCCCTAAGTGAAAATCGTATGACGCCCAGTCAGCCGCGTACTCTACTCGTATCGGCCAAATTAACGCCAAATTAATTTGCGATTTTTTATTCCAAATTCGTATGAGCGTCAGTCAGACGCGCCCGCTCACGGCCGCGCTTCCCCATGTGCCGCCGCAGCTTGGATTGACCTGAAACTTTGCACAGCAGCCAGTTGCGATTTTAGACAACAGATATATGCGTTTGAGCGGCAGATAAAAATGGAGGGAAGATTGTTTTCGGACCCCTAGGGACCTTTTCTGAGCTTTCAGGCGAAGCTTTTCCTTCCATCGGTGGTTTGAATTTCCATTATTGCATTGCCCATACGAGCACGCGGAATTGCCCATACGCGTATGAAACACTTCCAGAAGTACGAAGGTAAAAGAGCGAACGCGTGCAATTTATTGAACTACGAGCGTGCACAAGTCAGACAAACAGGGTTGTTTCACCCCACTTATCAATGCTCGGACTACCGATGTTACGGCGTCAACGCACCTGTCGCACCGGCGTGTCCGCGAACTAGAGCGGCCGTATCCGCCCGCGCGTTTCGCTGTGAGAAGACTTTTTTCTTGGATTTACGAAGGTATTCAACTTTATAATCAGTGTAGGTCACTGCTGTGCAGCCAACTAAGAAATTTTGTATTACACATTCGTGCGATATAATTAGGCAAAATGTCAACTGGGAGTACGTGTTGCCCTAGTACGGAATCGAGTTTAGATTCAAAGCGTCAAGAGGTCACCACGTGGGGACTTTCTCAAGCCGACTATGCGGGTAAAACGCACCGTGATTTTTTTCATAAAAGTTCAAGTTTGTAGACCCACTCAAACTTCTTGTTCTTGTGTTAACAGCTTTGAAATCCGTTTATTCGGCAAACGGTGTGAACAGAGAGCAGGATATCTTGAGCAACTCAGATCAAGTGCAAGTCCTTGAAATGTTTCTTTACAATTTCCCGCGAATATGTGGCCTTCGAATGTTTACGTGCTTATCGAGCTTGTCTGTTGTTCAGCAGTCCATTAATACGCTGGAGGGTCTTGTGGATTGCATTCACTTGAATTCGCTGTGGGTAATCGAATGTAAGGTATGTGGTGCTCTCTGCTAGCTTTACTTCTGCAGCAAACATGACACGGGTGATTCCCCCCACTTTATCTTCCTTGTTAGCTTCACACACTGCCAACATTCATAACACATGAATCTTCTCAGATTTACAGGATACAAGGACTTAATAAATGTACCAAACTCGAGCAACTGTTTCTCTACAGTAATCGCATTCAACGTGTAGAAAATCTTGAATCGCTAACTGCTCTCCGGGTGCTCTGGCTTTGTGACAACGAGATCACAGTTGTTGACAATCTTCAGGCGCTATTTAACTTGGAAGAGCTCAACTTGGCTCGGAACGCTATTACACATGTTGGCGACAGTCTACTTGCCAATACATGTCTCACCAGTATCAATCTTTCAGATAATCTCATAGCAAACTTTAATGACGTTGCAACCCTCGCAAAACTTCCCAAGCTTGAAGACTTGTACTATTCAGATCCACATTGGGGAGATAATCCAATTAACTGTCTGGGAAACTACCAGACGTATGTGATATTCATGGTTCCTGCATTAAAATCACTCGATTCTATTCCTCTTTCGAAAGAAATGAAGTCAAGGGCCGCATCAACATACAGGGAGAAGGAGCTGTACTACAATGTGAAAACACAGACCTTTTATCGTAACGTTAACGATGTCTTGAAGGTTGGCAGTGAAGGTCGAGAGTCACTGATTAATATCATTGAGCACATGATCGGTGTTTTGCTTAGGCAATCGAAAGAGACTGAGAAGGTGCTTCAGAGGTGTCGCCATACGTCGAACACTTCATCATACTTCCCAGGTGTTGACTTGTTGACAGAAATGCACTTTCGCCTAACCAACGCAATAAATCGTCTCGTACGAAAGGTGGGTGTCATAAGAACACAATACAACAGATGCAGGTCGAAAGTATGTGCAGAATATGATTCGCATGCAAAGCGAACGAAGGTTGAGCTCGCAAGTGGAGGAAACGTCAGAATTGAAGTATGTACACCAACAGACTCTTGGTACGCACCTTGTGCTGACTTTGTCTACAGCCGTTTTTTTGTCGAAGACTACTCGAATGTTCCTGTCGATATCTTACCGACTGATGTTTATATAAGCGGAATACAAGTAAATGGCGTATTGCGTGTCCACAACCGCTACCTTAGGAATCGCTTTGAACTTCGATTGCCTCCTCTGCAAGATAAGGTTGACCTAGATGACACACTAGAATATGTTATGATTGGAGAGTGTCCTGAGCTTCCTGGAGAATTGCACAACTGCATGGAGCACGGTTTCAGGTCGCCCATCGAGCACACCCTTGAGCGTGCTGGATTGCTTACCCTATGTGACTCGTTGAGCCTGGCTGATTTGCCAAGACTTCTGGCTGTCAAACCCACTAGTTGCAGTGGAACTTCCGGAGATCTTCAGGTCACATGCGGTTCATGCGTCTCAGGAGTTTCTTTTACTTACGGAGACCGTTTCGCTGATATTTGGTCTGATATTTCCCAGAGTGAAGTGCTCATTGCCAAAGTATATTTGGGAAGACAAATCAGATTATCTGGTGTTCGACAAAACTTGCTGAATTCATTGCCAGGAGCTTATCCGGGTTACGATTCTGTATACTGGTGTCAATCAAAAAGGAACAATAACCGGGCTTGGTACATCTTTGATCAGTCCTTAATCCTACCCGAATTCCTGGTTAAATTCGAATACAAAGTGACATACAAGGATACAATTGTCAAGCATCACCTCGGAAAGTTTGGAAACTACTCGGAGATAGGTCAGTTGGGTAGACAGTCCGGAACATGTCTTTCTTTGATTAAAAAAACGCTCACTGAACTTCGGGGCAATGTACGTCTGGTCACACGACCAATCATGCTATTTTTAGAGGCTTGCGCGCGTGAGAGTTCCATTTTACAAGCTCCACTACACTGTGACACTCGTGACAACTTGCTTTCTCAATGGGTTTTCCCTCGTACTTTGAATGCGACTGGAATACTTCACAAGCTGGACACCTCGAACTCCGGCATGATAAATATGACAGAAAGTGTAATTCTGACTTATCTTGGTGCTCGGAGGTCTTCGGTCAATGTGACGCATATCAACCTCTCCAGCAATCGAATTCAAAAGATCGAAGGCCTTCATACATGTCCATTCCTAGAGGCACTTGTGATGCCTTTCAATGAGCTAAGCAAAATAGAAGGCATAGATAATCTTAAACATCTGAGACTGCTAGATCTTGGTCACAATTTAATCAAACGTATTGATGGATTGAACGGGATCCCAAACTTAAAAGTACTGGAACTGAATAACAATTTATTATTTCGTTTGGAGGATCTAAACACTTTAAGGAAATGCACTCCTCGGCTCGACACTCTGAACTTGCGCTGCAACGCGATATGTGAAAATAAAGCATACAATGGGTTAGTTCTACGACGACTACGAGCACTTCATCACCTTGATGGACTCCCGGTCATGGATATCGACTTGCTTTCGGCATTAAAAAGTACCTCAGTGCTTACTCCTTTGCTGATTCTTCAAAATGCCAAATTCCACCATCGAGTTGCGTCTAAGACTGGATCATGGTGTTCCCGAAGCGCAGTACTCGATGCCGTCCGTAGTTCTACGCAAGATTATGCAGGAACAAGCGAGTTTGACCTTCAAACAGGAACTCAATGTAAAAACTCCCGAAATTTAATTTTAGAGGATATGAAAGACTGGGGTGGGGAAGTGCAAGAGGTCGTTTTAGAGCATCAGTGCCTACGCCGTATTCAGAACCTGGAGCAACTCACATCGATGCGTAGAGCTAGTTTTCGTGACAACGCAATATCTTGCATAGAAGGGCTCAGGCATTGCACTGCGCTGGAGGAGCTCTCTCTCGAAGAAAATGACATTACAACCATAGATGGTTTACAGTATCTTTTTTCCCTAAAAGTACTCAACCTGAGCAACAACCGCATCTCACAGATCGAGAACTTGTCACCATATGTGCCCCAACTCACCCAATTATCACTTGAAGGTAACGCCATTACCAACCTACGGGGTCTCTCTGGGCTCAATTCGATTATTGAACTCTACTTGAGTAATAATATGATCGAAGAACTAAGAGAAGTACAACAACTCAGGCACCTGCAAAAACTTGTCGTTTTGGATCTTGGAGGAAATCCTGTTAGCGAGGAATTGGATTATCGCTGTTATGTTGTATATAACCTACCTCACATCAAGGTTTTTGACGGCATAGTTGTGGATCCTGCTGAAAGGTCTGTAGCAAAGGATCGCTATGCCGGAATGTTGACACGGGATGTTTTAGAACACAAGTCTGGGCGTCAGAATTTCTATGGTCTTCACCATTTGGATTTATTCAATATGCGTATTAGAAATATCGGATCGACTTTCATAACATCTGAATTTGACTGCCTCAGAGAAATTAATCTGGATTCTAACCAGGTAGAGGACATATGTATGCTAGCTGAGCTGCCCAACCTGACTGTCCTTCGCCTGAAGAGGAATCGTCTTGAGGACCGTCCACTTTGGAGCACTCTTTTCAAGAATAGGACTTCACAAGGGCTCCAAACTGAAATATCCAATCACTTGAGAAAACAGGTAGTTTTAGGTTTACCAAGATGTGATGCCAGTGTCTCAAAGGGGGATTTTATTCAATTATCAGAGGTAAGCATGCGACGACCATTTCCGAGTCTGAACACCATTTATCTTGGCTCAAATTCTATCAAGTCGTTGCTTTACCTTCGACTTGACGTCATCAGTTTAACTCTTCGGGAATTGTTTATTGAAGACAATGCCATTAGTCGGCTTCACGGTATAAATGTGATAACCAATCTTGAAAAATTGGTATTGGATCGTAACCGCATCAAGGTACTGGACCCGCAAAGCTTGACAGGTTTAGTTCACCTTCGTGAGCTCCACATCAATCAAAATGGATTGAAGTCATTATCTCACCTGTCGCCTTTGGTTAGGCTTTCCTCACTTCACCTGAATGGTAATCGCGTTGCGGAGCTTTCAGAGGTCGAAAAGTTGGCAGTTCATCCCCAGCTTCACGAACTTACTTTGATATCTAACCCTGTGACTCGGAAGCAAGTCTATAGGCCGATGTGCATACGCCACTGTAGAGGCTTGCTAGCACTTGATGGCGATATTATTTCTTTTGAAGAAAGGGATCATGTTGATTATCTTTTTTCCCCTCTAGACGCTGTTACAGTTCAGACAGCAGTGACGTGCTTTACCCCCATTTCGCACTGATACGTACTGTACTCGACTTGTCCCACGAAAAAAAACTTGTGCAATAAAGAAAAGGATCGGACGAAAACAATAAGCGGAACGAGTGATGGTCCGGCGAACAAATACTGAATAGTGAGTGTCACCTTTTTTTCGATCAAATGTTCCTATTTCGTTCAGATGTTACGATTTATAGTCAACATGTAAGGGTCACGGAAATGTTGTTCTAGCTGCAGGAGGAGCGCGAAGGCAGGGGAGTGTTTTTTCTGGTCGAAACACTGCAGTTTTCACACGTCCTTTTGGCAGTGAACATGTTTACGCAGCCAACTGAGGCGAAGTCAGCCGATAGTATTATGTCATTCTAACCCTCGCGTGCACGTGCTTTGGTGGCAGGGTCAAGGTCCACGTTAGAGTATACTTTATTTGCGTCGAGTTTCCGGCTGAAACAATAAAATGTGACACCAGTAGTGCTCTGTCGCTACATACAGATAATTGTCTGCATTTCACCGCCACTGAGTCAGTGCAGTACATTCTCCTCAAATGTCTTACCTCCGAAAGAGCCTTCGTAGGGTGTGTACACGTAGTACTAGCCGTCAGTCTAAAATAAGCTAGGCCAAAGTTGCCAGATCTCTCCAGTACAAATCGGCAAACTTCTGTACTGTAGTCGAACGAAAACACTGATATTTCTGATTGTACTTCACGTACTGTACATACTTGTACTTGCGCCGAAACTCACCCTCATGATAAAAAGGAATTTATTCTTAAGACCAACCCCTTAGACCACTCGGGCACAGATTCACTGCCTCCCTCGAGAACCCTGAATCCGGCGGGGTTCGAACCCGCGAACACATAGTGCATTGGTTTGACTTTCACAAGACTTACTTCCGGTGCAACAAATTGCAAGAAAAGTAATTATATATATTGCGTCAATTTAGTCTACGGGGTACGAACTACTTTCGTACTAAGGTACGGAAATACTTTCGTACTTTCGAGAAGTAAATCTATTACCTTCGAAGGTATCGTATGCGTAGTACGAAAGTACCTCCGAAGGTACCTTCGTACTTCTTTCGTACGAAAGTACGAAAGTACTTTATTTCGTACGAAAGTACTTTGTATGATTACTTTCGAAAGTACGAAAGTACCTTGAAGGTACGTGTATTGTAGATAGAATACTTTCGTACTTCGAAAGTGAAAGTACGAAAGTAGTACTTCCGTACAACTAGTTGTACAGTACAACTACTGTACAGAAAGTACTTTCGAAAGTATTCTATCTTCGAAAGTACTGTAGCCTAGCAAGCCCACTGCTAGCCCTACGTGTACGTTGTACTTCCGGTAGTACGGAACTTCCGTACTTCCGTACTTCCGTACCTTCGAAGGTATGGAAGTAAATAGATACCTCCGAGATAGCCGATCTAGTAGCTACGTTGCTAGCTACCTTCGTAATTCCGGAAGTACGGAAGTACCTTCGAAGGTAGCCTACAGTACACGACTACACGTACTAGCTAGTACGAAGGTAGCTACGAAGGTACTCTCGAAAGTATTCGTACGAAGGTAGCCAGCTAGCTACAACTTTATTTCCGGAAGTACCTTCGTAGCTAGCTAGACAGGGCTCCTTAGATACTACATGTACCTTCGAAGGTAGCTAGACTAGCTAGCTACACGTACAGTACGCTGTAGAGCTAATCTATCTTCGAAGATAACAGTTGTACACGTGTACTTGTACCTTCGAAGATAAGGCACGTACGTGTACGAAAGTACTTCCGGAACGTACTTCCGTACTTCCTTCTGGAAGTACCTTCGCGTACACAACTGCACATACAAGTTGGAATTCTACCTTAGTACGGAAGTACGAAAGCACTTCCGTACAACATAGACTATGATATCGGATACTATTGCTCTAATAGTACTTCACGTGTACGTACTGTACTCAAAATTATTTTATACAGTACACGGAAACCACGGAAGGCCCCTTTCTGACAGAAATGCCCATACGAATGCGAGTCGGATCTCCTTCCGCTTTTTTCTCCGAAAACGCGTATGTAATCTAGTATGACACGTACTCGTACTCGCGTACTGAAAGGATAATCTTTCACTGTCAGGCCCATTCCGTCCGCCAAAATGCTGTACTCGTATCAGGCTAAGATTCCATACGAATAGTAGCTGGGAGAGGCGGATCTCGGTGGCGCTCATGCGAAGCGTGGGATGCCGGCTGCTGGGCGGAGGGGTTGATTTCTTATTCGCGAAGGAAGGGGGCAATGACCGGGGTGTACGTGAGAACGACGAGACTGAAGGTCTTGGGGAGGATCCCGATTTGGGCGGCGTGACCGTGTACAGGTAGTTGTTTTTTGCCTTAGCGAGCAGATTTCTAGGGCTGCACGTCACGGAGACTTGAAATAACACACACGTAGCTACTAGCTAGGCTATCGCGTTGTAGCTGACAACCTCCGAAGGCTAGCTAGCTAGCTAGAAGGCAGTAGCTACCTCGAGCTACCAGCTAGCTCAAAAAGTCTTGAAGGCCCCGCGAGCTAGCGCTGGGCTCGATGGCTAGGTGCGCGGCTGAGGGCGATCTTCGTATGATGTCATGTTTTTCAACGGCTTCACGTAGATCATTTTTTTTTCGAAATAATGAAGCCGCGAGATCCTCAAATTTACGCCTGATAATTGGTAGAAAACATGTCTCTGCTGCCCCGAAGCTCCCTGGATCTGCTCTGTTAGCTTCCGGTCGCACGGAGGATCCCGTTTTTAAAACGGATTTTATTTCGTCGGAAGCTCCCCTGCGCGTACTGATTGCGGGTGGTGGTCTGGGCGGTTTGTTCGCGGCTATTGCACTTCGAAAAGCTGGAGCTGATGTGACTGTCTTAGAGCGCACAGCCAATTATCGCACTTTAGGCGGACCAATACAGCTTGCATCTAACGGCGTCAGCACTATAAAAGCAACAAGCGAAAGATTATTCGAGCGCGTGCACGAGGTCAGCCGTCCTTTCTGGGACACAGCCAGTGGAATTCGTGATGGTCTTAGTGGAAAGTGGATGTTCAAATTCGAAGCCATCACCGAGCTACCAGTTGAACGTAACCTCCCTTTTTCAATTTGTGTTGACCGCTGTGAACTACAGGGCGTCCTCCTCGAAGAAATCGGCAGCAACGACACTGTACTTCTTGGCTCAAACATTGTTCGTTACCGCAATAACAATAGTGAAGACGGCGGTGGCATCACGGCCATTTTAGAAGATGGCAGGGAGTTGCAAGCTGACGTCCTTATCGGAGCTGATGGCATATGGAGCCAAGTTCGGGCTCAGATGTTTGGCGAGCCACCTGGCAGGAAAGGAGCAAGTAGCACTGCAAATTTTACTGGATTTAAGCTGTACTCAGGATTGCCCATATTCAAACCCTACTACTACGCAGATGTTGGGTATTCGGTAGGTTTTACAGTTTTAGATATGCCCTGAATAGAATCTCCTGTACTTTCGAAATTATGTATTTCTGATACTGTTATTGTGTGACTGCGACCATTTCTCCTGGCTTTTATCGGACCAGATCACTATTTTGTCGTGTGTCCAGACCGTGCTGGACGTGTTCAGTGGTATGGATTTATTAAGGCAGTTGAACCCAACACGCCAGATGCCAGGAAGCCTAAGGAGTATCTTTTAGAAAAGCTGAAGGCAAGTCCATCTAATTGCTGTGTACCCAAAAACACTCAGTATTTTTTTGAAGGGCTGGGCCCCTGAGGTTCTTGAATTGGTCGAAGCAACTGAACCGTTGGAAATAGAAGTTCGTGATCTCTGGGATCGATTTCCATCAATCATGCGTCCCTGGTCTGATGGTCATGCGACGCTCCTAGGCGATTCTTGTCATGCCACCATGCCTAATATAGGGCAAGGTGCAGGACTTGCCTTTGAAGATGGCTATGAATTGGTGAAGTCTGACCTTGTCAATCTTTGACTGTATCATACTTGTTTAGTTTAAAGCCTTCGCCTTCGTGACGACCGTCAATCTTTCCTGATACCCTGCATCTTGGCTCGAATGCTGGCATCAGTTCGCAAGCGTTCACAGATACCGCGAACGCTCAACCGTTTTTACTACAGACGTATTTTCCGTACTGCAGCAGTGCAGGGACTAGGAAGAATAAATTCCGAGGCAATTAAAATCTTAACTCCATTGCTTCCTATACGCCCGCTTGTAGAGTATGTAATTGGTGAGCTCGGAGTTCTTTGCTTTGTTTGGAGTGCCCTGACCCAACTCTTTTATTTTAAGCAATTCTGAGGTTTGAAATGGGTATTTCCCCTCTCCATCGGCCCTATATTGCCTTTCATTTTCCGACTGCAATTCGGATACTGCTACTCATTTTGTCCAGCAACAATGCCGTCAAATGATTCAAAAAAAATGGCAGCCAGTATGCGTCAGCGCCACAAGGAGGAAGCGGAGGAAGCCTGGACAATAGCAGAGCGAAAGGGGATACACATAGCTGGCATTGCTAATTTGCACGATGATATTGATTAACCGTGATATTGATATATTATTCAGGCAAATAATCTCGATAGATAGCCTTGTGATGAGTACTGATGATATTTGGTGTCACTTGATAGCCATCGCAACTGTGTCTTGCTGCACTGACTCGGAACAGTCACGTGCATAAGCACGCTGCGAACAACACTTGAAGTTAAAGTCTTTCAGCCATTTTGATATCAAGATTGAAACTTTGGGTAGCGCAAAGGTCGGTGGAAAGTGTCGAGAATGAATCTGATTTTCGTTGGACCGAAGCCTGGGGTCACCAAACGTGTGTGAGATGCACATATGAGTGAGGCAAGTGTTCCAAAGCTGTCACACAAGGTTATTGCGTCAAGTTTATTCAAGCTGCGAAGACTAGTGATCGCTCCTTGAACTCGACTGACAAAATCAATTTTCTCTGTTCCCTCGATATCATTCGTTGAGTAACTCTCGTATTCTTTTAGTGTCTCAAGGTATCGCGCAGACTCTTCCAGGCTCCAAGAACATACTAGGGTACAGTCTTGTACCGTTGACGTTTTATTTATGTCACACAAAACGTTCACACTGTCCTCCATGTCAACGATACATAGCACAAAACAGAAGTTCAAATTATTCCGCATCTGTTGTATTCGGCTGTGGAGGTATTCAGGATGCAGAACGTGGAATCTAGCAGACAGGAATATAACGCAGGAACTGGCAGACAACGAAAAATCAGGGACAACGGAAGAGAAAGACCATCGAACATTGTAGATGTTTCGTAGAACGGGATTCCCGCTTTGTGTACTGGAAACTAATAATACATCGCGTTTCTGACATAGTGACCCATCCTCCGTGCACACCCTGTCGTCTAAGAGGCCGTGGCCGAGCATTGCTTCAAGCAGGATCCATGAGAGAGCTGGAGACGCCGTGAACGGCACAACGTTTCCGGAGATGCATTTTATTCGAGAACTGCGCGGAGCAGAATGAAATATCTTAGACCGGCACGTTTCTAGTCGAGAGGCTCGTCCGTCAAGCCCGATTTCAGACTTCCTACGAAGATACTCGCGTTTTTTAGCGATTTAAGTTGTTTATTCTTTTTACGAGTCTGTATCAGAATCACTTTTTTCATGTACTGTACGTGTACAGTACACGTACTGTATAACATACGTTGTACGTGTATGTTTACTTCCGTAAAAGATAAATATGCAGCAGACGGATATCTACGTTGTACTATTGTACAGTAGTCAGTCTGTGGTCTGTACACTATGATATTCTATGCTCACACTGAGAACAGTACACGTACAGTATAGAATACGTGATTGTGCGTGCGTGTATCTATTTCCGGAAGTACATAACGCATAGTACCTTCGTACGAAGGTACGAAGCAAGATATGTGTTTTAAGGAAAAAAAAAACAACGCGCCAACCTTGACCTCTCGCATTCATCTTCCGGAATTTCGTGGTCCCGGGAAACGATCTTACACTCGTTCATTTCGCTCTACCACCGCAAACCGAGGATATTTTGTCACGCTTTCGTCCTCAGATATCGGTCCTGAGTTAAAGGTCGCCGTTGATAAATTCATCGCCGAAAACAAAATCGTAGTTTTCATGAAGGGCTCTAAAGATGCACCGCGGTGTGGATTCAGCAGCACAGTCGTGCAAATATTTACTTCTATGAACGTCCCATTCGAGACCGTAGACATCCTTGATGACGATGGTTTGCGGGCCGGAATGAAGATCTATTCAAACTGGCCGACATTCCCTCAGGTCTACATTGATGGCAATTTCTATGGTGGTTGTGACATCTGCATAGGTATCCCTCCTTCAACTTTTGCAAAATGAACTTTTACTCTTAAGATATTTTTGTGCCCGTATGACGAACTGGAATTGAACCGAAATTCCGCTGACGTGACAAAATAACTCGTATGTTCTGTTCAGGTGCCTACAAGGACGGCTCGCTCAAGGAAGCGGTCGATGTGGCGCTGATGTCCTAGAGGAGTTGCTGAAGCTGATGATCAGTAAAATTAAGAATAATTCGACGTAGAAACAGAAAAAATGTTGACACTACACGTGTAGGGCTATTGACTCAGATTGTTCAGATTATAAAGCATGTCAGCCAAAGTTAAAGCACTGTCTTCAAACTAGCTTTTTTGCCTGTGAAAGCCAACCAATATGAAAACCGGTATCAGCTCAGGGATGAGAAGAGTCACCTAATTCTTCATACTGAAAACGTAGCATAGTCGTAAGCGACGCTACGTTTTCATACGCTCATGGCCAGCCCCTTGGTTTCTCAAAGGCTTCTTGATAGTAATCTTTGATGGCCTGAAATTTGCACCGTCTCTAGTACCCTTTGAGTGCTTACTCCTCTTGCTTAGTAGTATTCTTGCGCTCAACTCCATGTATCTTGTATTGTGTTCTTTATCAAAAAAGAAGCACATGGATTTGTGACTGTTAGCGCGTTCTCGATGTAGACGATACTGATATTCTCGAATCCAGTTGTACTCCTCATAGTTCAGTTTATCGAGGTTGACTTTCCGTGCACCAGTGTCGTGATTAGACAGACTTGGGAGCATCAGAGCGACGAGTTTTTCTGCACCAGTATCTCCTCGTAGGCAATTCACTGAGTACGGCTTTACAAATGAGTTCTCAAGAGCTGTGTGCATGCGTGTGAGACACGAACCATTTTCAGGGCGTGCATCATCACTAGGATCTTCATCATAAATGAAGTGGACAAAGCTAGAAGACGAGTGAGCAAAATCAGGAAGGACTGGCAACTCCATTATTGGAAAGACATCTTGGCTTGAATCTTTACTAAGGCGATGTTTAACTGCGGTGAAAGAGCGATCAATGCTCTTGATCTGTTGAATATGAGAGTCGTTGGGTGCAGCGTCTTGATCGCGAATTTGCTTGTGCTTGGCCCAATCCTTCTCACTTCGACCAAGATGCTCGGGCAGCGGCATAGACGAGATGTACTGCGTGTTCATCAGCCAGAGCGCCTTAGACATATCGGGTCTTTTGTTTCTTATCTTATGATTGTCAGCGACCATCTCTCTATCCTTCTCCTCTTCCAAAAGTTTATTGTCAACGTGTTCCAGTGGAGGTCTAAACTGTTTTTCGCGGTAACTACTCGATAGCAGTGGGTCGACTGTAAGGCCGAGGTCTGCAGGTAGGACAGCGTCTCTTGCCTCGCCGATAAGCGAAACATGATGATAATCCGAAATTGACTCGCAGAGGTTGGGGCGGTGGAGAAACTTCCAATCAGATGGAACGAGAGGCAAGTCGTTCCTGAATTCGGCAGGGCAAAGAAATGCTGTCTCCCTCTTCAGTTTGTTGGGCGAAGTCGCGTTCATCTCGGCGTAGAGGGATTTCAACCTGTTTTACTTTAGAGAACCAGATCCAGAACTCAGAACAGTGAGCGCAAGATATAGAAAGTCCTGAACTCCGTAACCGCTGGTCCTTCTTGCCGCGATACTCGAACTTTGTAAACAGTGTTCATTTACATTCTTCCGGAAGTAAGGTGTTACTTTCGTACAACGTACGAAGGTACCTTCGTACACGTGTACAGTAAATCTTATTGTGTGTTGTACCTGGAGGTACTGTACCTTCGAAGATACTTTCGTACTTTCGTACGAAAGTACTTTCGTACTTTCGTACGCACGAAGGTACGTAGCTAGCTAGCTACCTTCGTACGAAAGTACCTTCGAAGGTACGAAGGTATTACCCCTTAAAGTGGGCTATGTACTGTTTGGTTTGTAGTACTTTTCCCTGACTACTGTTCCTGATGGACAGTGGTCTATCGAGGATACGTCGATGAGTTCCTTGTGCGTGTTGTCTCTATTCAAGAGTGATGCTGTCGGGGAAACCCCGACAGTCTTTTATCTATCTATGTCTTTACGGAGATAGTACACTACTGGTGTACTGTACTAGTCAGAAGTACTTATTGTAGTACCTCTCTGTACTCACTCTCAAGGTTACCTTCGTATTACCTTCGTACGTACCTAACGGTACACGTACGTACGTAGCTATTCTATGTACAGTACTTTCGTACAGTACTTCCGCAATACCCAAGCAAGGTACATCCGTACAACGTACAGTACGTGTACGTGTACGAGTCGTGTACGTGTAAATCTAGACTGTATGTGTAACCTGTACATCTGTACAACGTTGTATGGCAAGTCGTTCTATTATAAATGGGGCTACACGTACAGTAGTTGTATGTACTATGATAGCTTTATTTGATTGCTTGCTTGTACGTGTACTTCCGGAAGTACTTTCGAGAGTACTGTACGTGTACAGTTTCCTAAAACAACTTATACTGTACCTTCGAAGGTACACGTACTGTAGATATCTAGCTAGACTTAGTAGATATCTACAGTACGTGTACACGTACTGTACCTTCGAAGGTGCTTTCGAAAGTACTTTCGTTCGTAGCTAGCTAGCTAAGTTGTTAGCTACTTCCGGAATTACTTTCGAAAGTACAGTACTCTTTCGTACCTTCGTAGCACTTTCGTGGCTAGTTACATACGAAGGTACTGTAAGTTGACTTACTGTACGTTTATTGTACGGAAGAGTTTTACGGAAGTACTTTCGTACTTTCGAAAGTACGAAAGTACTACGTTGTACAGTACTGTACGTGTAGCTAGCTAGCTAGCTACCTTCATAATATTCTATCTTCGTAGCTACAGACTACCTTCGAAGGTACAGTGCACGTGTACACGAGTACGTGTACAACGTTACACGAGTCGTACACGTACAACGTACTTGTACACGTACACGTACACAAATAAAATACTTTCGTACTTCCTAAGTAAAACAAAACTTAGCCCTACACTTCCATACGTGTACAGTACAGTAGTTGTAGAGCTTACAGTAGTACGTGTACTGTATATTATAGCTACATTATTGTATGATACATACTTACCTTCGTACATAGTTTACCCGCGCGCGAAACACTACTCCTCCGCGTGTAATGCACGTTTGCGCGCGAAACTTTGCGTGATGACAGTTCTAAGGCATGCGCACCGCGCTACGTGGGTTTTTTTCGACGTTCGCGAGCGTCGCGAAGAAAGCGCAGATCGTGCCCGAAATTATAACAGTGCCAGGAAATTGATAAAGTACGTGTACATGTATGTAGTACTTAGCTAAGCTACTTACGAAGGTATTTCGTACGAAAGTACTTCCATAAAATATGATTTTATCTTCGAAGATAAGTACGAAAGTACATCTCACTGTACAACTACTGTAGACCAAGCCATCTATCTATGAAACTGTATGAGTACTGTATGTACACCATTGTACGTACACGTACACGTGTACGGAAACAGACACGAAGATAGATTACACGTATACAGTACGTACCTTCGTACTTTCGTACGAAAGTACGAAAGTACTTTCGAAAGTAAGTTGTTACTTTCGAAAGTACTTTCGAAAGTACGAAAGTACTTCCGTACACGTGTACGTGTACAACGTACTGTAGCCCACTTACTTGTAGCCCTACGTACACGTACTGAATGAGTAATTTCCGTGCATCGTTCCGTTAATGCCCTACGAAAGTACTTCCGTAGACGTACTCCGTACGAAAGTACTCCGTACGAAAGTACGAAAGTACTTTGTACGAAAGTACGAAAGTACTTTCGTACGAAGGTACTTTCGAAAGTATCTATTATATACGAAGGTAGGTACGAAAGTACGAAGGTACGAAAGTACAAAGTACTTCCGAAAGTACTTTCGAAAGTACTTTCGTATCGTACAACGAGTCAGAAAGTTTCAGAACTCCGTGATACCTCTGTTGCGGCGGAGATTTCGACCAATTGTCTGAACATCTGTAATCGAGGTGTTCCTGGTCGCAAACGGTACGCTTCCTTACCATCACCGACATTCCTGTTCTCGTGGAGGTCTTAAACCAGGTCTCTTTATTCGCGGAACAAGAAACCTGCCCCTACCGTGAACAAGAAACCTGCCCCTACCGTGATGTTTAAATCAAACTAGTTCACACCGATCCGATGGCCGAATTCGGATGTTCCCCCTGGCATTATTAACTTTATTCGTTCTTTCTCTCTAAGCTTCAGGGTTTCTGTTTATTCCTTGTGAGATTTTTGTCAGTGGAAACTTTTCGAATTCCGACGGGCTTCTTTACTTCACCTTTTTTCTGCCTCTTAGTAGTGAAAACACGTCCAGCATGCCGCTTAGACTTGATATCAAACGTAAGCTTGTGCAGCGTTCTGATAGAGTCAAAGGTGTCGAACTTCATCCGACGGAACCTTGGATCCTTGCAAACCTTTACAGCGGTAACGTCTATATCTGGAACCATATGACCAACTGTCTGGTCAAATCTTTTGAGGTGACAGAGCTACCCGTTCGTACTGCAAAGTGGGTGTTGAGGAAGTTGTGGATTATTTGCGGTTCTGATGACATGTTTGTGCGTGTCTACAACTATAACACCACCGAACTTGTGAAAGCCTTTGAGGCACATACTGATTACATTCGCTGCATATCAGTTCACCCTACCTTTCCATATATTTTAACGTGTTCTGATGACATGCTCATCAAACTCTGGGACTGGGACAAGGGCTGGGCTTGCACTCAGGTTTTCGAAGGACACTCTCATTATGTTATGCAGGCAGCATTTAATCCTAAGGACACAAATACGTTTGCGTCTGCTTCATTGGATCGTACAATAAAAGTTTGGTCCATTGGCCAGAGCTCGCCAAATTTCACTTTGGAAGGCCACGAAAAGGGTGTGAATTGCGTTGAGTACTTTGGCGGAGGAGACCGACCGTATCTCATATCTGGCGCCGATGATAAGTTTGTGAAAATATGGGATTACCAAACAAAATCGTGTGTGCAAACACTTGAGGGACATGCTCATAATGTTTCGACAGTATGTTTCCACCCTGAGCTCCCTGTGATAATCTCTGGGTCTGAGGATGGAACCCTTCGCATCTGGCACAGTACCACGTATCGCTTAGAAAATACGCTGAATTATGGTTTGGAGCGCGTCTGGGCGATCGGTGTGATGAAGGGATCTAATGCTGTATCGATAGGTTACGACGAAGGAACTGTAATGTTCAAAATTGGTCGTGAGGATCCTGTCGCTTCTATGGACTCTAGCGGCAAGATAATTTGGTCGAAGCACAATGACATCCAGACTGTCAATGTTAAGTCACTGCCAACTGACTATGACTTTCATGATGGTGACAGGCTCCCCCTCATGGTCAAAGATCTTGGTAGCTGTGATCTCTATCCTCAGAGTCTCGTGCATGGACCCAATGGACGTTTTGTTACAGCATGTGGCGACGGTGAATATATAATTTATACTGCCCTGGCATGGCGTAACAAATCTTTTGGCACTGCACTTGACTTCGGTTGGTCAGTAGACTCCTCAGAGTTCGCCGTGCGCGAGTCCCCATCAAGGATTAAAGTCTTCAACCAATTTAAAGAAAAGATCAGCTTTCGACCTCATTTTGCTGTCGAGGGTCTCTTTGGTGGCTTCTTGTTGGGCTTGCGATCAACGGATTTCATATGTTTTTACGATTGGGCGGAGTCACGCGTGATACGCCGCATCGACGTTTCTGTTAGAAATCTGTGGTGGTCAGACAGCGGAGAGTTTGTCGCCATTTCCAGCGAGTCGTCTTTTTTTGTTCTTAAATATAATGCGGCGGCCACACTAGACGCCTTCGCGAAAGATGTACTGGATGAAGAGGGTGTGGAAGATGCTTTTGAGCTTGTTGCAGAAATTGGTGAGTCTGTACGCACTGGTGTTTGGGTTGGAGACTGCTTCATATATAATAACTCAGAGTGGCGCCTGAACTACTGTGTCGGCACTGAGGTCACGACCATCTTTCACCTTGATCGGCCAATGTATATCCTTGGATATCTTGCTGCGCAGAACCGTGTATATCTTATTGACAAGGAGTTCAATGTTGTGTCGTATACTTTGCTTCTCAGTCTCCTTGAATACAAAACGTTAGTCTTGCGCGAGGAACTTGAAGCTGCCGAAGATATCCTTCCTACAATTCCCACTGACCAACACAACACTATTGCGCGGTTTCTCGAGTCCCGTAGTTTTGTCGCGGATGCTTTGCGCGTGGCCACTGATCCTGACTACAAGTTCGATCTCGCTGTGCAGCTGGGAGAACTTCATATCGCTCGTAATTTGGTTGACGAAGTGAACCCAGTAAATGCTGAAAAAAAGTGGAAACTGCTTGGGGAGCTTTCCTTATCAACTGGAGATATATATCTTGCGTCGACGTGCCTCGCAGCTTGTGGCGATCTTTCTGGCCAGCTGCTTCTTTCGTCAGCCTATGCTTCTCCCGAGTTCTTGGACCGAATTTCTACTGCGGCAGTAAAAAAAGGCAAACACAATGTGGCGTTCGTCTGCCTCTTTTTACTGAATAAAGTTGACTCTTGCATAGATCTCTTGTGCAGCACGGGGCGCTTACCCGAGGCTGCTTTTATGGCAAGGACGTATGCCCCATCCAAGGTATCGGATATCGTGGCTCTGTGGAAGAATGACCTCGCTCGAGTGAATAAGAAGGCGGCTGAGGCGCTTGCCGATCCTACTGAGTACAAGAACATGTTCCCCAACTTCGATTATGCGCTCCAAGCTGATATGCTTAATCGCAAGATGTTCAACGATGACGGCGAGCCTCCCCTGAACAATTCTGGGTTCAAAGTTGCAGGTGTGGACTACATTGCAGAGCTTGACGCGGGCGGCACGAAACGTTTAGTGGAATCTGCAGCTTGCAGTGATAATGGAGTTTCCAGTAAAGATGTTGATCTAGAACCGGAGCTGCCAACGTTTGACCTTCCTGAGCGAAATAGTGAAGGCGGCGGAGCATTGAGTGAGGATGCTGCTAATGAAGATTCTCAAGAAGAAGTTGAAGCTTCCTGAAACAAATCTGAAGAAGATTCCAAAGAGAAAGCCGGCAAAGCTTCCCAACACGAAAGTGATGAAGCTTTTCAAGACGAACCAACACGGTGAGTTGGGTACACAGAAAACATGAAATTCGAATCCTAAATACATCTTCTTGATGCCCTATTTACGTATATTATCATACCTTCGCCCGAACGAGTGTGGTTTGACACTTGCGTAGAGTTGAACTGTACATGTATGTACATGTACATGTACGTGTAATAAATAAGTTGTTTTATTTAACGGAAGTACGAAGATAATAGTAGTGTACCTTCGAAGGTAGCGCATACCGCATAGTATGCAGCAGGGATAATAACGTATAAACGTACCTTCGTATATGTTGTAATATTACTGTAAAAAATATAAGAAGATACGGAAGTACTTCCATAATTTATAGTTTAATATTCACGGAGGAGGGATAATCATCTTAAACTCCATCATTCCTGCCGTCATTTTCGCCTTCATAGCCTGTTCCTTATCGCCGTGTTTTTCTGCTTCACGACCGAGTTTCACGCTGTTGGTGTAAATCTGTATTATTTCGTTGTGCGGTATGGAGGGCATATTTTTAAAGAATTTTTTTTTTTTTTATTACGTGTACTCTAGGCCCTATCTACAACGTACAAATACAAGTGTACATTTTTGTAGAACTTATTATTTACGCGAAGGTATTAGGCGGTACACGTACTGTATGCACGTGCACTGTATGTAGGGATAATAAAGTTGTTCATTCTATCTATGAATGATTATCCCTACTATAAAATTGTACGTGTAGCATTATTATTAAGGTCACGCTCCGCTAATTAAATTTCCCGTGCCAATTTGTATGCGTATTCATAATAAATTTCGTACTTTTGGCACGGGAAATTTAATTAGCGGAGCGTGACCTTAATGTACAGTACAGTACGTTGTACACGTACAGTACCTTCATAAATTTCGTACGGAATGAAGTACGAAAGTACGAAAGTAAGTTTACTTCCGTACGTAATAATAGGGATAGTGTACGTGTACTGTACTTCCGTACACTATTTTCGGACGGAAAGATCGATAGTCTATGATAGGGCCAGTATGGGCCTAGATATTATCTCGGAGGTACACGTATCATATCTTATTCTATCTATCTTCGTACGGAACTACTTCCTCATGAAGTATTAAGCTAAGGTGTGTATTACACATATGTACTTTCGTACTAGATACGTGGATAGTCTATGTAGGTGAAATAGGTATGTAGATATGTGTTAAGTGATATGTACGGAAGTACGATATGCATTGTACGTAGCCCTATGTACAGAATGAAGTTCTTCCGGATGTACGAAAGTACTTTCGTACATTGTACGAAAGTACTTCCGTAGCTACTTTAAATAGCACTGCGTGTACTGTACGTGTACGCGTGTACGTCTACAGCTCTACACTATAAAGAGTAATTCATCGCAAGATCGACAAGAGTAGGGACACTCACTCCAAAGCAACGTTCTTTCCAGAATGGCGATTCATATACTTTCGTTCGAGTAATTTTGTCAATGATTGCCTTCAAAGTCACGATCAGTATGTGCTTTTCAATCAAAATAAATTGCCCTGAAAAGGTGCAACTTGCCTGGGGATTCAAACCATTTATGCTGCGCGCGAGCGGGTCGGTTGAACTAGACAGCCATCACGTGACTATATTTATACTGTACATTAACAAATATGTTTAGACTCTGACAGCAGCTGGGTGGTGTCGAACAGAAGAATAGCCTAAATACAATGTTAAATCTGTGCCCTGCGTGTAGCCGTGTACATAAAGCTGTACACGTACATGTAGGGCCTAGCCCTAGCACAGCAGAGCCTGAGCGTTTGGCTACAAATTCGCGTCCCGTTGAAATAAGGCGACACGTACATACAGCGTACGGTTTGTACTTCGTGGCTGGGCTATCCCGAGTGAGCCACACGTACAAATAAAGCTGCATACGTAGTCTATGTAGTACGGAAGTACTTCCGGAAGTACTTCCATAGTATGAAGATATCTATTATTTCCGTAGACTTGCTTGTACTTTCGTACTTGTTGATATGATTGAAATGCATGTAAAAAGTCTACAGTACTGTAAGTCTGTAAATGCGTTTTGAAAAAGTAAAAAGAAATTAGAAAGTACTTTCGTACCTAAGTAAGGTAGTTAATTAAAAGTACGGAAGTACGGAAGTACGAAAGTACTTCCGTAGGGCTACGTGTACTTCCGCATGTACTTCCTACCTTCGTTCGTACGAAAGTACGAAAGTACCTTCGTAGCATTGTACACGTACGCAACGCGTATCAAGCAAGCAATGCATGTTTATTTTTGAGTGAGACTGTTTTGCACACGTGTACTGTACGTGTACTGTACGTTGTACACGAGTTTTAGTACATACGAAAGTAATTCCGTACCAAATTTATAAAAGAGCTACTGTACAACTACACGTACTGTACTGTACATGTACAGTACGACTTCGATTTTACAGCGATAGAATAATGATTGTTTTTTTTTGCTTTTGGGCACCTTGTTGCCTGTGCTCTGTGCACCAAACGCGGTCTAACACTATCCAGCCCATAACAACCGAGTCAAGTACTGCAAACACATCCCTCCCTAGCATTCCATACGCCATGTCGGCCAATGGGTTTCGTTGTTTGGTTGCGGTGCTGAACGAAGTTCGAAAGAATACGACCCGACTTCGTGGACATCCTTCTCTCAAAAATGATAACACGTTTGGTTTTCGTTTCCCCGGAGCTTCATGGTGAGCACTCCCTTGCCTGCTAAGCTGGCTCTAGGCCGCTTCGTCAAACAAACACCATGCCAGTAACTCTGTTTTGCTCGCCGTGTTCTTGCGCTAGCGGGCGCATTCGATGACACTCCCGTGAACTGTCCGGGAAAATAGGGTTTACGAAATTATTTAGCCCGCACGGATTTACCCGCACTATATCGAATGCCTAACTTTAATTTATTTCCACTTGTCAGCCCTGCCGTTCCGCACGGCTCTCGACTCATTTCGCTGCAGGTGGTTGCCCAGCGCATGAAGTCTGTTGGAAACATACAAAAAATAACTGCAGCCATGAAGATGGTGGCTGCTTCACGTTTGAAAGGAGCTCAAACCAAAATGGAGAAATCACGTGGCCTTGTAGAGCCAATGGTACGATTACTTGGTGATCAACCAGGTGAGCAGTCACGAAATTTACACATTTTCTGGGAGACTCAGACGCTCTTTATTTTTAGGTGTGGACGCCGAGAGGACACTGCTTGTACCAGTTTCGTCTGACAAAGGTCTTTGTGGTGGTATTAACTCGACTGTTGTCAAGTATTCGAAGGTAGTCGCTGGACTTTCTGGGGCTCAAGTGCCGTTGTTGACTATAATTGGTGAGAAAGCTCGAGGACAACTTTCTAAGGCGTATGCTGAGACACTTACGGGAGCTATAGTAGATCTGTCAAAAGTTCCACTGACGTTTGCGACTGCCTCACTTGTTAGTGATACTATCTTGAACCAGGGCGCCGGAAAACATCAGATCGTCTACAACCGTTTTCAGTCAGTGATCTCGTTCAAGCCAACTGTTGCTACCGTATACTCTTCTGGGGAATATGAGAAGGCAGCAGAGAGCGGCATGAATAACTTTGATGCTTATGAGCTTGAGGGACCTGAGCGTTCAGAATTTCTTCTTGACCTATCAGAGTTCAATATGGGTGTTGTTGTGTACAACGCATTGCTTGAAAACTCTACCTCAGAGCTTGGTTCTCGCATGCAGTCGATGGAAAATTCGACGAAAAATGCCAAAGACATGCTCGGCAAGCTTACACTTCTCTACAACCGTACTCGGCAGGCATCTATCACAACAGAACTCATAGAAATCATCTCTGGTGCATCTGCACTTGAAGGCTAAACTTCCCGGCACCGAAAATATTGATGAAAATATCAGTACCAGATGTTGACCACTGACTCTTGTATCCTCAATAATACCAACGATATTTGTGTGCCCTTCTTAGCAACTCGGTGCAAGGAATAACAACTTCCAATCTTCGTCATGACTAGAAATGTCGACTCCTAGAGGATCCTACACCCAAGCAAGAACCAGCT
Organism: Micromonas pusilla CCMP1545; assembly: GCF_000151265.4. Lineage (NCBI taxonomy): Eukaryota > Viridiplantae > Chlorophyta > Mamiellophyceae > Mamiellales > Mamiellaceae > Micromonas > Micromonas pusilla. Next base: position 1,024,609 of record NW_003315883.1, read on the forward strand.
AGACACGCTATTTATTCCGAGAAACACCCCAGCTCCTAGTACGGCCATCTGGGATGCAAAGAAGCACCATGGGTTGGACACCTGGCTCAAACCCAGCGTCAACAACGTAATATCCTTTGCGCTCCAGTTGAAGCACATCTCCCTTTCTCAATTTGCCCAAGTCCGCGTCACCATGGGCTCGGATTTCTACTTTACTCTGCTTGTTTACAACGTCAGCAAGATTGTCTTCCTCTTCAACTTTTTTCTTCGTAATGAGATAATCGAAATCCAAAAGTTTCAGAGGAACTAGCTCATTCATGTTTGGTAGCCAGGTGAGTTTCATTTTAGTGGACTTTACGCAACCTTTTAAGTTAAGCTCAGCTTCCATGCTAACAGTTGCACCTGAGGGACCATCCTTAAATATCTTTTTAATTATACAGTTTCCCCAGTCCATCAGAGTAACTTCAACACCTTCTTCAAGCAATTCCGCATCTGCTAAATCCAGCCAAATGCGAGACATGCGGCTCGATACCTTTGTACCAGCTGAAGGATATTTCTTGTTGCGCGGAACTGACACGGACTCTGTATTTACAGGTCCATTTAGCAAAGTAACTGCAACTCGGCCCTCGTCTTCAACGGCAGTGTGTCGAGGGCAAACTGGGTCTATGATGCGTTTGTTCAACGTCCATAACTTCTCCCATTCCATCAAATTTACATTTCGGCTTGCACCTTGCATCAGGATAAATTCTTTAAGAGCCTCGATCTGCAAACCTCTACGTTTCAACCCCTGAACAGTGGGAAAACGAGGATCATTCCAGCTTTCCGCATATCCATGGTCTACAAACCACTGTAATTTTCGCTTTGACAAAGTTGTGTACACGAAATTCAACCGTGAATAGTCCCATATGTGCACTTTCCGCAAGCCCATCATATTCTGCACCCAGTGATATTGATCCTCGCGGTCACGATATTCAGAAGTTCGCAGGGCATGAGTGACTCCCAGTGTGTAGGACCAAAAAAAAATGTATGGTTTTGAAACAAAGAGGAAAGACAGTAGTGAAGGAAAAAAACTTTCGAGATGGGTTCCCTGCCTCGAGTGCATCAACAAAAGGACAGGCACAGTCATACGTAGGATAAACTTTGTGTGTTGTGCCCGTGCGGTGATGCGGAGATAGGTTGCAGCGAAAAGCAACAGGATCCCGTAGAGAACCATTATCACTTTGCATGTCCATGCGAAAACGAGCAGCACACTCTAAGCCTTTTTCATTACCGGCAATCATATCTCCCCATAAACGAAGATTATCTTCAACAGTGTTCCCACGGGCAGCAGACTCTATACGATTGATTCTTTCGTGACGCATTAGATCTAACGGAGTATCATCTATGTACATGTTTCCCTCTCGAATCAATTTTGATCCCATCTCTAAAATTTGAGAAAAAGAGTCTGACGTATATGTCACAGCATCTGGTTTAAGTCCTAGTGTCTCGCAGTCCTGCAAGATATTTTCGACGAACTCATCCCTTTCTTTGGATGGGTTGGTGTCATCAAATCGAATGATAAGCTTACCTTTGTAAAGGCGAGCAAAATACTGGTTTAAAAGTGCAGCTTTGGCATGCCCAATGTGCAAATAACCCGAGGGTTCAGGGGGAAAGCGAGTAACTACGCAGCCTTCAGTTGCGTTATCAAGATTTATTTTGAAGGAACCACCCGAGGTAGACACACAGCTCTCAATAATACCTTGGAATCTTAAAGTTTTGAGTGTTAGAAAAAACGATGCCCCATGAGCAGTGGCCACGTCGCGAAGTGTACCGTTCATCATACACGAATTAAACCAACGCAGCAAATGGCCGAGCGAGGGTCTCGTTTTTATAGCTTCCCACTGACGTGAATTCAGCAGTTGATGAAAAAAAGCCAGGTCTGCGATTGTCAGTGTACATCCAACCAAATAAGTATGACTTGAAAGATATGCGGCGACTCTCTCACAGATCTCCTGAAAGCTACCGCCACGCACAGCTGCCGAGGCCTGGTCGATCCAAAAATCTACCTGTGCGATGTTGAAACTTTCAGTCAGAAATTTCGGGAGCAACACGATCTCTTATCTTAAAAAAATAGATGAGGAACTAGGTCAGGTATATTTTTTCAGTGGCAAGCACAACGCAGCTTTCGGGAGGGACGGAAATCACCATAGTGGACGACATTATATCGCCGGCATAGAGCCCACATGCATTAGCTGATGCACGGGCAATAAATCGTAAGAGTGAAGATGTTCCCGCTATTTTAGTGCCATCTTCGAGAAGAAGGGTTGGTTCGACGTCGCCAGAGATGCCCTTATCAGGAAAAGTTGTTAAACTCACGCCGCCGATCTGGGCCGCAGCAAGCACAACTAAAGGTGTCGACTCAGAGGAATAAAGAAGCGTTGGTGAGTGAAGCATTTTATATTCCGTATTGCGGAAACGAAAGAAAGCTTCCACGTTGGTTGTGCAGCGGTGGAGAGACGTGAGTGTCCTATCCTCGAAGGTACTTCCGCGTACGAAAAAGTACGAAAGTACGAAAGTACGAAAGTACTTTCGAAAGTACACGTGTACAGTACGAAAGTACTTTCGTAACGGTCTACTTCCGGAAATAGATACAATACAGTACTACACGTTCACTACAACGTTGTACTTTCGTACATAGTACATAGCTACATACACGTGTAAAGTACGAAAGTACAACGTACCTTCGTATGATAAACAACTATTGATAAACTTTATTTTATTTTTAAATAGCACGTGTACGTGTACTGTACGTATACACGTACTGTACGTGTACGTGTACAGCTGTACACGTGTAGGCCTTCCCTATCAAAACCTAATTTAATAGGTGACTTGTAAATCTTTAGGGATACAGTACAGTACGAAAGTACTGCACTACAATACACGTACACGTACACGTACTGCATGCAGCCTTCGAGCTTTCGAAAGTAGATAACAAAAAAGCTGTAGGACCGACGTGTACGAAAGCAGTCCCGGAAGCGTTGCAGTTGAGACAGGAAGTCATCAAGAGGTTGTTGGTTCAGCGCAAAGTTGTCGTGCTGCATATTTCTGTGAAGCTTACCATCAGAAATTATTCAAAGTCTTTTCGTATCGTCCTCAACATGGACTCTTCCTCAGTCTGCTTCTTTCCGGGTAGCTCTGGTGTCTACTCAGCTGGGCGTGTTGTGAATACTCAGCCGAGCATCGTCGCATATCAGCATGCGTATTTGGTCGGCGCCATCGCCGGACGATCGTTAAGAGCAAGAGCCAAGGCGCGAGAGCAGTTGACGCATAGCGCGTGCGTGACAGGTTCCATTATTTCATATTTTCATTAAATTTGAAGTAGATACATGTCAGAACTTTGTTGTTTGGTGGTAACGCCTGTTTTTTCGGACTTGAACATGGGATGTTCGCTAGCGATGAGGTAGCCACTGTGTTCACGGGGGTATGTTTGTCAATTCATATTCGGCGCACTGGCTCAGCTTCTTTTTGTGCAGAACACCGGCGGGACCGGATCGTGGTCTTCTTCCGAAGGGTCATTAGAATTTACACGTGAACCTGCACCCGTGTCTTCACTTGCTATTAAAAAGCACGTTATGTGTTTGATGAGTGATACCGGAGGCGGTCATCGAGCAAGCGCGCAGGCTCTTAAAGATGGTTTCGAAATCATGTTTGGTGTGTATTGACGTTCTTCTCTGGTGATTGTGTTCAAATTTATGTTTCTTTTGCAATTTTCCTTTCAGGTGATTCTTTTGCCATACATGTAGTTGATCTATGGAGTAGTAGCTCGCCTTGGCCGCTATGTAATATGCCGAAGAGTTACTTTTTCTTGGTTAAAAACCCATGGCTTTGGCGTTTGAGCTTCAGATGTTCAGAACCAGAGATTCTTCATGAAGCACTCTTCACGGTTTACTTTCCATCTACTTATATACTTTCAAGCTCTTTTTCATCGAAGTTCGCACCATCTAGGGGTACACTGCTCTTGTCGGTAGACGCTTTGCAAAGGCGTTCCATGAGAATGAGCCAAGTTTGATAGTGAGTGTTCATCCACTGATGCAGCATGTGCCGGTAGGGATTCTCTCTGGCAAGGAAAAAAACGCAATACAGCTCGCAATATTTATTTTACTCTTTTTCTGTTTCCGAGACACTGGCTCCAGCTAAAAGTGTTAGCACGTATGAAAGCAGAATCCAGCTTTGTTGCTGCCAGAGTTCCATTTACGACTGTTGTGACGGATCTCACCCGTTGCCACAGGACCTGGTTTCACAGGGTATGTAACTCCTTCATCAAACAGACTTCTCCTCACTACGCTTTGTTTTTGTCAGCACGTTGATAAATGTTTTGTAGCCACCCAGCTCGTTGCAGCGCAGGCCATGAGTTATGGATTGGTAGCCAATCAGCTTGCATGTCATGGTCTACCGATCAGGCCAGCTTTCAACGCTGAGTCTCTTCCCAAAGTTGAACTTCGAAGACTTCTTCAGCTTGACTTGACTGCTTCAACTGTCATGCTTGTAGGCGGTGGAGAAGGCATGGGTAAACTCGAAGCCACTGCTGAAGCTCTCTCACAAACGTCGGGTTCAGCTGTTTTATGATATGAGCATCTTACTACACGTGAACACACTTTTTTTAAAAGTAATTTGTTTCTTTTTCGGTTGGATTCTGTTCTTCGGTTGTCCCCTGGGCATCAAATTGTAGTGATATGTGGACGCAATGAGAAGCTTGCGAGAACGCTTGCTGCGAGGACATGGCCACTGAAAATGGTAATCAAGGCAAGTTCGTAACAAATATAAAGAGAAACCTTTTTTTTTTCTTAGTTTGGCTACACTAGGGCTTCGTAAACAATATGTCAGAATATATGTCCGCATGTGACTGTATCATAACAAAAGCTGGCCCGGGAACAATTGCAGAAGCCCTCATTTGCGGCCTGCCGATTCTACTTAACGGTGCGCATGGTCTTTCTGCTAAGGGCCTGAAAAAGAGAGGTTTCATGTGATTGCTGAGCGCTCTTCACAAGCACTTCTATTAGATTTTTTTGTCCTCATCCTAACTCTGATGTATCATGGGACACAGGATTTATCCCATGCCAGGAAGAAGGGAACGTTTCATTTGTTCTAGAAAATGGTGTAGGTGCTTTCAGTGAAGATCCAGTGGAAATATCTCAAATCATTTCTCGCTGGTTCAAAAGTGATGGTATCGAGTTAAATTCCATGTCTTCGAAAGCGAAATCACTTGGTAGACCTGAAGCCACTTTCAACATTGTTCGTGATCTTGCTGGTGAGTAAGTCAAGTACGAAGCCTATTTACCATTAATACTTGTGTGCACAGGAATGTCCACAACCTACTAACTTTTGATCACTTGCACAATTTTTCATACGAGCTCACAAACGTTACATGGTTTCCATGGTGTACCTTCGGAGGTATGCTTTTTAGTAGTGCCTTCGGAAATGCTTTCGGAAGTACAACATGTCCTGTTTAAAACTTTGCCAGCCCGAATCCCGGGCATTCTTGTCGGTGACTGATTAGTTTCACTTCAATACAGTGCACACATGCGTGCATGAGTTCTGTATTGCCGATACATGGGAATGACGCCGGATGTTCGTTTATAAAGTATTGTATACGATTTATGAGGTCGACACTGGCTACCGGTCAATGTTAAATCCTAGCTAGAATGGTTTTAAAACCTTGTCCTGATAAATATTACTTTCTGGGGTTCCGACGTCGCTAATTGTAAATATTGTAAAGATCGGAACCCGAGGTACAGTCCAAAAAGAATCACGTTACATCGCGTTACACAAAGTTGACTGCCAATTAGATTTTAATGCCGCACTTATTTGTTCTGTAACATTCTCTGATGAAGTGAAAACAGGGTCCTAGTAACATGAAAATGACTGGAGGAGTAGAGTGGCAGGTGACCATACAACCTTCATATAAGTGCCCTCTGGCTTTGACAAGCATTTCATCTACAAATCTGCTCGAGACAACGTCGACTTGTTTCTAAAGTGAAGAAAAAAATCCCACCGCCTACTCCAATCCATGTCACCCGAGGTCCGACTCCTTTAAAAAGCGCCCGCCAGCCCTCCTCAGATACAACTCGAGAGAAACAGTCCGATATGCCACTATATCGAGACGTCCCAAACGATTGGCATCGCTCCTTTTTAGTGCTAGTTCTACTAATACGGCCACCTTGTGTCATGAGCCTTGCTTTCACCACGTCAAGTGGTGTGGTGACGGCGCCAGTAAGCATCCCAGCAAAAGCTCCGAAAACCGCAGCCTCGTGTTGTTTCAGTTCATTTTCCTTAGTAATGGATTTCCAAGAAAGCTTCAAATATTCGTAAGAAGTGAATTCAATGGCGTCGAATGGCAAATCCCTAAGAAGAAAGGACCCAAAACCAGCAAACAACCCACTTAAAAAACCTTCTTTTGTTACAATGCACCAAGCAGCACTGCGTGCATCTATAAAATGACCAGCCTGCATTCTAGTCTTAATCACTTCCGTTGGGACACGTATCAATGATGCTGCCAAACCACCCGATGAGGCGGCCAGCAAGTGCGCCCCAGATTTTGGGAGGTCACCCTCGCGGAGCAAAGAATATTTCAACGGCTCGTAAACAGCGAAGAAAATAGCGCTGGCTGGAACGACGCCAAGAAGATTGTTCCCGAGGCCCCTGTAAAGACTTTTCCAACTCACACGCACACCTCCCTTGGCCACCTGTAAGCGTGTCTTAATCGTGTCCAGAGGGTATAACGCGGCTTCAACAACTACTCCGGCGAAGGCTCCAGATAACATGTGGCGCAATATCTCCCCCGACTCCATGTCAAGTCCGTTTGAACTTAGAAATGTGGGTTGTTTCTGACACTCAGCCGGGTCGTTCTCCAGATAAAGAGCTCTCCAATGGCGCTGTGACAGTGCAATGTACCTAATGAGGCATTCTTTGGCACGTGAGCTGCAACTTCTCAAGTTCGATGCTGAACAAACAGGCACGGGTGCACGACTTCACGTACCTCCGGAAGTACATTGCGTATAAAAGGTGTCTAGACTACACGAAGGTAGCTAGAGCTAGCTACGAGTCGTAGCTAGCTACTTCGAAGGTACAGTACACGTAAGTCAACTTACCTTTTACGAAGGTGCCTCCGAAGGTACTTGCTTGAAGGTACGAAAGTACTTTCGTACTGTGAAAGTAAGCTTACCTTCGTAGCTAGCTATTACATGCCTTCGAAGATAGAATATGTCTACAATGATATCATACAAGTGTACCTTCGTAAGGTACAGTATTGGCAATGTACAGTACATATCAACGCGTTGTAGGCGGCAGGGGCTACGTGTACGTGTACGTGTACACTACAGCTAGCGATACAGTAGTCTATTTCCGTACTATTTGTTGATATCTTCCAATCTTCGTACAAGCCCTACCTAGCCCTAGTACCTAGCCTATTTATCCTCGTATTAGTCTACGAAGGTAGCAGCTACAACGTTGTACGAGCTAGCTAGCTAGTGCTACTGTACTGTAGCCCTACAACTGCCCTATCTTTCATTGTAGAACTATTGTAGCGGTAGCCCAAGTACAATAGCTACATATTCATACCTTCGTACGGAAATACGAAAGTAATTCCTAGGCGGGCTCTGATAGTAGATAGCGATAGTGTTCTTCCGAAAGTACGTTGTACTTACTGTACAACGCGTTATTACCTTCGAAGGTACGTGTACACGTACATCCGTACTTTCGGAACTACAACGTAGTACGAAAATATTTTCGAAAGTACGGAATGAAGTACAGTATGATACTTCCGTACGTGTACGTGTACTGTACTTCCGGAAGTATTTTTATCTTCGGAGATAATATTTTCGTACCTTCGAAGGTACTTCCATACGTAGCTACGGAAGTACTTTCGTACCTTAAGTTGTTTTACTTCCGCACAAACGTTTATGAAAGTACTTTCGTACTACACGAAAGTGCTTTCGTACTACGAAGGTAACGTTACTTCCGTAACGTAGCTACATACTGCACGTACTACGAATGTACTCCCGGAAGTACCTTCGAAGGTACGAAGATAGAGTTATTACTGTAAGTGTAACAACTTACCTTTGAAGAAACACTATTGTACATAATGTTGCATGTACGTAGCTACGTACACTACGTGTACTGAACGAAGAAAGAATACGGAAATAGATACTTTCGTACGACGCTGTACATACAGTACAAGTTGTACTTTCGTACCTTCGAAGGTACTTTCGTACTTTCGTACAAGTTTAATATTACGAAGGTATTGTACTGTATGTAGCTATGTACGTGTACAGTACGTGAAAGTACGTACGAAAGTATCTTCGAAGATTATTGGTACTTTCGTACTTTCGTACTTTCGTACAAAGTACGAAAGTACTTTCAAAATAGTACCTTCGTACACACTAAGAAAGTATTGATACGAAAGTACTTTCGTACGAAAGTACGAAAGTACTTTCGAAAGTACTTTCGTACTTTCGAAAGTATTCTATGTGTACGTTGTACACGTACAACGTTGTACTGTACGTGTACTTTCGAAAGTACTTTCGTACTTTCGTAAGTACTTTCGAAAGTACTTTTTTGTACTCAGATCTACACAGTACCTTCGTACAATGCTACATACACGTGTACAGCTGTACACGTACACGTGCTGTACAGTAATTCTGTCTGATGTAAAAAACCAAAAACCAATAAAAGTTGTGGTCATAATAAAGTTGTAGTTTCCCCCCAATTGAAATCAGTCAAAGGACTTTCGAGGTTCATGGCATCTTGTACTTGTTGTTTATGACCCATGAGTGCGTCAAGAGCAGCCAACATCATGTTTTGAACAGCAAGTCTCTCTTGACCATATCGGTTGATGTCAGTATCATAGATCGCCTTTCATGAGTTCAGAATTATCATAAAAGAAGGACAGAAAGAAAAAAAGAATACCTGGAGGGCAATCAATGAGGAATCTGTCCGAGAAACGTTCAACTTACAATTCTCCCTGAGATTTAATACCTGAAAAACGGAGCTGTGAGTAAACTAAATCAGTACGTTCAGATGTACTGATCTACCTCATTTTCAGCGTGAGCAAGCTCCCTGAGTGTAGCTTCTAGCAGGCAGTGAAGTCGGGAGCGTTCCTTTTCATAACTACTGTCACACAGAAATCCGTTCAGTGTAAGTTCGTGTTCCTCGACGCGCCTGTATTTCGAAGAAGATGTGCTATCAGAGCTGAAAAATATCACTAAAAAAATATGCTTGATACCTCTTGATGCACGTTTCACTGCAGAAGTGCAGTTCTTCAGCGATGTCCTCAAGCTCACGTTCAGCAGTCCTGAAAATCTCTGGTAAGCGACACCAAAAATACGAGCGGGAAAAATTGGGCGACCTTTTAAGCAGTGCAAGATCACGCCGCTTGATTTTTATAGTCCTCCAAACCGAGTTTTTGAAGTTATCCATATCCTACCAAATATTTGTCCTTGTTAGCAACTTATAAAAAGGGGGTTTGCAAGAGAACATGTTTGCGCTGGCACCTGAAGACAATTATAAGAATATTTTCCAACTGCAACTGCGTTCAGCGACGAATGCGGTAACAGCTGGATACTTCGTGCACTGCTGCAATAAACCTCTGCTTTACCCTTCAACAGGTCTAGTGCACTTTCAGTCATGGCTATATCAGTAACTGTGCAAGAATCAACTACTGAACGCTGTGACTGTATAATTGCATGAATTTCTTTGTCACGAACTTGATCACCCTGAAGAAATAATGTTGAAGCCAGGGAAGTGCAAATTATATGAAGGTCTTCGATATAGAAATACGATAGACCCACAGAGTTAGTTTTTGATCTTGTAAAAGATTTGTATTTTGAGTTCAAGATTTCACTTTGTTTGAGGGCACTGATATTTCTGAGGCACACATCCATTCTTCTCTGCAAGATTGCATTCACACTTCACTTCATGAAATAATTACGTCCAAATCAGATATACCTCACTCAGTCGTGTTTCCTGCTTCGTAAACTCCACGTGTATATCAGCGCCTTCTACTATACACAGCACCTTTATCGTGTCCTCTGACAACTTCTTAATTGCACTGGCACGGATGACCTGAAAAGAGAGAGGTTTTCAGTTTCAGAAACTGTCTTGTTTATCTTATATGGTAAGTTTAACCATGACCTTCTCCTTCTGTAATCCGATTGTGTTCGGAGTTTTGCTCATCAGTGAGGCGAGGACAACTTCAAGCTCGTAGTTGTTCTGAAACGAAGGCAAACTTCAGGACAGCAACGGGTGACGGGGATACGAAATGATTTGCCTTTTCAATCCCACGTGTAGCTTTGAAGAAGTGTGATTTAGACGTGAACTTCTCTGAAAAATAATTATGTTGGACGACATCACAGCCTTCATCGTTACCCGCTAAAAAAAACTGAGAAGAAGTTTATTAGTTTATTTTAACTCCGCAAGGAGGGAAAATAGTGCAGTACCCCATACGCGGATTTGATATATCCAAAGAATGCAGCATCAGGTTTAAATTGGCCGAGTTGCTGCTTAAGAAAACTGTTCAGATAAGAGGAAACTAAGAGGACTTGTGAGAAGTATTCACCTTCTCTGGGTTCTGTTGAGCTTTTTCCGCGTATACGAACAATTGCACCAACCACGTCAGGGCAGCGAGTAACGAGGGCCAGGTGTGCGGACTTCCAACTGCGTAAAGCGCATTTTTGCTGACTTGAATCGGATATCGCAGTTGCTTGAAAATCAGAGATATGTCGTCTTCAGCTCTCAAACCAAATTTGAATTTTTTGTCAACTTTACAAAAAAGAAATAGAGAAAGAGTTGCGAATTCTTTAGCAGTAGGAGAGGTAAAAGTCTTCGGAGAGAGTGAAGTATGTCCATGACAGCTTAAGTAAGACATCAGGTATTGGATGTTGTTGTTTGTGTATGATTTCTCGCCCAAAGGCCTTGGATCCCGGCAGTTAGCCGGCTGGGTGGGAAAACAAACATCAGTTCTGCGTTGTGTATCGTTCGAATATCCTTGATTACTTTGCTTCCGAGAAAGACCACCAATGAATCTGGATTTTTCATTATCAACAGATATAGCGCGAGAATCAGGACATGCTTCATTTTCGTTTCTCAACTTGCAACGCGTCCCAAGTGTCGCGTGAGGAAAACGAGAGTTGAGTTCTGACGATTCGGTGTTTGAAACAGATTTTATCCCATTATTTGCCTTCGTCGTGGGAGACAAAGACGGGTGGGAACTTCGAAGTGCACGAGCGCCCATTTCGCCTGATTGTGGAATTGCCTGTGGAGATACTGCTGCGTACGCTTAGGTTCGCTTGAAGAATATTCACGACAGCAAGTAGAGGGGACAAATTGTTGAAGTTGAAGAACTGCTGTTCGGAAACGATGAACGGTTACCTTTTAGTACACAAAATATGATAAGTTGTTTTACAACGCGTTACGTAGCAGTTACAGTACTGTATGTACCTTCGTACCTAAGGTAGTTCGTACGAAGGTACACACAAGTGCTACATACGCATACTGTACGTAAAAACTTTTACTATCTTCGAAGGTATTCTATTTTCGTACTTTCGTACTTTCTAAGGACGAAGGTACACGTTAGTGCAGTACGTGTACACGTACTTGAAGTACTCCGGAAGTACGAGTACGAAATGATCGAAATGGCCCTTCGAAGGCAGAATACAAGTGCACTCAGTTTCTGAGTTGCCGCTCGATGGTCGCAGGATGAGCAGCTGGCAGGTGGCAATCAACCAGGACCTAACAAGGAAGACCTCAGCCTCTGATATACTTGTCGTAGTGTCAAGTCACGTTGCCGACTTCAACCTGGTAAACTGCACGACTGCGCTGCAGCGCTTGGCCAGATCGACCGACGGGCGCCGGCTGCTCCAGTACGGCGGCGACAGCAGCGCCCTTGCCGTCCTCAACGGATTACTTGACGCGGCGGTGACACGCATTCGGCAGCAGCAGCCCCATGAAGTAGAGAGCAGGACGTCCGCAAGCCTGCTACACGCGTGCGGCAAGCTGGGGATTGGCCTCAGTAGACGCGTTGGAACACTGGTGAACGAAATTGAGAAGTCAGTTAATGTGCGTGCCTCGAGGTTCAACCCACAGGAGTTGTCAAACTCCCTTTGGGGGGTTGCAAAGCTGGGTTTCGATCACGAGAGTGATATCGTGTTGCTTTTAGGCGAAGCGATTTCTACATCTCTCAGTGATGAGCTCCGAAGTTTGAAACGTACGGTCCTGCACGATGAACATGTGTGGCTATCGCGGTCTGTAGGTTGGACAGAGCAAGGCGTGAGCAATGTCGCGTGGAGTCTGGCTACATTAGGCTTCAGTGTGGACAATGCACATCATGCCGAGATTTTGATCGCAACGTTTACGGCAGTAAGTGCACTCGCGACTCGATTTAATCCACAAGAGTTGGCAAATGTTTTGTGGGCTGCTGCGAAGACTGTTACCACAGGTGCGAGAGACAAGAACGAGAAAGATACAAACGAAACGGATAATCACAGAAAGAAAATGGTAATGAAGACCCGAGCTGCCGTTATTTCGGCCACGAGTGTAATAGTATCGCGAATTGATAGTACGTTCATTGCAAGGCAAAGGTTTGAACCACGGCACGTAGCAAACATCGCATGGGCTTGCGCGAAGCTCGGCCTCGATATTGAAACTGGCAGGGGCGATGATCTTCGTGGAGGTAGCATTGAGACTGTATTTTCAGCGTTGGCTATGGCTGTGGTCCGCGTTGCATCTCACATGAACACGCAAGAGCTGTCGATGTGCGCATGGGCACTGGCTGCGTTTGGTGTTGTCGATGGCACGTTTGCTGTGGCAGAAGCTTTTGCTTCACAAGCCAACAAGGCTACACCACGACAGCTAGCGACAACTGTGGCGGCACTTGCTAAACTAGGTGAAGGTGGTGACGGATATGGTACTCTGTTTGATGCCGTTGCGGACGCAGTCATTTCCTTTCCAGACCCCATAAAGTATGAGCTGAAGCCCCAAGACGTGGCAAATCTTGCGTGGGCATTTGCTAAGCTTGGGCGTAAGAAGCAACTGATGTTCAATTACCTATCAGAGGTTTTTGCTGCTCAAGCGGTAATTGACGTGAAGGTAACCGCGTACTCGCCAAAACAAGTATCAATGATACTTTGGGCATTCGCAACGCTTGATATACAACATCAAACACTGCTGACTGCAGCAATACCCATGATAAAAGCTAGAGCGCATGAATTCAACCCGCGTGACTTAACTAATACAGCGTGGGCACTAGATTCACTCGGTGTTAAATCTTTGGGTGAAGACAGGCTGATACGCAAAATCGGCCGCGCCGCACGCCGCCGACTTGCAGATTTCAATTCACAGGAATTACTCAAGTTTTTGGGCGCACACGGGCGTTTAGGAGGCTATGACAAAAAGTTAAATGCTGCAGTAAGCGCTCAACGCAAACGAAGTTACGACTTTCCTTCGTTGGGGTCACGCGATAGCTGCTCAATCGTCACTCTTACCTCCCGTATCCCGATGCATTATGGTAATGCTACAGTCGAACGCGTTGACGATAGTTGCCATGGCTGGGGACGTGGAGATACTGGCGTTACATTATGGGAGGGCAGTTTCGTGCTTGCTGAGTGGCTATCTCGGGCGCTGAATCCGAGACACTCTAATGAAATTTCTGCAGCCATGAGCGGCCACTGGAGCCATCTAGCCTCTGACACATGGGAGGGACGCGTCGGAGTGGAGCTCGGAGCCGGTTTGGGGCTCCCTTCTATCGTTGCAGCAAAACTTGGATTGGAAATGGTCTCAACTGATGGTACGTCACCCCTTCTCAGATTGCGACGAGGTTTTCTTTTTCGCTGAGTGTGACGACAAATTCCCAAACTTCGCGATCAGGCGTAACTCGCACATCAGACGTATATATGATTCCGAGAACTCATGGAGTTTGCGTTTTTTTTCGGCTTACCTTCTCTTTATAAATGTTGTTGTCTCTCAGAAAAGAAATTCTTTATACCATTTTCGCAAACAGGAAACACTGATGTTCTGAAACTTCTTGCCGAAAATATTGCCGCAAATCCACCACCAACTTCGACACCTTTGCCACGTGTACGGCAGCTGGCATGGGGAAGCGTTGATCCACTTCGAACGCTCGGGTTAAAAATGCACCCTGACCTTGTAATCGCCAGTGATGTGGTGTACGGCAACGACCCCACGAAGTGGCAGGCACTAGTTAGTACTTTGTGTCAACTGTGTGGCCCCAACACACTCATTGTGATTGCCAACGTGCGGCGTTATCCGCTTCATCATCCGATGGCAGAGTCTAAATTCTTTGAAGATGCAACGGCTTTGGATTTCAAAAGAAGTGAAGCACCATTGACAACGCTTCATCCCGATTTCCGACGTGCAGGTGCTGGCGGTTGTGCTGTGCATCTTTTTGTGCGGAGGTCAAAGGCAACGAAGCGGCTACGCGATGGTGACTTTGAAGTTCTGAATGGCAGCAATCAGCTCCAGTGAGTCTTGCAGAAACCAGAAAAGGGATGGGATCGAGATGGCCCTTTTACGTCCTCCTCTGCAAAAGTAAAACTTATTTTTAATTGTTTTTCCAGAATCACGTAGGGCTACAGTACACGTAACCCTACCTAATTTTTTTATCTGCGTCGTGCTGAAGACGTCCGCCACGAAGTTTCGAGTCGATGCGTGCGGGTGACGACGCTTGGGCGCGTACGAGAGTTCGTTCATTAGATTCAGTGAAATACTAATACAAATTTGGTACCTTCGATTATAGTTTTTGTTCGAAAAGTGGAATTACAAAACCCCTGCGTCACTTTAAAAAAGATCGCGCGCATTCCGAGTTGATTCGAAGCTCAGATGGTGCCTCCTCCAGTTCTACTGAGTTCGAAACAACCTCACCAGCGCTAGCAATTTAACTATTTTGCACGTTTTCCACACCACCAACCTTGCCTCCTCCAACTCCTCTTCCCACAGTGGTGGAAATGGAGCCTGGCTTCTCTTTCTCTTCACCTACAAGTTCGTCTCTGTGAGGCACCGCGCCTACCATCATCTTGTTCGTTTTCGCCATCTGCCGCCAACCTTTAAGGTCTAAGTGCATCACGAAAGTTGATCGCCCAACCAGTCCCCCCTCCGGCTTCCCCCTTTTTACTACCACCGGGCACTCATCTGCGTCGTCGCCTCGGTGCTCAAACCCAAGCTCTCCATCCTTCACAGAGAAAGAGAGCGTAAAAACATTCTCTACAAACTGCGAAAATGACTTTGGATTCGCCACGAGCTCGTCCACGCGGAAGGGTTCCTCCGGATTCCGCTCCCGCCGTTTCTTAACAAGTTTCAACATTTGTTTCATGGCGTGGTCTGTCTGTTGTTCATTTAAAGTGTTATCCAACTCTTCGGGGTTTACAACGGGGCCGTTCGGCGCGCATATTCGTTTCTTCGCATTTTTTTTGCGCTTCTTCAACTCGGTGTCTAGAACACCGTTCATAAACGGTGGTAGTTGCGGAGTCTTGAATCGTTTGGACACTGAAGAACCGAACACCCGCCAATCTAACGAACCGTGGTCTAACGTAGCCTGAAATTGCGGATCCCACCCTCGCACATACATCGCGCAAACGCGTGTGATAAAATCCGATGGTGTGAAAGAAGCTGCGCCTTGATGGCCTAGTTTCTTGGACATTTCGACGCCATAGTCAACAAGCGTGCACATGAGCTCCGCGTCAACGGCTTGCTCTCTTGTTCGCTTTACTACAGTCGGTCAGTGGTGGGCAGAATAATTGCTCAGTACGAGGAGATTAGATTACCTATGAAGATACGCGCGGCAGCATGCACATCGTCAAGACGGCAATTCTTGTCCGTATATTTGACGAAAGGACGGAAAGTCGGTGAGAGTGGCTTCGACAAAAAACGTGTAGATTTGAACGACACGCTTCTTCCGAAGCAACACCGTGGGACCAAAAAGCAACGAAGTACCATTTTTGTGGAGAGCGTCCGCCTTCTTTACCATCTCAAGCAAAGAAGAACTATTAGGCTGGATGTATGCATCCTTTCGTCCTGCAAACGAGTTACGCAGAAGCAAATGAGTTGAGCGGAGCGCTGAAATGATAATTCGTCCGCGAGGTCTCGCGAACGCGCAAGGGGAGAGCGTACCTCGAGCCTCCTGGTGAAGTGCGCGGTACTGCTTACGCAACTCCCTGCGGAACTCAGGATCTTCGGTGTCCATGATGGGTGAAGAAGCCTCCGTCATCTTTGTTCGCATAAAAGCGTGCGAACTGCGAAGTCCTTACAAGTGACTGAGAGTATAACTTCGGAAGTCTTCCTTCGTCACAGACAGTAGTTGTACACGTACACGTACACGTTACACGTGAAGGTCGTGTACCTAGCTAGATAGATAGATACCTTCGTAGATTAGTTGTAGCCCTGCAGTACTTTATTTCGTACTTTCGTACTTTCGTACTTTCGTACTTTCGTACTTTCGTACGAAGGTAATACAGTAAGTTAACTATTACCTTCGAAGGTATTAAGTAGAGTGCATTTATTAGTATTTTCGGAAATACTGTACAGCTGTACACGTGCGTGTACGTGTACAGCTATGTACGTACGTGTATGTACGTGTACCAGTAAGTCATTCGCCGCAAATTGTCGACAATCAAAACAACCGACATGATGGAAGTCGAAGTTGCTCTTGACGGTGCGCCAAATCACCTGATCTCTCCCTCTTTCTTGAATTGGGTGCGCTGATAACGCGATTTTTTTTAAATGCTCTCTGATTTCACAGCCGCGTTTGAAATTTCGCAGTTGCTCGAATGTGGACTTGACAAGGAATGTCTATCCATACTCGTTGCGCTATGCGAGAATGAGATAAACTCTGAAGCGTTGGTGACAGTGGTATATGAACTGCGGCGCGAGGCAGCGGTATTCAGAGGAGAACTCAACTGAGTTCGCTAAGCCAAAGAGTGAAAAAAAAGAAACTATTTATACTATTCGAAGGGTTTCGTACTGTATACGTACCTTCGGTACCTTTTATAAATTTTTGAGTCCTTGCAATGAGCATTTTGACAGAAAAAATGTACCTCGAAGGTACGTAAGTATGAAGATACGTGTATTGTACAGCCCCCTTATCCCGCGAATGTGCTTGAAATGACTGCAGTTCATGGGTTGAACCCTTTAGGTTCATTTCCCTCCACTCGGTATCAACCGTAGCGTTTTACATATGTATATATATGTACTACCATATATATGTACTGCTTCCGTACATACATGTGTTGTGGTGTATGCGTGCCTTCGGAGGAGTTTCGGAGGTACTTCCAGAAGTATACGAACGAAGGTATCATAGTGAACGAACGAAGGTGCGGAAGTACGAAGGTACAACGAAACGTTGTACTTGTACAATAGGGATGTATACGAAGGTACGAAGGTACAGTATTCTATACTTTCGAAAGTACCTTCGAAGGTACCGAAGGTATATATAGAATACATGCGTATCTATCTTCCGGAGGTACTTCGTTTACAACGTACGTGTACTTCGTTCGTTCCGTAGGGCTACGAAGAAGTACTGTAATAAGTAAGGTACCTCCGAGGTACGAGAATTCCGTGACGAACTCTGGACGAACACAAAGTATGATAGTCTACTTTGCAATAATAGGCCCAGGTCTTATTCACTTTCAAATTACACATACATATAATACCCGTAAACAAAAACAAATAATACCATGATATCTTGAAGTATCTCGAATAGAATGTTGCGATACTGAAAAAGATTATATATTTGTACCCCCTTGACTACGAGATAAGAGTCGGTAACGTGTGCGCTGAGTAACGCGCCATTCAGAATCTTCCATTCGATCACGCCACGAATCGTTTTTAGTTCCACTTTTTGAGGCCAGGGATCCTAGACTATCGTTACCTCCACCCAACCGTTTCAATTTTTTTGAATCGTGCGCGTTGAAGGACTCTAAAATGCTTCCCGATTTAGATTTATTTTCAGGCTCCCTGATTCCTATTTCATCAGAAATGTTGATAGACTCCTGTTTTCCTTCAAGAAATAGTTCTGATTGTTTCTGTCGTCCTTCCTCAGTCACAGCAGAACCCCTGCGCCTGACCAGCAGAGTGCGTTCGATAAAGCATGTCGCTTAAAGCATTTCAAAGTTTCCGGTCAGAGACGCAGGTAGTTACAAAACGATAATTCTATGAGCTTGCACAACCCTACCTTAATACAGCCTCTCCTGGAGACCTTTTTTTTTGTGACAACCTTCGAGACTTGGTTTTTACTTGCTGCCAACTGTTGCGCAACATTTCAAGATTCATGCTTAATTGCACATGCTTCATCCAGAGATCCGGGGCATTCGATTGCGTGATAGTAGCACGTAACCGATTCACGCCAGCGGAGCTTTTCAGGCCCTTGGCCATGTGAGGATGTAGGGTTTGAATTTGAGGGTGCAGCGTTCCGAGTTCGTTATGAACTACATCTCTCTGGAGTTTGGCTTCAGCGTCTACTGCCTCTCTAGAACCCAATACCTTAGAATTCACCAGGTCCTTTATCGAGGGACAGATACAGCGAAAACAAACGGACCGATAAATGAATAATTGCAGTGAGGCAGTAAAGTATCCAGCGTGTAAAAAACCAGAAACATAATTATTCGGGACACTTCATTACCAACATCACGTCACGATACATGCAGCTGGAGAAGCACCAGATCACATATGCGTTAAGTACAACAAGAAATGAAGTAAATAAAATCTGGACACTGTCTGGCAAGTTATTTTCTCCCACTTTGATAAGCACGCCAAGGTGGTATGTCACAAGCGTGACAGTAAGCGTCAAGGACTCAAGTGACTGTTGCGCACTGGAGTCCACCGGGTTGCATACCAGATGAGCAGCGATGGAAGCCTGAAAGTTGAAGCATGCGATATTCAATCATCAGAAATTTTCAGGAGCAAAACAAGATATATATTGTTTTCAGAGAGAACGACAAACTCGTGAAGGGGAAAACAAATCTGCCAGTATGTGACATATTGACAGGAAAGCACACGGTGTTTGCGCTCTCATTCAAAAGATACGTGCTCGCAGTACGTGTACGATAGGCCGTGCACGTGTTACGACATTGCGCAAGTGGTTTTCAATCAAGCAAAATATCTCACTGCAAAAAGAGAAAGAAATGTTCAGATTTTATGAGTATGAGAACTCCCGTGTCCCCACAGAAACAGATTGTTGAGAACTAACCCTGGACGA
This sequence comes from Micromonas pusilla CCMP1545, assembly GCF_000151265.4. NCBI lineage: Eukaryota > Viridiplantae > Chlorophyta > Mamiellophyceae > Mamiellales > Mamiellaceae > Micromonas > Micromonas pusilla. The sequence goes on from NW_003315883.1 coordinate 1,043,825, forward strand.
TGAAAAGTGATATGTAGGCAGCGATTAAAGGTTCATCTGGAAGAAGAACAGCAGTAGCCTTTTCATAGGAAAAACAGAACATTCATTTCGAAGCAAATGATGTGTTGGCCATGAAATACAGTACGCTCAACGGCTAAAAGTAAGGGAAAAACCATGTTTATGCGGAGCATATCCTTACCAGGAGGCCAAACTTTCGAATCATGACCACAAACTCCCACCACCAGTACTCAGGCATGAATCCCAAGAACATGAAACCTAGTCGCATTTTCACGGAACGCCAGTGGAGGCGAGTTTTCTCGCTGCTCAGTGCCTGTAGCAATATGCAAGGCAATACGACGAGATAAACACTCAGGAAAGCAATCAAGGCACAAATCCAACTGGTGTATAACGTGGTACCAGTGCTGATATCAAGGTCTACGAAGAGAAACGATCCCTTGTCAACAAACGACCTTGACCGAATGAGCTGCAACAGGTGCCTCAAAATTATAGTCCACGAAAAGTAAAGCATGACAAGTGATAAGCAGACAGCGGTATCATACGCAGTGGCAGGCAACTCTGCGACCTCTATGTCTCGAGAACGAATGATGTCCTTATCTTCGTCCTCTGCAGGACTTGTCATTCGAGGTGTCAATGCAACATCCATGACACCATGAGGTGAAGTGTCATCAGGTTGGATGCTCATTTTATCGAGTGCTTCTTGGAGATCCGTGACATTTTTTCCTAGCCTCCGATTAAAAGCAACTTGTTCTTGCAATTTGAATTTGTTAAGGAAGAACGTTTTCCTGTGACGTTTGATTTCAACAATACGGATCACGACATAACAAAAAACAGCGAGAATGGCAATGACTGTGGGTAGTGCCGATGAGTAGCCAGTGTACTGATAGTGGTTCCAACGCAAGAAGCAGTCAATTTCAAATGAGTGGATCGTGGGTGTTGATATCCTGGCCGCGATTTCGAACAGGAGGTACTGTGTTGATGTCCAGCCCAAGTCAACGTCCTTCAACACGGTCATCATTTGAAAGTGTGAAAGGAGGGTTTTGCAAAGCCCAATAGACCCACCGTGATTGTGAGTGGCAATCCTGAATAAGGTCACCACGATGATCCCATGCAGGAGCAGGTGAACAACGATTATCATGCCACCAGCAATGTTTGGGGGACACTTGCTGCACACTGGTGGATTCCGACCATCAATGGAAGGATTTGCATACCCGTCTGCGCATACAGCACACAAGTTACCCGTATAGCCTGCTGCACATGTACTTGACTCACCACCAAGGCAAGCACTTTTTTTCAAACAGTCGTATACTACTGTCACGTCGGGGTGAGCGCGCCAACGCCCAAAGTCAACTATAATCTGCCGCTTTGGCAAACCGTTACAGACTCCACCAAAGGGACATTTCTGGCAACGAAATTCGTCCTCTGGAAGCAGACGGTACGTCTCTAGCGAGCTGTCACTACTTGTTCCCGAACGTCGGACAATGCAGTGACATTGATTCTTTCGATAGTTTCCAAGGTGACCAGGAATCTTTTCACCAGATAAAGTTGTCCACTCACCCTTAATTTTACCGCTTCTCCACATGGTATCCATTTGAAGTGGACAACTGGTGCACGCTTGAGGACCAGGAAGTGGCTTGTAGAAGCCATTGGCACAAGGTACACATACACCGTAGGGATTCAGTGCACTTAAGTACCTCTGCGGTGCACTTGACGCCTTCTTGTATAAGTCAGGATATGAAGTGACACTAGGTGCTAAGTTTGTAAGGGCAGTACCTCCTGATATTGGCAGCCTGATGTCCTCAGTATAGCCGGGCATACATTCGCAATCACCGTTACCATCACTTTGGGAATTAGATTTAACTTCCTCGCAGGGTATTACGAGAAATGGAGTGTGACTAACGCTTAGTCCAAACGAAGACACAGAAAAGTGCAACGTGTACACATTACCCCGAAGTCCATTAATCTTCAGGCGATCAAACGTCGCCACGCCACTTACTAAAGGGGTCACATCTCCTTCCAATCGAGATACCGTTGGTGTCACTGAGGATATTGCAAATGCGTCAAAATTGGTGCAAAGGTTGCTTGCAATATCCAGTGTCTGAACTTGAACAGCAGGACTGATGGTCAAATCATTTTCAAAACGAGTTGGAGGTGCTCTGAATAGATGGAGACGATGTGGTGTGCCAGAAATTACCACAATTTCGAGATGGTCGTCGCGAAGCTCGCGATAGAGTGCAGAGGCACAATTAGAAGTTGGGCAAAAGCTCGAAAATTGCAATTTGTAAACTCCTGTTGACGGAAAGTTGAAATGCAGTCCACTTGTGTGCCCAATCCAACGAGGAGACGAACGTATGCCATAGTATTCTAGCCCATCTCCTGTAGTTCCGGTCACGTTATCAGTTAAGGACCCCACGTCCGTAATTTGTAGCATGTTTAAATATTGCTGTGTTGCGGCAGTGAGATTCTGCTCTGATAATTGATCAGCGGGGCGACAAAAGCGGGGCGCGGGGCGTTCTATCGTGCCGTTGGCGCACCAGGCAACCATGCCCTCTTTGGCGACGAGGCTTCGCTGACTAGAACTTGAGAGAGCACTTACATTTCCCGAGTATGGTGTTTCTATACCCGTTGACTGGTCTTTACTGAAGATCAGCTCAACAGAGATATTCCGTTCTTGTTCAGCTTCCAAACCAGTTCCCGTAAGCGCACCACCAGCATCTCGCGTGACAACAAGAACATCGCGCAATGACACTATGGCATCTGCAAAATAGGGAGCAGTGTCGGTGCAAACACCATCTGTTATACGGCGAGTGCATGTGGAGCAGCCACACGCATCCAGACTGGAAGGGTAGCCAGGTGAGACCGTGAGGATAAACGAGGATGAAAGAAGCCCAGGGGATGAAACTGTGACAGTGTACTCCCCGACTGCTGACTGGACCAATATCAAATCATCGATCAGTGTTTCTCCTAATGAACTGCGCCGGACACTCACAGAAAATGAATCAGAGGTTACGCCCGTTTCAAAAGTAGCGGTTCCGTCAAGTGCTGGCACGAGAGTAGAACTACCGCTACCAAGAGCTTCACTGTTTGGGAAGCCCGAAACAGTTGTGCTTATATCGCGCCGTAAGCTTGCCCCAAGTTGGTCGACATCGAGTTGCCCAATGAAATTATTGCCCCCATCCATCACTAAAGCGACAAACGGATCGATGATTAGTGTGCGCTTTGAAGGATATGATGTACGCAGGCTGTATACTTTATTGTTGAACTTATTTCAAGGACAGAAAGAAAAAGAAAAAAAAGTGAGATAAAATTTGGAAGCATGCACATGGAGTAGTGTACATGTACTCGTACTGTACGCGTACACGTGTACTCGTACTGTAGCCCTCGGAGAAATCACGTTGATGCAAGACGAATGCAAGATTGATTTGAAATCTAGGGCACGAAAAATTGTGCAAGAAGGACTAGATGACTTATTACCATGGTATGTACCGAGGGGACACCAAGCTTGTAGGGTGTCCCAACTTCGATCGTGAATGACGAGATATCGCCTATGATATTATCTCCTCCAAAAGTAATGTTATAGGTACCAACTCCAGGGGCCTCTACCGCGATATTACTGAAAGTCACGGTGCCAACACCAAGCTGCAATATCTCCGTGTTTGTGCCGTTCTCGGTCAATTGCAAGTACATTGGGACTCCGTCAGTATTTGCAGGGCCGCCAGTGATGTTGCCGTGTACAACCTTAGTCATGTAGTTTGCTGAACCAACATAGTTAAACCCTGCGTCGTATACGCCCAGCGTGATGGGCTCGATGGTAACCAGCGGCTTTGCAGAATATTTCACTTGACTGGTTGCAATCACTTTTAATCGTACAGGTTCGCCTTCTAAGACTACTACGGGAAGTGACGCAGAAATAATGTCGGGAGTTGAGAAATAAACCACATGAGTTGCTTTTGCGGGTGACAGCAGTTGAACTGAGCCAAAATATGCGATGTCACGTTGGGTGAACACTGAATCTGATTCCCCGATTCCAACACCTCCAGGATATGGTCCAAGCGTTGCACTTGGACATGTTATTCGGACTTTTCGCGTGTGTGTATCGTGGTCGCCAAGAGGTGAATCGCCAGCGTCCAATATTTGAGCGATAATTGGATCTACCGGTGTAGATATCAGTGTTTCAAAGCTGCTTGGGAAGAAGAAGGGGAAATCAGGCGGCAACACCAGTCCCAATTTAACAGCTAAACCAGGTCGAATCTCTAGTCCAAAGCTGACCCCGAGTAATCCAGGGGAGCGGAACGACAGAAGTAATGGGTCACTTGGCCCAGCTTGCGCTGGCGCTATGAGAGCAAGTTGCGAGAACACGTACGTTCCATTACTAGTTGATCCTCGAAATGCTGATGGTTGTATTGCAGCACACTCGATCACTTCATTTTCTGATGAAGATGTCCCAATTTTATGCAGATCGTTTACGAGACACAGTCCACTTTGTGAAGTATTGTGATACAGCGTAACTGACTGCCCTGGACAGGTGGCTTCATCTGGCTCACAAAAAGGGTTTTGAATTCCATCTAAAATGTTTTCTCCACCGTCCAAAATGAAAGTGCGCACAGGAGATAGCCCGACGATTGCAGAGACGTTGTAGACTGCACATGCACAGGGATATTCTGCAGCGTGGTCGACTATAGCACTATCGTCACAGGTAGATAGACCGTGTATGTCCACACAAGGCGCTGTAACGCCAATATGGTGTGCCCGACCTGGTCTCACGGTTAACTTCAAAGAAACCGAAGAAAGCAACGGATCTGAGGGAAATGTTGATATCGAGAGATAATAAGTTCCTTTGGTAGGTCTCTTGAGTGCAAGCGCACTCAATAATGCCTCATTCGCATCGCCTGTCAACTCAACTGCAGTGATGGTACCGTAAACGCTGTTCACGGGTTCATTATCGTGAATCAATACATCATCATATGCAAGTATCGCATTTTGCCTCGTGACGTATGGGTATAATCCACTCTTCGCAGAGCTAGGTAAAGACGCTAACACGAAGCGTCGAGTATGAGTTACGGTGTTCACCGCATACTCGTTCGTCAGGTTGTATTCAGTTATGTGAGTATGATTTACGATAGTCCAACGCGAGACGTTGGCAAAGATTGTCAAGTAAGAACTGGGAGTAGGCATCGTTGTAGCGCCCAACTGTTTCGGGGGGAAAACAACGTGCGTGCTTACCTGTGGCTCTCCTTCTTGCACCCTCGATATCACAGTCATCCCACTTTTTACTGGTTCGCTTATCAGATCTGACGTTGTCACGTTGAACGCAGGCAAAACTCCTGAAAGCAAATTTGCTCCAGAATCGATTGGCCTGATGCGGAAAACGTCCAAAGGAACAATAAGATCAGCAGATGCATAATGCCGAAAGCTGTAACTGTTTACGTTTCCTAGGGATATGGAATAATCGACCAGTGGGTTCGGAAGTGCGCTGGCCGCCAGCACCTGCAACGCATCAGGATCTCCTGGAACAACAGAGACAGTGAAATTACCACCCTCTAAAAATACGAAATCAGCTTCAGAAGCCGATATTGTAAGCGGAATTTGATGTATGATGATTGCATGCTCAGTGCAACTGATCACATGGGAACCAGCAGTTGGCCGGACCATGTTCAGTCCTGAAAATGCTGCAACGCCAGATCCAGCCGTGTTTGCTTCGTTCACGCCCGTTAGATTTACTGTCGTTGATGAACAATGCACGAGCCGGTTCACCGGGAACTGCATGTTCGCGATGTAACGATCATCAATTCCCATCAAATTACCCGCTCCATCGAGCACCTCCAACTTGAACGAACCTATGGGGACTGAGTTGGAGGCAGATAGGTTGGCCCACCTTCCAATTTGGACAGCGTGCCATTGAAATCCGTACGTGCCTTTGATCATGTTTATCACTTGAACAGTTGGTGTGACAGTATGTGAAACGAACTGTAGGCCATATGATCCTGCGAATTCGCACACAAGATAGATGGAAGATGCAGGAAAGTGCCACTCCCCTTGCCCAGTCAGGTCTGTTACAGCTACGTTTCCAGTGAAATCAAGAGCAGTTAAACCGTGAGGACGTACTGTGACGGTTTGATGTAGAGTGTCAACAGTGGTGAGCTTGTTATTGCCACCATCAAAAAGGTTGACTGTAATTAATTCCGAAATAGGAACTTCAGGCGTGTTGCAAATAATGGTGACGTCCGCATAATCTGAAATGTTCAGGTAAGACGCCTCGCCTGGAACTAACTTTAACTTTGAAGCAGATGTGGCTATTGCACCGCTAGCGAGACTTGGCAACTCAGCAAAAAATTGTAAGATGTATATTTCATCAGTCCCTGAGTTGCCACGAGAGGCTGTCCCGAACCTGAGTGTGCTCGCTACTCCAGGAATACGATCTCCACTTGGTTTCTGGCTAGTTAAACTGAGATCATGAAACTCTGCTGTACCACTTAATGACCCCGAAGTCCTCTTCCCGACGAGTTCGGCTCCCGTCAGTCGCTCCTCCAATAAACCCCCACCGTTGTGTTTCAGCTGGCTGGTCGTACTGCTGACGCTGATGAAGTGACTTAGGCTGTCAAGGTCACCGACAAAGTTCGCACCTGCATCCCTGACATCAACATAATACGCATCCAGCTTTACGAAGGCGGATGCATACTTAATGCTCGCGTCATCAGGAATCCAGAGTGAAGTTAGTTCAGAAGATGAAACATGTCCTGGGTGGGATAATATTTGCGTGGCGACACCAGGCATCACAGACACGATCAAAGTACTGGTACCGGGCATGTCGACACATTCTCCAGCAAGTGTGCAATCTTGTAGTTCAAAGTTAACATGGTAATCGCCAAAAAAAGGTGCACGACTAAACTGGGGTGCTAGTGTTAAAGCTCCATCAACCGTGGATCCTATCGCGGTATATTCAATCAGGTTTATCGGATGACTGTTCACAGAAGACGCTGAGGTGTTAAGTGCCACACTCGCCGTAAACCCTCGAGTTCCACCGAGGCCAAAGTCGTTTTGAACGGTGTGCCCGCTCAGGTCAGCAGTCACCAGTTCGAGTGGATCGAGGGTCATGCGTCCCACAGAGTTCTCCGCAGAACCATATTGAAGTTGCGAAGGCGCACGTTGGTGTAAAAACTTAAGGTGATGTGGCTGGCCAAATATCTTAAGAGTTCTGACTGAAACGTGAAAGTCCCTGCCATTCAAAGAGAACGATAGCTTCGCAGTTCTTGGATTATTATCTGACAACCACGGCATAGGATGATACATGTCAGTGCTCACAAGTCCGTGAGGGTAGCACCTCACTTTGCCAAGAATTAGGTGAGTTTGGCACACCGGACAAGTAAACCGCGTCACAGAAATATATGAAGCACTCTGGTCAGAGCTTGTATCCAGATTGAAGCGGCAGGTGATCATTCCTGAATCAATGAAACTTCCACCAATGAAGGTTAAGATTGAAGCAGTTTGATCAGGAGCCTCCCCTGTAACCATCACATCAGCGGGATATTTTCCGTCTGAGAGGACACTTACAGTATCAGGCACGGCATAATACCGGAAGACAACGTGGTCTTTGGACCACAGTGAACTTTGAAACAATCCATCACTATCAGTCAGGTTATTCGATGGGTAACCATCAAAAGATATCTCGATCTCCGCTACACCGTTGATAGAAGGACCTTCACGCTCTGTCAACGAGGCTCGCAAAGATGGTGGAGCCGTGCAAATAATCCGTGTGCTACTCACAGCTACAGCCGGCACCCAACCATCAAACGGAAAACGATAATCTGATGTACTCGATACACCAAATCGACACGCCGCAGCATGGCTTTTCCCTCCGCCTCCGATAACTGCGGTAGGAAACCCAGAACCGTGAATTGTCACTTCGGTTTCTGCGCCGGAAGTTGGACCATACTCTGGTGTCAAAGAAACAACTTCAGCTGTAGAAAATCGTGTGTAAGTTGTCGAGCTATTTGTCATCGACGCAGTGAAAATTGCCATTAAATCAGGAGCATATAATAACGCTCGCACCGGTTCAGTGGTCGCGTATGAAGCGAGGCGGCGAAAACAACCAGTCAAGCAAGCAGCCGAGGTATCAGCACCTCCGATTTCAATCTTTACTATCCGCGTACCAGAGGTTCCAGTAGTCGCGTATAGGAAGCCTCCATTTAATGAACCATCTGACATTACTGCCATGCGATGAACGTCCAACTCACCGAGTCCACCTGGTTCGCCCCCTGATAAAACGACTTTCTCTAGTGTCTCTTGATTTGAATCGGTGAAGTCCAGGCTGAACATCCAAATACAACCAGCACGCAAAGCACATTCTGACAACTTGCAACCTGCAGCTGCCGAGCCAACATACCCAAATTCCCCATTTGAAATCACTGATTTAAACGTGGTGAAGCGCCCTTGTGTTCTCGAGTCTTCCGAAACCACGCCCTCACATTCTCTCGTGACGCGACCCCCATCAAAATACATTTCGTCACCATCACCACTAAAACCTGTCGTACTCGCCTTTATTTTAAACAGGGAAGGAAAATAAGCAGTATCAGAAGGCTCCAGCCGTGATGACCCAGCAAAAATTATCGTCCCCTCGTCGTTCACACTTGCATACGTCGCGGCATTGAAACGAAATGCATCTCGGCGATCAACGCAGCTACTGCACGTAGTCTGCAGGTAGCTCGGAACAATCTGCTTCGTCACAATAGATACAAGAGAACCACCTTGAACCTTAAGAATTCCAACCCGAGACTTTGTAGCAATGTCCTTTGGTGTTGCCTTGTACACCAGCGTCCCCTCTGCTTCGTTAACCGCCATCGCGTCCAGTATCCAGCCTTCTGTTCCGCCCTGGAGGTAGCTGTGGCTGTAAGCGAGGGCATTATTTGACGCAAGTGTCCCTTGCGTACCATCCCAACGAAAAACTCGAAACTGGTAATCATACGGGTCAGAAGGCGTGGTAATTTGAGCCTGAGGTTTCCACATGTTGAGAGCTGAGTAAACGTGAGAAAACGTACCCGTGGAATCCAGCACGACATCGCGGTACCCCCCTGGACCTTGCCAACCATGTGCGCTTTGGTCAGCAGAGGTCCAACCAGGAACAGACAAACCACCAGGATGGCCTTGAGTGCACGAGCCAACGCCCGTAACACCAGTTCCACACCAGGTGCTGTCATCGGGAGACATCGCGAGCGGCTGGTGAGATGATGCGGGTCGCTTTGGTCCAGATACATCCCAGCCAGAATGCCCAGGCATAGCGTCTGTAATTGAAGTGAGTTCGACAGCGGCGTCAACTCCTGTCGCGTCATAAACTCTGACGTACACGGTGCCAGTTTTCTTAGTATCATACACGGCGTCTGCTGCGAGCTGATCCCCTTCAATTTCAGACGAGGTCGTATACTTATATCCATAGGTGTCATCGCGTCTCTTTTGCAGAGATAAGCCTGCTCTCACCTGTATCACATAAACATTGGAAGCAGGTTCAAAGTGACTGAGAGTTTTGTAGTCTTTAAAACGAAAAAAAGCAGCAAACAGGTAAGCAACTGTTTTAAAGAAATAAAGATGTGTTCAAACTGACAAGTGAGCAGTCTACTCCTGCACGACCAGTCGCGCACGTGCACGAGCCGTCGGCCTGTGATGAGGGCACGGATGCATTTGAGAATACAGGCTTGTTCGTATATTTAGTCGGGGTTCAGCTGGCTCAAAGCGAGAATACGTACTGGCGTGCACTTTGTTGAGCTTGCACGTGTTGGATCTTACCTCACACCGACCGTAAGCATTTTCGCTGTTGCAACCACGGGGACAGAAGAAGTAGGTTTGCTCGGCCGCGGGGCGCGGAACGAACGTTAGCACCACCAGAAGAATCGTGAAGACCCGTGAATTGAACTTCAGCTGCATGTATCTCGCAAAAAGGGCTCCGCAGGGAAAAGGAACCTCCGGTTGAATCAACTGCGAAGGTTCAGAGTTCAAAGTCGAGGGCGATTGACATGTACGTTTGCATCTGCAGGCATGTGATGTCCCTTTAAGCCCCGAACCGGCTCGATATGCAGTTCTCGGGTCACGTACACATACAAAATTACACCATCTTCTACTCGTATTTTGCTACATACTGTATCTATCTTTATCTTCCAAGGTATTTATCTTCGTAAGGTGTAACAACTTATGTACGTGTACACGTGTACAACTCACTTCCGGAAGTATTGATAACTTTGTACACGAGCCCTAGCTAGAGATAGCTAATACGAAGGTAGATATCTAGATAGGATACCTTCGAAGGTACAATATATATTATGTAGTTGTACTTCCGGAAGTACTTCGGAAGTACTTTCGAAAGTATCATATATACTTTCGTACGAAGGTAGAACTAGAACTACATAGGGCCTACAGTATTTGCATTGACCTTCGAAGGACGGGAAGCCGACTCGTAGGAGCCTTTCAAAAAAAGTCGCCGAGGGGTCAGAAAACCGCTAGCCCGACCTCCTAAAATCGCGAAACTCGAGGAGGGCATCGGTGGCATGATAAGCAACAACGTGCCGAAGGTTCGAATCGATCGACGCAGCGACGGCGCGTGGGCGCGCACAAAAGTACGCTTTTGCGATTCAGGAAAAATACGCATACAAATTTTGTAAGGTACGGAAGTAATCGTAAGTTGCTTGTTACTTTTGGCAGTGGATTTTTTTTTCACCAGAGCGTGACCTTAAGGTTAAGGAAAGTATCTAGCTATCTACTGTACACCTTCAAAGTTAAATAGCAAGATACCTTCATAGCTGACCAATAAGACCTACTTCCGGAAGCAGCTAGCTAGTACCTTCGGTAGGCCCTAGCTAGCTAGATAAACCTTTCTTCGAAATTATAGAACGCTAAAACAGTCTTACGAAGGTACCTTCGTACATATGTACACGTAGTCAAGTACCTTCGAAGGTACGGAAGTACAACTACTTTCAAAGTACTATTATTTATTTCGTACGAAAGTACGAAAGTATTCTATCCGAAGGTACTAATAAAGTACTTCCGTACTAAAGTACTTTCGAAAGTACGAAAGTACTTCCGAAGATATTTGTAAGACTACGTGTACACGTACAGCTGTACACGTGTACATGTAGCCTTCGTAGCTACTTTCGAAAGTACTTTCGAAAGTACTTTCGTACGAAAGTACGAAGGTACTTTCGTACTTAAATTCTTTCGAAAGTACTGTACCTTCGAAGGGAAAACAATGTACTCGTAAGCCTGTCTAACAAAATATCATTCAACGATAAACTTGGTAAGGAAGACCATCAGCACTGGATGTGTTCTAGCTGTACAGCGCTGAACTTCCCTATGCCCTCTAAACTAGACTAAGGATCTCGCATAATTAATGGAGCTTTAAGGTCACACTCCGGTAATCAAATTTCCCGTGCCAAAACCTTAAGGGTCGAACCCCCTGTAGTACAATCACGCACTACGGCGCTAGCCGGCACGACAACCACGACATTATCAGGGCAGCTGACGCAAAAACACCTCCCATCACAATTCCTTCGTGCGCCTTTCCAGGATTCAACTCAGCCCTCAGCGCTGCCGGCAAGAGAAGCCGGAACGTCGCTGAAGCTGCCGCCGATGACGACAAAGCCTGAAGCCCAATGTTCGTGGCAAGAGCAAAACCCTGGCCGCCAGTAACGCGTGCAACAAGGAACATGGTGATGGGATGTACTGCAGCAATCGCGCACGCGGTACCGGCGGCAGTACTTGGCGTGAAACCAGCTGAAATCCCGGCGGCGAGGACTGCGACCACTTTTGGTGCACTGTGAAACAAAGAGGTGCGGAAAGGGTTTGCTTCGGGAACTGTCACCGCGCTGACAAAATTGGCACCATCAGTCGCAAAGAGGAGGACGCATGCGAGCATGCCAGCTTGTGCAACATCAGCAGCGCTGCCGGCGCTATTCAGAACTACAGTGTCACGGCAGTGAATTTCGCTTCCCCCGCCAGCCCAACCAACAATATTGTGCTGGTCATCTTCGTCATCACGTTTCTTACCACGTGCAATACTCCAAGTGGCGGACCCTGCGAAAGAAACTACCTTGTACAGGTGCACGATACTGCTACCTACGATGATGCCAACGAAAGCAGCAAAACAGTGTTCGCTGCCTATCGAACACCGACGGCAAATTGACACTAGACACGCCAAGCTAGTGATGCTTAACGCACCAGAAGATGCCCCTAGAGTCTTCGCGACACTAAAGAACTCTGATGAACTCCGATGTCGATGAATAAGACTGCCTCCAACCCTCATCACGTCTCCTACATCAACAAGTCGCCTCAAGTATTCACGGGTTAGCTTCTTAAGTTCAAGCCAGGGAAGAAGGGAGGGCAGAAAAGCCGCTGCAGAAAACAAGAGCAAAGGGAACACCATATGGGCAAGCGCAGCAGTGACAAGTTCATCCACACCAGCAACACGCGTGGGGGCTATCAGGGGCAACAAGCTATCCACCACGCTGTTATTGAAGACATGAGCGGCAGGTCCCACCGAGATATGGTCATGGTCGCCACCGAATCCGCTAACCTTCACATTCAAGGAATGCCCAGTATCTTCAAAATACCCGTGTTCATTATCGAAGGCCTTTATTAACATTCTAAACCCCTCCAGAGCTGCCGCTGCGAGCGTCGCAAAAGTTGCAGTTGTTTCAGCTCCTGCCCCTCTGGCTGCGTCCGGTAGCAACTCTGCGAACACGATCCACACCATGCATCCGGCCGCAAACCCTAATCCAAACGGCAGTAGCATTTGGAACGTCTCTACGAACGCGAACGAGGGCACAGCTAACAATGGCTGTGGAAGGGAAGTCACAACCGCCCAACTCGCGCAAGTCCAGGGCGTCGAGCCGCGCGAATGCAAAACCGCCGCAACAGCCATACCTTCAGGAACGTTATGTACGCCGATGGCAAGCGCCACGAGCTGGCCTTGCGCCCAACCTTTCGCCCCGCTAAAGGAGACTCCAACACCACAACCTTCTCCAAGGGCGTGCGCGGTCATGATGCCGATCATCAGGAAGGTTTTTCTCGCGTCCGCGCCGTCGAAACCCGAAAACCGAATATCCTCTTGATCATGCAGAATGGAATGCATTCGCGCTATGAATAAAGCGCCAACGCACACGCCCGCGACGACAAGGGAGCTGCCGTAGGGTTCTCCCTCGTGAACAAGGTCAAAGGACGCGGCAATCATGACGCCGCACGCAAGTGCATTCGCTATTCCTGACCATCTAGGCGAGAGACGACCGACGAAGAAGAAGGGCACTGCGCCAATGCCGCTAGCCATGGCCATTATGATTGTGAGAAAGAGTACCGCGCCGACGCTGACCCCGTCGCCGCCCGCCATCGCGTCGGAAAACAGTCAAAGTTGAAAAGGCTACACGTACGTGTACTACAACGAGTCTACAACTAACGCGCGTTGTTAATCGTACGTGTACACGTACTGTACGAAGATAGAATAGAGTTGTACTTTCGTACTTTCGTACTCGTATTTTCGAAAATACGTAATACCTTCGAAGGTACTTTCGTACGAAAGTACGAAAGTAATACCTTCGAAGGTAAGTTGTTATGAACGAAGATAGAATACGTGCGTGTACTGTATCTAACTATACACGTACAACATATATATATAATTAATAAACAACTTATCTTCGTACTCATATGATATTTTAATTTGCAGATATTCGTACGTGTACACGTACAGTACGTGTACAGCTTAATTTGCAGATAGTTGGGCTGTCGATCGTGATTTGAAAAAAACACGTGTTGCACTGTTCTCGCGTTGCGTCTGAAATATGCATCTGGAAAAAGAAGTTTTCGACATCGCTCATTTGCAAAGCTTGGCCACATCCCTCGGAAAACGACAAAAACACAATGAGGATTGTGTATATGTGAGGGACCCGCAGTGCCACGGTGCGACAGTTTCGTGCTCATCAAAGTAGTTGACGCAGTTGATTACCTTTATCCGCGCAGAAACTCTTCAAGATATTTTGCGCTTCCTTCGCCGAGACACCACGAGTTCTAGGTCTATCATGTTGCTACTCCATGGATGGAATTTAGTTGAAAAGGATCTCATCCCTCTCTTGCTGAACTACCGTGGCGAAGCAAGTGTTTTTCTGGACTCGAGTAAGTATGTTTTTCTTTGTTCTTTACTTGCCGACTAATCATTGCCTGAATTGCGCAGTTAAGCTGCTCGTATTTCTTACATTGCCTGCCGACCAAGAATCATCGAGTTACGCTCAGCAGCGTCGATGCATCCTAAATACTCTCACTGCACTTCTGCAGAGTCAGGAGATCATTCCAGTATTGTTTTCAGCTCTTTTGGTTTCCCTTGAACGATATGAAGTTAACCAGCTTCGTTCGAACGATGAAGATGCGAAAGTCATCCAGCTGTTCCTGACACTTATACGCAATCTTTTGGCGGGGACTGATTATCGCGTTGCAGGAAGCCGCGGACAAGATCACGTTGTGTTAAAGGTACACAGCTTGTAGATCTTTTTACTTATGGAAACTAGAATTGTTTTTGTAGGAAAAGCTTTTGACAGTTCTTTTCGACTTACAATTTCCTGCACTTCTGAGTCAAATGGCGAAGGTTCAATTCTGTATTTGTTCTAAAGGCTGTCGCGTTCTGACTCCCAATCCTAAAGGATGCTAGAAAAAACCCATTTACTGAAGAATCTGCACTTCTTGTCGAAATTTTTGATCTTTTATTTCTTGACCAGAATCCGTCTCTTCTCGCTTTATTTTTTGATCAACAGCGACGTATTCAATTCTTTCAGAATAAGTTTCGATATTTTTTACTTAATGTGATTCCGTAGGTGAGGCACCATCGGTCAAAGCAGCTAAAAATTCGCAATCTTGGGTCAGTAACTATCGCGTCAATTTGTTCCACAAAAGACTGGCTTATACGATTTTTATATTGCAGACCACTTGCCAACAAGACAGACATAAACACGTGGTATGGAACTGTTATCTTCTACACGTACTCATAAAAATACGTTATTCTAATCTGAAATATTCTTATTTATCCTGAAGCGACACAGTCGTTTTGGAAGCAGAGTGGTAAGCGCAAGTTCAGGAGATACGGTGAACTCGAAAAGGACTGGATTCCGCTCTTTTTTGTTGACTAGGTAAATTCCAATTCTGGACAGGATAGGATTTTTTTCCATATCTAGCAATGATAAAGAAACCTTCTTACAAAAATGTAGGAGGAGCTATTTTGGAAAGGCAACAAATTTTCCTTGGCCTGAAGGCTCGCCACACAAACCTTTAGTACAACACCAGCTTGCTCAGCTTGCTGCCGATTTATCTTCAGGTGGTTTCAATGAACTTATTTTAGCAGCGGTGAGAAACTATAGGCAAAAAATATATTCAGCGTCTTGTTCAAGGATATCAACTCAGTTGTATTGTGCAACTTTGCAGTTGAGTCAGCTGCGCCACCAGTCCAACCTTGATAGTGAAGAATATTCTGCACGACTCCATGGATTCCTCGGCATCTCCAGCTTCTTTATCCATTTTTTTCGCATTCGTTTCAATTCAGGTGATGATGCCGTGCAACCAGGTAACTTTACCGAACTGATAACCTCACTGCAGGTTTCTTTTACATAATTCAATTTCGCTGTACCTGCAGTTACTAACGTCCTTGACAAGAACGTTCTATTTTGGCTTCTTCATGCGTGGCATTCTCTGGAGGAAGCAAAGGTGATTAAAAAAATGAAAATACTCCTTTGATAATAAACTACTCGTCACTGCAGGATGTGCATGGATTAATCCGGATATCTGGGCTTGTGAAGGAAATGTTTCTCTTTCTTGATGATATAATACGAAAATATGGTCATGCTGACCAGTTTGCGAGCAAGGTAACGAATGTGTGCAATAAGCTTAATTGTTCACTTACTAAATTTGAATCAGGCTCTAGCATCTGCTGTATTAATTGAATCAAAAGACAACTACCTGCATTTTTATTTGACAGCTGTGAAGCGCTATGACAGCAACTCCGTGCCATTCGTATACTTGGCCAACATACTTGAGGTACGCGATCGTTGAGCTGTTCGAATAGCTTGGTTTTACTTCCTGTTTCTATCAGGGGCTGCACGCGGTTGTATCTCTCATGAAGCAGGTAAATACAGCTTTTTTTTCTCAACATATGTTTCGGACACCAGACTCATACCTCCCAACACAGACTGACCTGACAGATGTGACTCTGCCAGCAGAACTTATGGTTCAGTCAATCATAGACAAACATGTCCAGTACGATATTTATGGTATCATTTTGACATTTGTGTTCCATCCTCACTGCTGTGCTACCAGGTTACTCGCGTTCTGGCACTTGAATTCTCAAGAACTGAACAAAACAATGATGATATACCTCGGTCACGCACAAACAATGGGAAAAAATTGCTTGTATCACTCGCTCAAAATCCTTGTGAGTTTGCATGGATTTGCAACGGGCCATAATGGGCACACACCGTTTTCCAGTGACATTATGTCTATGCAATGTTACCGGTTGACAGAGACACCTGACCGGCAAAATGAAAAATTACAAGTTATAAAGCTAGCTTCTGTTATTCTCGTTGACTTCATGAAAGCTTTGAATTCGTCAAGTGCTTTTCTACTGGTGCGGGCTATCTTTGCGTAACGTGAAGCATTAACTCACCTTTATTTTGTCCAGAAAAATACGATCACAAACTTAATACTCTGATTATGTCGATTGCATACGTGACCTCTTGCATACTGAAGTCAACTTAGCAGCAATACCTTGGCAAGCCCAGAAGCAAATCGCGTAGTTGTTTCGGATTCGTTGGTCTCATCATATGCATAAACCACTAGACTCACGTTAAAAATTTCGGATGAGCAAGTGCACCAAGCGTGAACATATGTCAGAAGGAAACGCTACCGAGTGAGTTTCTTCGGCTTTAGGCAAGAAGTGACTTAGGAACCATAAGCACTCCAGGAGCTCAACTCTGTAGCTCGGTGGGGAAACATCTGTAGTTAGGAGTAAATGTATGCCAGTTGGCGCTTTCAAAGAGTGCAGCTTGTAGTTCGTTGTGCGCATGACTATGAAAGAGCAGCCCTTGCTTCTACTCTGTTGTGGCTCCAATTTCGCAATAAACTTATTCAAGGAATATAGCAGACCAAACAACATTTTACTTGATTCTTCTCTGGTGGTATTCTCTGGCACTCTGACTTGATAGCCTAATGAATGAGATTCTGAAGAATCAAGTAACTGGTGCTTCAACATACAAACACCCTGAGCCAAAAGTGAGGTGAGACGACATAAAGCGAAGGGGGAGTGCAGATAAACCTGGTCGTCAACTATACGTAACGAACGTAATGACATGAAGTACAGAGAATAACTTGTTAACGACCGTTGTTGGCAAGAAACCAGCAGGAACCGTACGTGAAGCAGAACAGTTTAACGAAAATGAACGTGATGAGGAAATAGTGTAGCCATATCACAGCTACCTTCGAAGGTATTAGGGCCCAATACGAACGAAGGTCCTATACTTCGAAGGTACGGAAGTACCTTAAGGGTAATTCCGGAAATGCACCAGTTCCGGACGGTACGAGTACAACCGTTTATCTTCGAAGGCAAGGAAGTACTTCCGGAAGTACGTGTACACGTACGTGTACAGTTGGGCTACTGTAGCTAGCTAAGTTGTACTCTCGAAAGTACGTGTACGAAAGTACGAAAGTACCTTCGTAGCTATCTACCTTCGAGGTAGCTATGTATTTACCTTCGTACGAAGGTACGAAAGTACAAGGTAGCTACTAGTACGCGTACTGTACAGTGTACACGTACGTGTACAGTAGCTCGTGTAGCTAGCTACCTTCGAAGGTACCAGGGATAAACAAATCTAAAATCTCGACACTACGTGTACAACGTTGTACGTGTACAGTGTACACGTAAATAAAATACATGCGTACACGTACACGTACGTTGTACACTACGTGTAGGGCTACTGCTAGCTATTCTACGAAGGTAGTTTGTACTTCCGGAAATAGATACTTTTGATAAATAATAAATACTTTACGCGCAGAGGTTGACGCGCGATTCGTGCCGAATTCGCGTTACGCGCGGCCGTGCACATGTTGAACTATCCCCGGACTTTACAGAAAAGCTTGGTTGGAGTCTCGCGGCCCTCCTTGATGTGGAACCCAACATTTTTTGATAGGGCTAGTGTAGGGCTACACGTAAGTGTGTACACTACACGTACACGTAGCCCTACTTCCTCTATCGGAATTGATATCCATATTTCCTCAGAAAAGATAGAGTACAACGTACGTTGTAGTGTATGTAGCTATGTACGAAAGTACGAAAGTACTTTCGTACTTTCGAAAGTATTATTTTCGTATGACAGAGCAGGCCAAAGTAGTTAATAACTCGAGCGTACTTATTTAAAAATAACTTCCGAAATAACTTCAGGGCCTCCGCGCGCAAGGCGGGCGGCGGGATGCTGGGCCCCGGGATGATGCCCGTCGTGATCGCCGCGCCCGGCGCGGGCGGCGGCGGCGGCGGCGGCGCGCCGTCGCCGTTTACGACGGGACGGGGGTGCGGGGGGGGCGCGTCGCGGACGCCGCCGCCGCGCGGGCGGTTTCCCCTCCTCCTCCTCCTCCTCCTCTAGAGGGCGGTTTCATCAGTGTTTCATACTTTCGTACGAAGTAAGGTACACGTACTGTACACGTACTACACGTACAGTATGTAGATAGAATAGCCCATTATTGTGACATACGAAAATAGTGTAGTTGTAGATATTCTATACTTTCGTACCTTCGTACTTTCGTACATTGTACGAGTATAAAAAGAAACCATTTCGGGCGCACGTACCCGCGACAAAGCCCTCGCGCAGAGAACGTCGAGTGAACGGCTCGCTCGCGTATACGCGAGCCATCGTCATCTCGACCAAGACATCAAGCTGCGAATCGAACGCGCGAGCGTCGGAGTACTCGTCCAGTCGACAGATTCCCGTCCGATCCTAAAGATCGCGTCGCGACCTGTTGTCAGACTCCCGTGGCAAGCCGACGCCGAGGACGACAAGTTCGCGAATACGCGTGAGGACGAACGCGACACACACACGATGTCAAGGTGTCACCTCCCAAACGCTCTGACCGCCGGGCGTTTGCCTCTGCGATCATCCCGTCTGCCCTTCGCCCTCGCCGTCGGCCGCGTCACGCACCGCTTCCGTCCGACGTCCCCTTCGCTGACGAACGCTCCCCTCTCACTCTATCACATTTCACTCTGTGACTCAGCCCATCTCGTGCATCAGAGCCCCCCTCCGTCGCCGCGGGAGAAGCGAACGCGAACTGGCAGTGGAATTGGCACGGCGGTCTCAGAGTTCAGGGGTACAAAAAGGGTGAGGAATGTGCGGTGGACACGGACTGCTGCATTAGCGGCAGCGATGACATGCCTCAGCCTCAAGTCGCGAACGGGGAGAGACGAACTGCTGGAGGCGCTCACGGCGGACAAATCAGGCGCGGACCCGCGAAAGCGAAACCGAAAACTGAACGTGGCGTCGGAGGAGGGGGCGTGGCAGCGACTTCCCCGCCGCCGACGGAGCGCTTCGACGATCGCGATCGAAAGTTCTATGCGGTTGGAGACGCCCCTCCTTCACCCGAGTACGACAACAGCGATTCATCTGTCTCCGGCTCGGAAGATGAGTATGCCCACACAACGGATGTCGTCTTAGGCGAGATAACAGGCGAGGTGAACCTGAGCGAGTACATGATCGAGCTTGAGCGGAAGTTTCAAGCTGAGCTTCTCGAAGCGGCTAGCAGAGTGCGAGAGGCGGGCAGTGAAGGTAGAGGCGAGACACCTGGGCAAGGCGCAGGACGACGGAACTGGTCTGCCGCCGGTTACGCGCGCGGAGGAGGGAGCGGAGAGATAGGTCGCGATGGATTCGAGCCTGCCGCCGGCGCCCTTCGACTTGGCGCCACCCCAGGATACGACCGGCCGCAAATTGGGGGGCTCTCAGACGCTGACTGCGCGAGACCAGGGGATGCCGCGCGACGCGATACCGTGCGACGCGATAATAGTGACGATAGCGACCGAAGATGTGGTCACGACGATGCCGACGACGATCCGGACATTAATTACGCATACGGTGAGATAGATTATGGAATTGAAACGGACAGCGGCTTCGCGGCAGATATTTTCGGCACCGATGGCGCGGATGCTGCAGAGCTCTCACCTGGCACTGGGCTGTACGAGGACGACAGCGACGACGAGCTGTGGATCGGAGAACACGCCATGGACGTATCCGGGAGAAGAGTCAATGTCCTCGCCGGGGCGACAGGTGTCGGGCGTAGCGTCGACAGCAGCGGTGAGGAACGGAAAAAAGTCAACGCCACGCTCGGTGTTGTCAGCAACGGTTTCCTTCAAAGCTACCTCGGTGGCGGCAGCAGTAACAGTTCCTCGGATGTACACGACAATGCGTACGGTGTGCATGAAGTCATAGCCCGAGGGGGGAAATCTGCCGAGGTTGCAGGCGCGATTGGGGATGGATTGAGCGCTGCGGAGTTTGGTGGTGGTCGCCTGAGAGCGTGTTGTGTGGACTTTGACAGAGACGCCGCACCAGCGCATGCAGCGGCGATCTCGCTGGTTAAATCGCCCGGACGACGTCGACCACGAATAACATCCGCAAGCGCGGCGCAAACTCGCGAGGAAATTTCAAGACATTGGGAGCTTTTACAGCGCCCACCGTCCCGTCAGCGCCCGCCGCCAGAGTCGCTGAATTTGTTCCAACCGTTCACGGACCCATCCACTTCGGGGTCAAGACCGGGGCCGGGTTTCATCACCGGTGACATACCTGCCGATAAGATCCGAGATGGAACGAGCGAAATGATTCGGCTTAGTGGTGACGCCCGTGTTGCGAAAGCGGGGGAAGTTCGTGGCGTCGCGCTTGCAAGCAGGCCAAGCACGAGCGGAGGTGGCAGTTGCCGACGCGCGTTTTTCGGCGCGTCGCAACTCGTCCCTCGTCACGGCGCGCGCCCGCCGTCGCGTAAAGCATTGGGGAATTTTCACGCCGCTGCGCGCGCTCGTGTATATGGGGCTAGTGATAGTGGCGGTGGAGATGGTGGTAGCGACGGCTGCGGGATAGGATGGGGCACGGTGTCGGGGAGGTCGGACAACGGTGGCGACTTCGAATTCACTGTCCAAGGCCGATCCGCCGCAGGGGCGGTGCCCGGGTACGGGAAAGGGTCATCCCGGCCCACGGGGATGGCGGCATCGATGCTGCCATACGCATCCACGCGTGACACATGAGAGAGGCATGCTCTCCCGTTCCGGGTGAAGTGCACGCCTATGAGAATGATGAAAGTGTTTCGTTTACCATACTTGGAACAGGGAAATTTATCGTTCGCTTAGCGACCTTCGTACCTTCGATGTACCTCCCGACGGAAGTACTTCCATAATTCGTACGAAAACACGAAAATACAGCGTGGCACACAGCTACACACACTTCTTCCAATCAAGTACGGAAGTACTTCCGGATGTACAACACCCTAACGTTAGACTACAAGTCTTAATAAGTCCTTTCGTACTTTCGTACGGAAGTAATAAAGGAAGTATTCTATCTTCGGAGGTAACAACTATTACTTCCGTACTTCGTTCCGTACAACGTTGTACTTCCGTCCGGAAGTATCGCGTTACAGAGTCGTTACAGTAGATACTTCGTTCCGTACGTGTACAGCTGTACACGTACAGTACAGTACGTGTACGTGTACGTGTACAGCTGTACTTTCGTACTTTCGTACACTTTTTGTAATCAGATCTACACAGCTGTACGTGTACGTGTACGTGTACGTGTACACTACTTCTGGCGTGTCGAGTCTGTCGAAAAACCTCACAAGGACTTCGAATCTCGCCGGCAGACCGCGCGGCGCGTCCCCGCGCGTCGTCGCGCGACCATGGCGCTAGGGACCCTCGTCGCGGCGTACGCGAAGCGAGGCGGCCGACCGCCGACGCGGAGGGCCGCGCTCGCGGCGATCGCCGCGCTCGCGGTCGTGGAGTTCACGTGGCTGATGCGACGGCGGGCGGATGATCGCGTTGTAGCGGACGCGGACGCGGCGCGCGTCGCGGGCGCGCCGTCGCGGGCGGGCGCGGCACGGGCAGTGGGCGCCGCGGGGAAGGCGGGGGCGATGACGCGCGACGGCGGGGGAGACAGGTGCGGTCGAGCGGGAGGCGCGGGGGGAGCGTCGGGGTGCGATTCGTCGTCGTCGTCGTCGTCGTCGAACGCGACGGACGGCGCGGGGAAGCGACGGCGCGGGAGCGATCGCGCGAGCGTCGCGTCCTCGCCGCCGCGCGCCTTCGCATCCGCATCGGACGCGATCGTCGACTGGTGGGCGGGAGAGGGCGGAAAACACCCGTTGTCGGTGTCTTCGCCGGCAGCGGCGGCGGTGGGTCTGGCGGGGTGTTGTGGAGGACAACGCGCGCCTTCAAGTCGTCTCGCGACGTCGTCGCGTGTACATCGTAGCGTCGTGGTAGAGTCTCGAGACGCGTGAACAGATCTCCCGCGCCCGCTCTCGTTCCCGGAGGGGGCGGTCAGCGCCGACGCTCGACGCACGCTCGTTCGTCGCGAACGCGACCGATAGACCAGTTGCGCTAATTCGCGAACGTATGGGACCTCAGGTAGGCCTACACGTGTAGTCAGGGGACCAGTCTGCATTTTTTTTTGCCAAAATCGTAGCGCGTACATGTAGGGCCCTACGTGTACGTGTACAGTAGCACGGATCAGTTCTTGGATCCTTAGACATTTTGGTTTTTTACTCGGACGCGGGAGAACTGACCCGCGCTACACGTACGCGAAAATGCTGTATCAAACTAAGATTCCATACGAAAGTTTGTGTACTCATACTCTATGGTTTTTTAGTTTGAATCGAATCACGAGTAAATTAACGTGAATTGACGGAGCTTGAAGGGTTGAACCCTTCGGGTTCAATTCACCCTTAACTCTGTCGCATCAACGTTAATTCGCGGCTGAAAGGCAAATCTTTAGTTCTACTTAGGCAAATCTTTAGTTCTACTTAACCACAGGCTACATGTTCTGTACGTGTACACGTACAGTATGACTGATAGCATGACATTGACTACATAGTATGACTGATAGCATGGATCAGGGCTCTTTTCATCGGGCTACCCCTCCCCTACTATGGCCCCATAACGACTCTACCTTCGAAGGTTCAGCGTACTGCTTGACCTGCTAGACAGCTTATTCAAGGCCGGTATTTTCATCGCGGAGCAGTCAACTTCAGAGTCCGTTGCAATGCTTTTGATTTTTCGGTCCGCTGCCCCCATATTAGGACATGCGTCAGTAGCACTGTCCTGTTATAATCGTCTACAATCGCGCAACTCGGACGTGCAGAAACCGTTGTTCTGTTCTTATAGTGAGAAATCACAGCTTCATACCGACAGCGTAACTCCGAGTTATGCAGAAAGAAAACACTCGAAGAAGGTAAGTAAGCCTCGCATTTATTCCAGTGTGTTTTTAATTAGCGCGTTTCGATTTAACCTAGGCGCTGTGCACGCAGCTCTTCAACCGCTTGTTATACCGTGCAAAACAACGAGGCTTCCTTGAGCTTGATATACTTGTCGGCAAGTGGGCACAACGCCATCTGATTAATCGGAGTGAAGAATTCATGGCTTCGTTTTCAGAGGTTCTCGACGAGGAAAATCCTGAGCTCTTTAAGTGGCTCACAGGTCAGGAATATCCACCATCAAGGCTGGCAAACAACCTGGCCTTCATCTCTCTGCAAGTTCATGTCATAACTATCATGAACCAGAAAAGCCACAGAGGCGCAAGAGCTGAAGCAGGTCACAGCTGGCTAAGAGGTTGGTCGGATGGAACAACTAAACAACTACTTTAGCTTCTTTTGATCTCAGTTAAAGGAAGATGTCCCAACATTAAGCAGATCTTTTACGAGACACAGTTCACTTTGTGAAGCATTGTGAGACAGCGTAACTGACTGCCCTGGACAGGTGGCTTCATCTGGCTCACGAAAAGGCTTTGAAATTCATCTAAAACGTTTTTTCCACCGTCCAGCGCACTGGAGATAGCCAAACGACTGCAGACACGTTGTAGACTGCACATGCACAGGGATATTCCAAACCGTGGTCGACTATAGCACTTTAATCACCGGTAGATTCACCGTGTTTGTCCACAAAAGGCGCTGTAACGCTAATGTGCGGTGCCCGACCTGGTCTCGGTTTACTTCAAAGAAACCTAAGAAAGCAACAAATCTGAGGAAAATGTTGATATTGAGAGATAATAAGTATCTTTGATAGGTCTCTTGAGTGCAAGCGCACTCAATCTCTTGAATGCAAGCGCACTCAGTAATGCCTCAGTTGCATCGTCTGTCAACTCAACTGCAGTGACGGTACCGTAAATGTTGTTCACGAGCATACATAGGCGCACAAGTGTCATAACATAAGCACACGGAGAGTAAGTAGTACGATCACTTTATTTAATGCACAGGCTGTTGAAGGGATTCCATCACTATATAATTCGATGAAAATAGCTGAAAAGTACGGAAGTATGTGATATGCATTTTCTGTTTTCTTCGTTGAAATAATTTTCATTTGTGGTCGTACGTGGTAAAGTGCACCTAAATAAAATCAGTTGACGACAGCGTTGGAGCAGCAGGTCGAATCAACTTAAAGTCAATAGTCGTATATTTGTCCATCATTTCGTCATAATCTCTGTAATCTCTGTTTAGCGAGCGTGCTTGCTGCGTGGAGGAACGTTCTACAGCCTGGAAACTATCACAATATAGATTCCTTCTTCTCAACATTAAAAATACAGTCCTAGGTTTAAAGTATCTAGTACCTTCGAAGGTATAGATCTACTAGATGGTTTTATTACGAGTACGTATACCATAATGTTGTTGCAGTGGTGTTGCTCCTTAAAAAGTTATCACCTTCAAGGTATACCTTTAGAGCTTCTCAAGCAGGGTTTCAAACCCGAGTGGCAGGGGTTCAGCGATGAATCCGACTCCGATGTCGACCCTGAACCTGCTGATTCCTCCGATGAGTGACTCACGACGGCTGGGTCGAGTCCGATGCCGAGCCCTTCCTGTCGCGGTGACTCAGACCAGTCCGACCCGTGGATGCCGATGGTAGTTGACAGACCATCTTACGACTACCCTACGGGATGCGGTCGAGGTGGAGGCTGACCGATCAAGCTCGGGTTCAACCCGACGAAACAAGTACGAAAGTACGAAATATTTTTTGAGTGTGACTGTTTTGCACACGAGTTTTTGTACAGTACATAAAGAGCTAGAGCCCTACGAGTACGTCCGGAAGTACGAAGGTACTTTGAAAGTACCTTCGTACATATGGACATACAGTAGCTAGCTAGCTACGAAGGTACCTTCATACTTTCGAAAGTACTTTCGAAAGTACTTTCGTACATAAAAGCACTTTATGCAATACGCACAGTCACATACTACCTTCGTACAACGTTGTACGAAAGTACGGAAGCATTCTATCTTCATCAGCTACAACGTTGTGAAATACGGAAATAAACATATGGCTAGGGCTACACTACGTAAGTACGTATTGTACTGTTGGGCTTACGAAAGTACGGAAGCATTCTATCTTCATCAGCTACAACGTTGTGAAATACGGAAATAAACATATGGCTAGGGCTACACTACGTAAGTATTTTCGTACGAAGGTACGTATTGTACTGTTGGGCTACGTACATGAAGTATTCATATGATATCATAAAATACATTCGCGTGGTGATACGTACTGTACAGTACGTGTACACGTAGCTCTCACGTAGCCCTATTTGTATGATACAAATCATATCAAATATGTACCTTCGTACAACGTACTTTCGTACTGTACACGTAGTGTACGTGTACAAGTCGTGTACAGCTGTACACGTGTACGTACGGTCGGATAAAAATAAAAAAGTTCTTGGCCCTCCGTGACTGTACACGTACACGTGTACGTGTACACGTACTCGTACCTTTCATATCATAATTAACTTTTACTATCATATCTACGAAGGTATAAATAGTAGCCCTCTTTATTATGAAGTCGACTGTCATAGATATCATATTTTATACACGACGACGTTTATACTGTATCGGATACATGTATGGAATGAAGATTATCCGATAAATATCTCGTTGATATCGTGTTGTATGTGTACAACCGATGTTGGCCTGCAGGGTCTGTCGACCGTGAGGTGGGGATACGGTGGGCGTTGTGTCGTGTTTTTATTAAAAGTAAAGTCCCAATATGTATATAAAATTGGAACAGCTAGTCATTCTGTACATGTAGTCATGTACTGTTGTACATATCGATAAATCACTGATAAATCTATCTTCGATGGCACGAATAGATAGAATAGATAGGCAGTAGATAGGCCCTACACGTGTAGTTCGAAGGTACGAAGATAGCCCTAGAAATACCGTAGAAGTGAAATAGGATATTCTATCTTCGAAGGTACCTTCGTACTGAAGATAGTACAGTACGACGTGTTGTGCACGTAGGGCTCGCTACGAAGGTACGACTGCGAAGATAGATAGCCCTACAGTAGATATCCGAATAAATACCTTCATATGTTCAACATACGTTGTACTTTCGTACCTTCGTACCTTCGTACTTTCGTACTTTCGAAAGTACGAAAGTACCTTCGTACTTTCGTACTTTTGTACATACTGTAGAATACCTTCGATGGTACTTTCTCGAAAGTACGGAGCTACGGACGTACAAGTACTTCCGTACTTCCGTACGAAAAGTACTTTCGAAAGTACGAAAGTACTTCCGGACTTGAAGTATCTCCGAAGATATGATAAGGACACAAATTCAACACCTGGTCGCCTGTTGCAGCACCTTGCAGATCTGAGGCCCGTCTCCGACGCCAACCTCCTAATATTTTCAAGGGCTGCAGGTGTATTTGTATCATGAAGATGACATCCGACAACCTATTGACACGTGAGGTTTGGGAGGGAAACTTGGATGAAGAGTTGGCAGTAATCAGAGAAATTATTGACGACTTCCCGTTTGTCGCTATGGATACAGAATTTCCAGGCGTGGTGCGTCAGGCATAGTAGCATGAAACAGATGCTTGTCTAGACTTCGTCTCATTCAAATTATTTTCAACTTTTGAAACTGCGATCTTAGGTAGCGCGGCCAGTAGGCAACTATAAGTTGCAGTCAGAACATCAGTACCAAACACTCAGGTAAGTGGCGGAATTTGTTACACTGTCTTGTATGTCAAGTTTGTATCGTCTGCAATACTCTCGTTTTTATGAATTGTTACAAATCATTCCCAGATGCAACGTTGACATGCTCAAGATTATCCAGTTAGGGTTGACTTTGACGGATGCAAGGGGCAATCTTCCACTGATAGGAAACTTTTACTGCCTGTGGCAATTTAATTTTAGAGAGTTCAATCTCAAAGAAGACCTGTATGCACAAGACTCGATTGAGTTATTAAAGCATTCCGGAATAAATTTCCAGGCAAATCATGAACGGGGAATAGACGTGCATAGATTTGGTGAAATGCTCATGGTCAGTGGTGTTGTCTTGAGTGACAAGGTAAATTTTCCGAATTTTCTGTAGATACAAAACTTTTAGATCTGCTATACCGCGCTGATTTACGTGATTCCATAGGTTAAATGGCTAACGTTTCACAGCGGCCATGATTTCGGTTATCTACTCAAGATTTTGACCTGCCAGCCACTTCCAGAGGCTGAGTCTGATTTCTTTTATGTACTGAGCATCTATTTTCCCTGTATTTTTGACATAAAATATCTCATGAAGTTCACAGATAATCTGCACGGTGGTCTTAGCAAGCTCGCAGAACAACTTGATGTAGCTCGCATAGGTCCACAGCATCAGGCAGGAAGTGACAGCCTCCTCACAGCTTGTGCTTTCTTCAAGCTGAAACAAACGTATTTTATTGAGAGTGGGTTGGAACAGTATATCGGAGTACTGTATGGTCTAGGGAACGATGCAGAAAGCGATCCACAGCGACCACACACAGTTCATGCGTAAATGCACCATTGAGCTTATAGAAATATCATTTCATGACGAATAGATATAGTAGTGAGACGTGCGAAAATACTGACCCAGTGTATGGTAACATGAGGATTACTCAACCAAATTTGACTTAGAGCGTCACGCCCTCGCTTAGAACGACGAAATGAAGTCGACCCTTTTTCCCCGTTAGTAAATCAAGTTATTTTGCAATCTTCACCTTGAAAGTTAACCTGAGCATGCGTTGTGTTCTTTGCATGTGCGAAGAATCCTGACCGCGCGCCAACGTACGGCGGTTCTTTTCATATTGGTGCAGTGAGTGAAAACATTTGTTCTAGAAGACTTTTTGACTCCGAAGTCCCGAGTCGCTATTTTTTAATATTTACAAAAACGACTATCGTAATTTCTACCATATGAAGGCAAATTAAACTCATGAAGGTAGCGAGAGACGTTCATTTTTGCGCCAAGACTTCAGGTAATAGTAGAAAAAATCACAATAAATAGCTGTCTGCAGTAGTCCAGAGATCCATACAATCCATTGGCGATAGCCCTCCTCCGTCAAACATCGATATATCCAGTTCAAAAGATACAGACCTCGATAGCTCCCGAGCAAAAATACGTAATTGCTGGTCAAGTTATCAACATTTTTTGTGCGTTGCAGCAGGACTAGTTGTGGAAGTATAGCAACTGATTCAAGATAAATCGAGAACGTCCACAGAATCTCCATGACTGATAATTTCTGGTTAATTACAGCTGCCAAGAGGAAACTCGGCCACACGAGAAACGCCACACGAAACGTATCCTGCTCAGCGTCGTAGGTTTGACTAACCACTTTATGCTTACGCATGTAACCGATTATGCACCCAGAAGAAACGATGAATATAAACTTCATGCACGAGTTGTACCTAGTGACGAAGTAGAAGGTAAGCGGCAGCCTCCAAAAGAAAGAAACCTGCAGAGAAAGTATATACACGTACAAGGAAATGTAGCTTTGAAATAGGTCCAAATATCGCGTCACAAATACAAGTAAGTACAGCTCCTGAGTTTTTAAAGAAACCCCTGCAAAAAAAATGGATACTTTCATTGATAAACAAGAGGGCAAATCGGCAAGCAGAGTGTCGGAACAACTATCAAACAAAACCTGAGCACGATTTCGTGGCGTTGATTTTAAGCAATAAAACCTGGAAACCACGGGTTGAGATCAGCGAAAAAAAGGTCGACAGAAGAAAATCTTACTATGATGCTGAATAAGTGTGTCATGTCACCGGCTTCTCGAAGGGTCCGTAGAACAAACGAAAAGAAAATGTTATCCGACGTCAAATCGTGCCGGAATGTAAGGAGGGTGCGAAAGTCCATACCGAATCGAAAAATATTCATGCCCAGAGATTAAAACGCTGTCTCAGAAGATTAAAGAGCTTGGGTCTTTTCTGTCGCTTGCGATCTTAATGATTCTTTTCTACGGCTCAGATATGTACTGTATCAATACCTTGGATGATACGAAACAGTAGGTGTACTCTGAAGTCGAAGGACGAACCAGCGAGACTCATAGTGAGAAGGCCTCTTACTTCAGAAGCGCGTGCGAGTCGCGTATTCATTATAAAATGTACGAAGGTACTTTCGTACCTTCGTACTAGCTACGTACACGTACATGTACTGTACAGATAGATACCTTCGTTCGTACTTTCGAAAGTACGAAAGTACCTACGAAGGTACTTTCGTACTTTGTACTTTCGTACTTTCGTATTTATCAACCTTCGTAAGTAATCTCTTTCAAACACGAGACGGAAGTACGTCTGTTTGACACCCCGCCCTTCATGTAGATCCGGCTTAATCATATGCAATGAGAACTCCATAATTATTACTACGTACTACTTCCGTGCCGTTATTCGGCACACTGTTATGCTCGCACCGTTCCCTGTGAAGGAAAAGGCAGTGCATTCGCATAGGTTCCGTGCGTCGGACGTCCTTGGTAAAAAAAGTCAACACAGCGCTGTCTGAAGCTTTATTTTGCGGAAAAGGATGCATATTTACCTGAGGTGTTTTTTGCATAATTTTCACTCGTGCGATTTGTTTTGTTATTCTGACAGTCGCAACGCAGTAAAAAAATCGAGATACCGAACTGCGTTTCCCTTCGATGTGTATCTTGGAATTGTGAGCAGGTTTGTCACGTCAGGAAACCTTTCGACGGTTGCCATCTTCTCTGTACATCTCGCCTGCTTATAACCACCCATTCTAGTTACTTATCTTCTTTTTTAAGTATATTTCCTAGCGTGTTTATTTTCTAACGAGGATTGTTTCAAAAGGGCTGGATTGCATGCGGTGGAGAAAATGGCTTTTTAAAAATTTTAAAATTGGATGAGTCTTCTTCAAAGGCGCGTTCTCACTTGTTCTAACATCTGTGAATTTGCGCGTGACTTCGTTAGAAATACGTTTTCCAGACCGCACTCCCCAGCAGCAACCTTTCTATTAATCAGTCGCTCGAAGGACATTCTGGTGTGTCCACAATATCGCATTCTTTCATTTTGAACCTGTCACTTTGTTGCGCGTCAATTACACAGTCTCCAGGCGGGCTTATTCACGTCCACTATTCTTCGCCAGGGTCCGTAAATGTGGCAATCTGGAATGAAAAATATAAAAAACTAACAACTAGTGACCAAAATGGTTTGATAATAGTGTGGTTGCTGCATAAGGTAAGATTTCTCCTCTACTGCATGAATCGAATACATATTAATAGTTTTATCTAGGGTTTGTGGTTCGAGGAAATGATCAACAATCGCAATAGTTCTTTTGTATGTGACATGAAGTGGTCTAAAGATGGTGAAAAAGTATGTATCATATATGATGATGGTGCTGTAATTGTTGGCTCGGTCAATGGGAAAAGACTATGGGGAATGGAACTTCACGTGAATCTACGTTTAGTTGAGTGGTCTCCGGGAGGACAGTCTATCTTGATCTGCACGAGCAAGGGGCAGTGTCTTATATTCAACAGTTTGGGGAACCCGCTCTCAACAATCTTTCTTGCTGCAAGTGGTGGTTTACCGCCAGTTGGGATTGATTGGTGCAAAGGAAATGAGAGCCACGATGAAAACTTTCAATTCCCAAAACTGGTACGTTTACATTATTTCAGATGATAACATATGGTGTCCTCGTGTTAAAAGATTGATATATAGCATTATTTATATAAGGCTATTGGCTGTCAAAATGGTTCTGTGCAGTTGATGAGTTCAGAAGCAGATGAAAAACCAATCATATTTAAGACACGATTTTGTCCTTCACAGGTATTTTTTTTGTGTATCTGTATTGCACGTGTCGCTGATATCATCTATGCATCATAGATACGATGGAACGCCCAGGGAACAGTGCTCTGTATTGCTGGTCTGTTTAATTTCACACGCTCTTTCAAATTATGGTCTGCCTTGGTTATACCATCGATTTTTTTTATTATACCTAGTACAACATCAATATCCCTCAGATTTAAAATAAGTACGTATACAGGTCAGTCTCTTACCGAAGAACGAAGGGATTTTAATGTTCTCGAGTTATACAGCGCAGTTGGGATTCACCTGCACACACTTCGAGTGCCAGGAGCTCTTATAAATGCGGTTTCATGGGAAGGTAGCGGTCTGCGTATCGCACTTGCAGTACAAAGTCATATATATTTTGCAAGTTTGAGACCGGATTATAAATGGGCTTATTTACCGAATACGCTGGTATACGCCTTTGCGGACACGAAAAGTGTTGAGTCCAGCGTCATATTTTGGAATCAACTGAGTCATCAAAAGCACAAAAAACGTGTTAAACATCTAGGGTTAATCCGAGGGCTTGGGGAACACTGTCTTCTCTCAAGTGGCGAGGACCAATCCAAAAATTGCATTCTCACTATCTGCAACGCTATTGGAGTAACATTATGGAATAAGATTATCGAGGTCCGTTTCTTTGACTACGCCCATTTATGCACTTAATTTGATGGTCTAATGACGAGTTGTCCCTGGGATTTTTTTTTGTCTAATGTGATTTTCCTTCGTTCGCAGTTCAAGCCACACTGTGCTGCACAAACTCCCCTAGAACTTGTAATTGCCAGCGAGAAAACGATACTGTTCTTGCGTAAGCACCCACATACCCTGGAGCTAGGTAGCGAAGTTAAACATCGAAATGAGCTGGCTCATGAGCGAGAAGTAGTAAATCATTTTTGCGACCAAACGAAAGAGATTTCTGAGTTCTGGTGCGTAGACAAGCTGAAAAACTTGAGAACTCACAAAATAGTATAAAGGGAATAATTGACTTTGATGACCGTAATTGAAGGTGTCCATTAGAACTAGCTAATGAGTCAATGTGCGCGTTCGCAGTTTCAGAAAAGGTGCAGTCTTATCTGTTACAGGTGTTGCATCTGTTGGCGTTTGCCCACGTGTCCTTTCTCTAATAGGTCATCCTTGTTGGTTGCGAGTCCGGCTCCGTATACTGGTATCAACTACCATCCCTTATTTTCGAAGGGAAGCACATGCTTAGCAGTCGGCCACAGGTGATCAATCGGTTTTGCATGATCGGCATGCGTTCAATTGAAATGCTTTCTTCTGTTTTGGTTGAAACTACTCTCTGGCTTTGGCTTTAAATTGTGACGGGACAAAGTTCAGTGCAATAGACAAGAAAGCAGTTTTGACAATGCATGACATTTTTTTGCCTACTGGTGCCTCTCCCGACATTTCGTCTGCATCTTCCTCGAGAGAATATCTTAAGCGCCAAGGTGTACTAGAAATGTTTTGGAGTAAGGACGATCCTGCACTTTTAGCTTTCGTTGAAAGATCACGTTTGTACATTTTTCGTGGAAGTGAGCCCGAGGAACCTGTAAGTTACTTTTTTTCCAGTGAAATCTTACATTGACTTGCGCTTATTTTTTAGGTAACTTTCTCGGGCTGCATATGTAGTTTCACCGACCTCGAGATAAAAGCTGTTATCATGGAGGATATTATGAGAAGTCCTTACGACCCTTGCCGAGAGAGCATTGTCAAGTATGAGACTAAGTCTCTCCGCGACACAAGACAACTCCTAAAGTCTGCAAGTCTTCAGGAAAGATTTTAGTGAGCCAAATGAGCCTTTATCGCGGTATTATTGCGCATCGCCTCAAGTAATTCACTATATTTACTTAACAGGATGTCTTCCAGTTTATCGATGATAACACGCATCCGCGCTTGTGGCGTTTATTAGCAGAGCAGTCCTTACTGCAAGGCAATATGTTTATTGCCAATAAAGCGTTCACACGGTGCTCGGATTTTTACGGCATTCAGCTCGTAAAACAGTTGCAGGCGTGACGCCGTGTAGTTCTGCTCATTTTTCTCATGAATTTACATTTTAACGAGCATCCGCGGGCGGTCCCTACTTCCAGTTGTTGGGTGCCGGAATCAAGGAGGCAAGAACAGCAGCATACTTAAGAAAATTTGACGAAGCTGAGAAGCTCTACCTGGTTGCCAACCGCCGTGACCTTGCTGTGGGATTACGCGCACAGTTGGGGGATTGGTTTAAAGTAGAGAGGTATATACCCGATTCTACCAGTTGTACTATTACCTCGAAAGAAGCTCTTCATAATATCGGAAATTACTATTTTGAGCGCCGAAGATGGATTAAAGCAACAGGGTACTACTTACGTGCTGGCAATCTCGAAAAGCTACTTAAGTGTTTTTATGCTGTCGAAGATTTTGTCGAATTTGTGCGACTTCTGCCTAATTTTCATGAAGGCTGCAGAGAACTTAGCGACATTGGAGTTCTGCTGGGCTCCGTAGGTCTATGCAAAGATGCTGTCTTCGCTTTTTCAAGGGGTAAAAACATTAAGAAAGCTAATAATGTTTGCTCATTACTTGGTGATTGGGGTCAAGCAGCAGTATTGGCAAAGCATCATGACTTTATAAAGATTGATGCAAGTGCTCTCCCTTTTTTTAAATTTCCTTTAGCAACTCTTTTAAGCCGATGTGCACCGTTTAATATTTTCTGTTTCAGGTTTATGCTCAACATCTTCTTCAAAACGAAATGGTTGTTGATACAATGCAATTCTATCGCAGAGCAAATAAACACAAAGAGTTTTTCTTGTTGACGAGGCAGCTAGCGAGATCGAGACGCTCTAGAAGATTAAATCCACTTTTCGTCAAGAAACTTTACGTATTTATTGCTCATGAGGTATTATTTCTTTTTACTACCATCCTTTCCTCTTCGATCTTAGTGCCTGCTCTCACAAAATGTAATATGAAATAGGCTGCACAAAATCAATCCCAAACAATCGATTATGAAGATACGCTGATGCAAACCAGCCCTTTTGATGACATCTGGCAATGTGCTGAAGCACAACACTTTTGGCTGCTAGCACATCGACAGCTTCACTCTGGACAATATGAATATGCAACGCGGACATCGCTTGCACTTCAGGGCTCTAAAGAACAACTAGATTCAGCAGACCTGTACTCTTTTATAGCATTGTCTTCGTATTTTACAAGACATTATGGAAATTGTAGCAAAGCAATGACTAAGCTTGGTCCGATAATTAAAGTCTCTCGGCAGAAATTTAACTCTTTTGTGGACATCACTACCACCGTCTTTCTTCGGGTATCTATTCGTCATGTTTTTCTCTGTCTTGCGAATTTATACCTCTCTTTTACTGACGTTTTCTTCAAACGTTTTATGCTGCAACCCTGTAATTAGCACCCTCCAATAGATTTCTCCACGTATCGTGGGTTGAGGAATAGGGTCTCAAGTATCTGTGTGGCTAGTGGCAGGCAGGCAGAAACTTTTTGTGTGCTTTATGAGTTCTGACTGCCGGAATTTCATTACATTTTTTTTTGGGTACTTTTTCGAAAGGGAAATTGAAGTTACAGATAGCGTGACATTCTGCACACACTGCGGTCGTCAAGGCATAGCTGGAGAGTTACAGAACTGTCTAGCGTGCCCTCTTTGCCACTCTAGGTACTAGGACATGTAACTGTGCTAGCACTAACGCAACATCCATGAGGGGGCAGATGAGCTTATTTCAGGGGAGTTGAACGAACGGGCTTGGTGCATTTTAGAGTGTTTCAAAACCTGGAAACTGTCACGCTCTCCACCTATGAACCCTCTCGTCATAGACCGTATTTTACGGCCAGCCGATCCTAGGACAAAGCGGTTGCGAACGTAGCATTGATCGTAGACTGGTATATTTAAGAATAGAATACATGACCATGACGCTGTGGAGTAACACCCAGGCTACTCGCTCACCGGCTCGACACATGTTGTGGAAATATGTGGGAATATTTTGCCTCCATTTACCCTTGAGTATCCGGGATAAGTCCTCGTGAAGAGTGAAACAAAAACGCAAATGCATTTGTGAGGATCATAAGAAGCCAACCTAAACGCCGCCCATCCTCAGATAACATCGAAGAGCGGAAGAAGCTCGTCAAGTCGCTGTAATGAACTTTCAAGTCTGGTACCTATTGTTCTCATCCGCGCAAGATTACACCTTTGACCTGGAGTCAAGGCAACAGTCACTTTGTCTGCGGCACACTCAAGAAGTGAAAGAGTCTGCAACAATGAAAGACATAAATAGATGGACAGACTCAGAGGCAAACAAAAAGCACCTCCCGCTCTCGAGCTAATTCGTGTAGCAACCTTGACCGCAAATTGGAAGTTGTGCGAAAGAGCTCACGCTCTAGAAATCGTGCCAAAACTAGTTAGTCTGGGCAAAGCACTTGGGAGAAGCTTGGCAAAGTTCAGAGGCGAACTGATATATCTCACCAACATTTTCAATAGCACGAGCCAAATCAACACGCCACAAAAAGAATGTCCTGGACGGTGCGTGATCAGAAGTTCTGGAAACTTCTTGAATCTGCACATATTCAGCTTTCAGGAGCTTATACAACAGCTCTCTTGTATCCTTGACGGGAATCATGGCCTGTCATGTCGGAAAATATTTCGCTGAATATTCTGAGATTCGGAATATATTGACTGATTACCAACTCAGCAACTTGTTTCTGTTCTAAATTGGATTTCAGAAGCAAAAGTCTAAATATCCGGCACGCAGGAACTCCAAACCGTTCTCTAATGATCGCCTCAATCTGTCCACAAAACAACTTAGCATAGGACAAAAGTAAAGCTCTGCACACTTTGCCTCTTTGGTTCGGATCAGCTGCATGGTCCGATTCACGTCAACACTATAGTTGTTGCCTCCTTGAACGTCACGAAAACACGAAACTAAGTCACCTGTGCTATCACAGAGCTGTTTCAGCCTTTCTTTGGCAACTATACTGCTACACTTTCTAGACTTGCAGATCATCGGTAAGATATCAGCCTTTTTCAAAGAGAATCAGAAAAGGGACGCCATCACCCTGAGCAAGAAAAAAAACCTGGTGAATACTTGCAGCCTGGCCACGATCTTTTACTTCACGCGGACTGAGGATGTCCAAGAGGAGCTGCAGGAACAAAATCATAAACGGAGGAGCTTTTGAAGCTGCGAGAATACCAGTAGAAGATGATTGGTTTCATCGTCAACCTGGGTGTACATAATATGAGAGTTGAATGTTTTAACATGTTCATAAAGTTTCCCTGCCTTTGTGCGCACAGTTGCTGAGCAAGCTTTGTGCTGAAAGCGACGATTGAACTCCACAAAATTTATACGCCTGGACAAAGAAGCAATGCTAAACCAACGATACGTGCATCATTACTATCATACCATAGGGAATGACATCTAGTACGCGTGGCCTAAAAAGAAAGCATGGAAGTGTGAAGGGGGAACATTGGTGTTCAATAAAAAATACCATGTCTTCAAATCTGATCAAGTTTGCAGGTGTTTGGGCTACTGAATAATCATAGGCAACAAGATGGGGTGATTCACGCTAGAGAGAATACTGAAAAAAGAGTTTACCTATATTGCCACAGTGACTCTATGAATACATGTGCATTTAGCTCGTAGAAAGAAGCAGAAAAATACATGAAGTACCCCGGATTGTGTCTTGCGTGACTCTGGAGAGCTATAACTTGGAGAGAAATAATCATCGTCTTCCTTACATTTTTTTGCGAAGCGGTGTTCCTATGGGTTGAGAATGCACGTGAATCATTGCCGTAGAACAGTTGATTTGGGAATTACCGGAACAATTTCGATGCAGCGTTCGTCTAAAAGCTGGCTTAAAACTGTAGAGAAAAAAGGCGTGTTTGTGTGCAACAACAACGTAGAGTAGGAGTGTCAAAACACCTTTCTCTACATCTGGAAGAGATCTGAAGTCCTGCAATTAGAAACTATAAGTAATCGATACAGCACCACGGAAACGAATAGAAAGAGTTCCTTCATCTCGCGCTGTCTGAGATTGAAACTCACGAGCTCTACAAGCTGGCGTAGTGACAGTCTGCCATGCTCCAACAATACTTTTGAGAGGAGCTCGTGAGTTTTGCCCATGAAATCCTGAAGTACATTGATTTCCTTATTTTGTGCTGAGATGAAAATGAACATTAAAGTTATTACATACCCTGATATGCAGGAGCAAGCGAGGATACCGAAGCCGGTGCAAAATGCTGTGTAGCCTTATGTGATAAAAAACTGGCCACAAAAACTCAGTTGTTTTGAAGCTTTTGGCTCTTCGATCATACTGTACTAACCCGAAGAATCTGAATGCCTATAAAACTTGTATGTTAAACGCGTGGAGGGGATAAAAACCAAAAGGCAAAGATTTACCAAGGCTGTATACAGTTGTGTTGGATAAGAACTAGCAGTGCATGTTCACAACGTCTAGGCCGTAACCCCTGGAAAGTCAATAAATTAGATTTCTGGACTCCCGTGGTTTGTTTCGAATTCTTGGTTAATATAAGCATATGCACTATCGAACAGAAACGTGCCGTGATTCGGACAAGTTCAAAAAAAGTGCGCTGCCCTTGCTGCAGCAGCGAGTCGCAAACACGTTCTGAATCGTCACCAAAGCAGTCGTGAATTATATTGCACGAAAGCCTCGCGGCTTCTGGTAGATAAACAAGAGAGTCCGCCCTGGAATTCGTGAACTGCATGAAGTGCAAACTACCGTTGATGTTGTGCGATATGTTAAAGTACTTATGCTGTGGTAGGGAGTTATCTAGACAGTCTACCTCCGTGCGCACGAATACACGAGGACGCGAGCAAAGGATACGAGGAAGGTTGTAGAGCTACACTAGGGCTACGATATTTGTAGCCCTACTTCAGGAAGTGCCTTCGTATTTCCGTACTGTACGAAAGTATTCTATTTTCGTACTTTCGAAAGTATGGAATATTTTCGAAAGTTCTTTCGTACTACATACCGTAGGGCCCTACACGTGCATGTACGTGTACGTTGTACGAAGGTAGTAGATAGACCCATTACATTTTATTGTTGAATAGAACACGGAAGTATTCTATTTCCGTACCTTCGTACAAGCCGTGTCGTGTACAGTATGCGTACCTTCGAAGGTACGAAGGTACCTTCGTATTCTATTTTCGAATAAGTACTTTCGTACTTTCGTACGATTTGTACTTTCGTACGAAGGTACAACGTTAGTTGTATAGTACGATGATACTGTATGCTATTAATATTGCCCTACACAATATCTGAAGATACGAACTACGAAGTCTCAATACCTAGAAATATG
This sequence comes from Micromonas pusilla CCMP1545, assembly GCF_000151265.4. NCBI lineage: Eukaryota > Viridiplantae > Chlorophyta > Mamiellophyceae > Mamiellales > Mamiellaceae > Micromonas > Micromonas pusilla. The sequence goes on from NW_003315883.1 coordinate 1,082,427, forward strand.
GTGATCGTATAAACATGAAAGCCTGAATTTTGAACTCGCATATCAACACGAAGGTATACGTAGTCCAATAAAAAGATACGTACTGTACACGTACGTAGAGTTCGTGTACAATACATGAAGGTACGTGTACAGCCTTTTAAGCCCGCGAATTAGAGTGAATTGCCGGTACTTCAAGGGTGTAGTCCCCCTACACGCTGTCGCAATAACGCAAAAACTCGCGCTTAAAGAGGCCATCCTGCCTATCAAAACCTACTTTATTTGATACCTTCGCGTAGGTGATTTTGACTAATTAATTCAGGGTTTGAAAACCGTGAGGATTTTTTAAGACCTCCCAAAACCTCTACAGCCCCTTAAAGTATGCCTATTTATGATAAGTTAAATCAAGTCACCTTGCGAACACCAGCAACACCTTCCTGAATACACGTTGAGACCGCTGCACTGGTCTGCAGAACAAAATACATTAACGAAAACTAATAAACTGTAAGTTTCCATGTGAAATGATCGTGCCTTTTCATGAAATAGAGGTTCATCATATATATCATAAGTATCATCTCCCCGAAATTCACTGGCAACGCCGCGCTCCTGGAAAAGAAGCTCTAGGTTGGAAGAAAGACAGGATTACGAACAAATCAAGCGGAGTGAAGTACCTGGTCAAACAGGCGTTGATCAAATAATGCGATCCTTTCACCACTTGAAGGAACTTTTGACTGTCCGAGCGCGATTTGTTCACCAACATCTCGTTCTCTATCACGAGATATCTTGCTCTTCTTTTCACTATGATTCGTATTTGCCTGAACACTTGTCAGCATACATGACTACATAATAAAGAAAAAGAAACGCTGCGCGTTTTACCTCAATCCGTCTTTCACTTTCTCTTTCTCTCCGACGAGCGTCTCGGATTTCGTCACGGCGCCTTCTTTCCGTCTTTTTTTCGCAAAAACAAATTTTTAAATCTGAAGCATGAGTGAAAATCTATGACGGACCTCAGCTTCGCGACGCTTGTTTTCGATAGAATGGATATTCACAAGAGCATCCAGACCAACTGATACGCCTTCAAACAAAAAAAAAATCAGAAACAAATGAAAAAATGTGACAAGTTAAAAAAAAGAAATCCGGAAGTGGGATCACCTTTAGAAAGTGTTTCATCACCAGGTCGTTCGTCGCGAGCTTGCCGAGCTAAATATTTCAGATCTTCCTCCTTCAACTGCTTCTGCTTATTGAGGAGTTCATGCTGTAACCTTGCACGAGTTTCAACGGCTTCTCTTGCTTTCTCTTCGGCTAGATATAGTGCCTTTTGCAGGAAAATCAGTTTTTTCGTCGTTGAGAAAACAAATACAGATTGTGATTGTGAACTCTTCCACGACATCCAGGTATTAATACCTCAGAAAGTTTGGCAAAATTATCATTTATATGCACATCTTGTAAACCTCTGCCATCCGCTGCTAGACGTTTATCTAGTGGTATGGTGTAGCCTTTTGGGTTCTGTGAAATATGAATATAAATACCAACAATACAAATTCGCGTACAAAAGAAATTCACCTTCCAGTTTGAAATAGAAGGAGGGACCTTCCAATCAACTTGTTCTTTGGCGTTTGTCGAACGGGGAGGGCTATGCATGATAGGAGCTGGAGGTGAGCCAGGACCACGTGGAACCTTGTAATAAAATAAGGGTAAGACAAGTTCTTGTTCAAAGACAGTCTGTAATGTTACCTTTTTGTGTCGGAATTTTGGTGGATCGAGAGGATCGCTCTGGACTTCATGAAGTTTTATCACACGATGGGAGGCTTCAGAAGTGGTATCTCCTCTCCGCATTGAGGGAGTGTACTTTACAAACTCAGGCTGAGCCTTTGCATGGACCTTCAAGTGCATATCTTTCTTTGCAATCTTACCAAGGATTGAAGCTCTGGTCTTAATTAACGCGGCACTTGTATCATCGATCGTGGGACGCGCGCATACCTGCATACAAGAGTATCTAAGCATCTCAAACAGAAATGAACTAACCAAAGAAGAACTTACTGCATGTGGTGTAGGCAAGAAAGTCGTGTGCTTCGAATGCTTCGTTAAAGCCTGGGTATCATGCGATTCGGCAACGTTGTCGGGCGCACACTCCAATACTGCATCAGGCGCGTCCAACGCGTTCAAAAGCGCCAGATCCAGGCCAGGAGGAAACTGTGCTACGTGAACTTCGGGAAACGATCCACCACTCGAAAAATGGGCAGCGAGTCGAGGCACTGTTCCGTTTCTTGCGCCGTAAGAGGGTATGCATTGAGGTTGATATTGGGCACTGGGTTCGCGTAATGCATGTTCAGCATTTAGAGAGGATGTGGCCGGCGACATCAGATTTGGTTACCGCCTTGGTCCAGGTCAGTGGGTGACGTGTACCTGAGGCCGAAGACAGCACTACTATGCAAGACCTTGTTCTCGCGTCACGCCAAGTCTATTTGTTTGTATGGAAGATTCAAGTAGGCCTGCAGTACACGTGCGTGTACACGAGTTGTACACGTGTACACGTTCTGTACGTGTAGCCCTATTACGGATATTGCGCCGATAGCATAGCGCTACGTAGCGATAGCAGGCACTACAGTGGCGATAGCGCTATTGGCACTATAGTGGCGCTATCGGCCTGTTGGGCGTCTACAGGCGTGCTGGCCGGGCTGCGTCAGGGCGCTAGTAGGGCGCAGCCTCGAGGCTCCTACTCAATCGCTAGTGCGCTAGTGCGCTACAGCGCTACAGCGCTACAGCGCTACAGCGCTACATGGCGCTAGAAGGCGCTAGAAGGCGCTAGTACGGCACTACAGTGCTCGCTGGGCGCAGCCTCCGGGCTCCTACTCAATCGCTAGTGCGCTAGTGCGCTACAGCGCTACAGCGCTACAGCGCTAGAAGGCGCTAGAAGGCGCTAGAAGGCGCTAGAAGGCGCTAGTACGGCACTACAGTGCTCGCTGGGGCAGCCTCCAGGCTCCTACCAATCGCTAGTGCGCTAGAGCGCTACAGTGCTAGAGCGCTACTGCGCTACATGGCGCTACATAGCGCTAGAAGGCGCTAGAAATCGCTTGAAGGCGCTAGTACAGCGCTACAGTGCTCGCTGTGCGCAGCCTCCGGGCTCCTACCAATCGCTAGTGCGCTAGTGCGCTAGAGCGCTAGAGCGCTAGAGCGCTACATGGCGCTAGAAGGCGCTACATGGCGCTAGAAGGCGCTAAAAGGCGCTAGTACGGCGCTACAGTGCTAGCTGGGCGTAGTCCCAGGCTCCTACTCAAGCGCTAGTGCGCTACAGCGCTACAGCGCTACAGCGCTAGAAGGCGCTAGAAGGCGCTAGAAATCGCTAAAAGGCGCTAGAAGGCGCTAGAAAGCGCTAGTATGTAAGCATTTTAAAGTTTGTTTACGCGGCGCTTCCCTATCAAATCCGCGTTTCATCGGAGTCAGATCTCAGTTTCTGTTTCAAATCGCGTTGTGGTTGACCCATAAGTCGAAAGATCGACCCGCCGATGAGGTATTTATCAACCTGAAGACGAGTGCGGATGAGATTGTGTGTTTAAAGGAGATTTAACTCGGATTTGCTTTCAAAATAGGTGCTCCCCTTTCAAGTGAATTTAAGAGAGTTTACCAGTATATCACGTACGAAAGTACTTTCGAAAGTACCTTCGAAGGTACGGCACTACAGTAGTGTAGTGCTAGCTTCTTCGCCCACTACCCCACATTGTTACTATGTCACTATTTCTGACCAGGTTTCAAAAGTTCTATCTTTGAAAGTACATTTAGCCTCTGAGGTTCGAATATTCATCGTATAAACAAGTGATTTGATAGCAATATTGAACTCACGCACGCCTTCGGCGGCTCTTCGCCCCACGAGCTCAAGTTTTGCATCATCACATCTGACCGAAAGCCACGCGGGCTTCGCCCGCGTGATATTCGCGCGGTCGCCGTGCCCTTAAACCCTAAACGTTAAAACCAACCCTACTACTACTACCTCGGGTGGAACTACGTTTTTCAATATCCTAAAACTCGCGGCCACCGTTTCGCCACCCTCGCGACTAGGGTGCTCGGGGGGTGGGGCGTCTTGTCCGAGCTCTCGGCGCGTACGTAATGGCGGCGACTAGCGACAGTGTGCTAGCTAGCAGTTTCTAGCGCTAGCTGGATGACAGCAGCAGCTGCCAGCTCAAGAGCTAGCATCAGATAGCAGCGGTTAGCAGAAAATAGCGGCTAGCAGCAGTTAATAGCGGCGACTCGCGCGAGCACTAGCGCTAGTAGCACTCTAGCACTAGCGGCAGCCATCCATGACCGGGACAGCAGAACTTCCAGCCATCAGATAGCAGCGGTTAGCAGTGCTACGCGTCGCTGACTAGCGCTACGCGCTACGTCAGTACCTTATGCTATTACGAATATTCATTTTTTATGAAGATATCAGTAGTTCAGTACGTGTACTGTGCGCGTACACGTACACGTACACGTGTAGGGCTAACTATTAAAGTTCTTTGTATTTTATGATATTATGATAGTCTAGTTGTCATAATAGCCCTACATTACTATCCCTAAATAATATGATAATAAACAATTAGCCATAAAACAACTTTCATAGACTACAATAGCCATGCTGTATGCATGAATATTTTTATGTTCCGGAAGTACAGCACGGTACGTTGTACGTGTAGTCGTGTACGTTGTCCAATGTAGAACGTACACGGAAGAGGAAATAAGTATTTTTTATTTCCGGAAATAGCAATTTACGTGTACTGTACTGTATGTACAGCGTACACGTCCAACGTAGCCCTCTAGAAAGCTACCTTCGTACCTTCGAAGGTATCTAACAACATATCATACTTCCGGAAATAGATATTTATCTGTACACGTACACGTACGTGTACGCGTAGAGTAGGGCAACAAATAAACGTTGTACAGTACGTGTATGCGTACGTGTAATCATTGCCTAGACTAATTCCTTTTCTAAACGAGAGGAAGAAAAAAATGCAGAAAAAATGAAAGTTGAAAAAATGCGTCTCTCAGGGGGCACCCTAGCTAGCTAGATAGATACCTAAATATCCCATATTAGAATTTGGGCCCCTCTCCAGGTTACGTATGGGCAATCTGTCAGAGAGAAACCGCGAGTTACTTTCGTATTACAGAAATACCCGCGTGTGTGCAAGTCGGATAGAATTTTTTCAGACTAAATACTCACATACTGTACAGTACGTGTACCGAGACGAAGTCTCGACGGGCACTTCATGTAACAACTTACTGTATTGTTGAAATGGCCATAAAAAAATAACCACCACAGCAGCATGACGTGAGGCCGCAGCGCACGAGCGTCGACAGCCGACGCGTCAGATCAAAGCCGCGCGATGCCGGTCATAAAGCGTCACCGAAACCGAACGGACGCCGACGGCGACTCTGAGAGTGAGTACGCGCCATCCCGCTCCGCCTCCAAGAGCGAGCCTGAGGACGTCGCGACGTCCGACGTCGGTGAGATCTCCGCGCGTTCTCCGCCCGCCGCGGCGTCCGTCCGGGAGAAGAAGAACGCGCTCGAGGACGCGGGCGTCGACCTCTTTGATGTCATCGAACGGAGTGACCTCGAGGCGACGTACACGGCGCTGATGGTCGAGCGCGCGAAGAAGCCTAGCGCGAACGCGAACGCGAAGCGAGCGAAGAAAAACGACGCGTTCGTCACGGAAGCAGCCCCCGCGCTCGCGTCCCCGACCGCGAAGAAGAAGAGAGCAGCGAAGGTGCTGGAGTACGGTGTCGACATCGTGGATGCGTATAGAACCTTGGGAAACTCGAGTACGTGGGATAAATACGCGTCCATGAAAGCGGACGAGGTCAAGTCGTGGCTCAAGGCAAACAACATGCGACACTCCGGGACTAAGGAGCTTAATGTCGCGCGCTGCGTGGACGGGGAAACCTGGGGAGCCCTCCCGGGGTGCCCACGCTGTCGCGCCGGAAAGCTCCGAGTGCACTACCCATCCGCAGACGCCGCGGTGCACGACGGGAAAGGCACGTGGACCTGCGGTGGGTTCTTCGACGACGCCCTCGGGCTTCATCAAAACTGCTACTTCTCTGCCGACGACTCGGACGAGGTCGTCCGCGAGCGATGGCGAACCAAGGACGACCCCGCGCCAAAATTCGGCTCCTCGGCGGCGGCGGGCTCGAACGCGAATGCGAACGTGGATTCGCGCGCGGACTTTGTCTCCGGTTTCGCCTTGTTCGACCGCTCCGACGCTGCCGTCGAGCTCCTCCGCGTCGCCCGTCGGTTAAAGTTTCAGCTCCCGGTCGACGACCAGCAGGCGAAAGTGCTTTGCCTCACGATACTCATGGCGACGAAAGACTTCGAAGCAGGCGCTTGGAACGGTGATGCCGCGCTCTCGGCGTTGCGCGAGGTGGGTCGCTTGCTCGTTTCTTTTCATTATCATTTCCTTTCAAACTCGACCGCGACTCCATTCAATCGACTGCTGCATACCTACCACCCCAGGAGCACGCGCCGCTGACGAAAACCGAGCTCTCGGGAGGCCCGCCGGCGAGGTGCGAGAAAAATTCCGCTCTCGCGTCGGCACTCGACAGGCTCGCTCGTCTCGAGAAGAACGCAGGCGGGGACGCGTTCAAGATTCGTTCGTACGTCGCCGCTGCAAGCGAGATTCGGGCGTTGGATCGCGTCGTGGACTCCGGAAAGGCGTGCGCGAAGAGCGGACCGACGAAAGTAAAAGGGATCGGAAAAGGCATCGCGGAGAAGATCGACGAGTTTCTCGTGTCCGGGACGATGCAGAGGATTCTCGAGCTCGAGTCCGGGGCGGTAGCGTGAGCGCGACACCCTCACTCGGAGAGTGCTCTGCGTGCATTGAAGGAGCCGAACGAGAATGAAATGCGCGACCATGCACGAAGAGTGCCCCGCCGCCCCCTCCTCTCTCTTATTCAGCCCCTCATCGCAGGTCCGACGTTTTTCATCGCGCGCGGCTTGAATGGTACCCTGCCGTCACTTGTGCGCGCACTCGCGCCCTCCCCCAAACCCGCGACCCCGACGACTGCGATGACCGCCGCAGCGACGATTAAGGACGCGAGCGCGCGTCTCTCCACCGCGCGTGCCCTCCACACTCCCGCGCTGCCGCTCGCGACGACGTCCGCGTCGCACAGCGCAGTTGCCCCAGCGGAAGTTTTCAGTGCCAGAATTGCGCTCCCCGTCGCGTTCACCTCGGTCTCCGTCGGCCAAGCCTTCCACGGCAAGACTACACCGTCGCCCTCGCCCGGCGGTGCGGACTGCCCGTGAGAATCGTCACCCCAGCACATTGCACTTCCCGCGGGACCAGCGTCGCTGGACGACGCGGTGATCCCGCACGCGTGGCGCTTTCCAACGGCTACGACGTCCCACGCACATGCACCATTTTTGGACACCACCGCACCGGAGCTGTGGACCTGGCCGTACTCTTCAAAGTGTGCCGCCGCTGCTGGCGGATAATCGCGCCGCAAACCCCAGCACGTGAGCTCCCGCGCGCTGCCGACAACGCCGCATGTCCATCGCGCGCCGACGCCGATGGCTCCCCAGGCGGCGGCGACGACGGTCGCTCCGGTCGCGTACCCGCCGCCATCGCCGCCGGCCGACGTCGCATTCGGGAGCGCGCTCTCGCCCGCGACGTTCCCGCCCCAGCATCGCAGCGACTTTTCCGTGCGCGTCACTCCGCAAGTGTGCGCGAACCCAGCGGCGATCGCAACGAACGCGACGTTCGCGAGCGTCGCGGGGATGCTCGCCTGCGCGCTCGAATCCCACCCGCGGCATCGCGCGAGCCCGTCGTCCTTGCCCAGCGCGCAGACGTAATCCTCTCCTGCAACGACAGTCGCGAACGGCCCTACCCAAGCATCGCGCGTCCCTATCGCGGGCAGCGGCTCGCCCCAGCACCGGACGTTCCCCGAGCCGTCGTTGACGATGCCGCAAGAGAACGTCTTTCCGCACGCGACGGCGACCCAGCCGCGGAGCGTGTCCGAGGACGTCGGGATCCCGCTCGCTTGTAAGCGCTCGTCGCATCCCCAGCAGCTCATCGACGCGTCGGAAGCGATCGCACACGCGTGGCAGCCGCCCTTCGCGACGGCGACGGCGACGTGTGGCCCGCGCGGGGCGTCGCACCGGTCGTCATCCTTCGCGCCCCAGCACCACAGTGCGTTCGCACCGTCGATGGCGCACGTGTGCGCGTCGCCCGCGCCGATGGTGGGAGACTCCGCGCGCGCGCGCGTCGCGCAATGAATCGACGCCAATAGTGCGAGGAGCGCGATGCGCGCGGGGAACGCGCGCACGAATTCGGTGCGGTGTCGCCGCATCGCGCGTGGACGCGTCGTTACACGGTTGTGTAAATATATATTTTTTGGTATGTCCGGGGTCAGGGACGGAACACGGGCGCACGCAGCCGCGCGCGTGATGGCGCTCGCGCGCGCGCGCACGCCGTTGTTATGCCGTGTTATTGCCCAAATTGTTAGAATGTGTACGAAGTCCACAGTCTGAGCAAGTTGGTAACCCTTCGGGTGAAATAATTTTCAGATACAGTAATTTTAGTACTGTACCCGAGCATTCACGACATGCTGTACACGTACGTGTACAGTATGTAGGCCCTATGTACGTGTATACTAACTGGCTTTTCTTCGGTTTGTTTTGGTATACAGTACTGTATAATGAATCTAATTGAGTCCAGATAGCTGCCAGCATCTTTTTTACCTTCGAAGGTACACGTACGTGTACACGTACTGTAGTTGTACGTGTACAGTACCAAGGTAGATAAGTTGTTACTGTATTTTTTTTTACTTTTTCAAAACGCATTTACAGACTTAGGCTTTTTGCATGCATTTCAATCATTATCAACTGTTTCTTTAAAACTTTCCCCCCCTGAAGTCGATCCCCGGGAGCGCCAATCTCTACGCCACAAACAACTCCACTTGGACCGAACGTACAACTATAAAGTTGTTACAAAAGAACGTACTTTCGTACGTACGTGTACGTGTACACGTACACGTACAGTCGTACACGTACGTGTAGTGCTGTTTTGTTTTAGTGCTGTTTTGTTTTTAGTTCTGATCAAAATTAGGGCAGTGCTTTGGCCACACCGCCGAAACGCACGTGATTGGTCGAAATTTCACCTCCGGAAGCGAGAGCCCAGATGGTGCTCAGTATTTATTTATTACGGAAGTACACGTACCTTCCAAGGTAGTAGGGCCACTTCCGTAAAAGGTAACCCCTGGTACGTAGACTACAGCGTTGTGCTTCCGGAAGTACGTGTAGCCTTATGAAGGTAGTAGTACGTGGAAGGTACTTTTACGTACACGTGTACATACAGCTGTACACGGTAGACTACGAGAGCCCATAATATTCTACGAAAGTACACGTACTGTACACGTACACGTGTACACGTACACGTACGTGTAGTCGTGTACAGTATTATTAAAGTTGTTTTTACAACTTATTTTCGTACGAAAGTACTTTCGTACGAAAGTACGAAAGTACTTTCGTACCTTCGAAGGTACACGTACAGTACACGTACACGTACACGTACACGTACAGTACAGTACGTGTACTTCGCCCTACTTCCGTATTTCCGGAAATATTGCCGCCATAATATTGTAGTACGGTGTCCGTGTACTGTACACGTACTGCACTTCCGGAAGTTCGTGTACTTCCGGAAGTACCTTCGTACGAAAGTACTTTCGTACGTTTTAGTTGTACACGTACTGTAGTGTACAGTAGCCAACTACCTTCGAAGGTACGAAAGTACTTTCGTACGAAGGTAATAGCTAGCCGTACGTGTACAACTACGTGTACAGCTGTACACGTACTGTAGCCCTATCTTATTTCTCGAGGGCAAAAATACACGTACGTGTACTTCCGGAAATGACATACTGTACGTGTAGCCCTACACAACTCCCTACACGTATGTACGTGTACACGTGTAGTTGTAGTGAACATAGCAACATAGTGTACTGTACACAATCATTAAAATAAAACAACAATGGCTACTGTACGTGTACAGTGTACGTGTACAACGAACGTACTTTATCACTACTTTAGCCCTACAACGTACAGTACTGTACGTGTGTACGAAGGTAGCTGTGTGTAGTCGTGAACGTTGTACTTCCGGAAGTGCTTCCGTATAAATACTAAAGTACTTCCATAAGTATCTACCTTCGTACTAGCTAGACTAAGTTGCTTATCTTCGAAGGTACTTCCGTACTTCCGTACCTTGCTACCTTCTACCGTAGCTACAACGTATTCTAGCTAGAATATTTCTAGACACAGCATGGCCTAGCATATCCTTTCTAAGCTCATATCCTTTCGCTGATAGCCACCTGGATATGTGTACGTGTACATGTACTTCCGTACGTGTACAGCTGTACCTTCGATTCTATTAGTTTCGTACTTTCGAAAGTACTAAACGTAATTCCGTACAAAAGTCGTACAAAGATAGTGTACAACGCGTTTATTGTACACGTACACGTACTCGTAGGGCCACGTAGGGGGGGGGGGGGGGGGCAATCCCGGGGTTCGGTACCCCGGGAAATTTCGGCCTACAGTACACGATTTATCGCAAAATACCTAGGGTTTTTTTATACAGTATCGTTTTTTTCGGTTTCCCAGGGTAGGTACCTCGGAGTTCGGGTCTTCACAGTAGTGTTTTTTTATCGTACCGCGAACAACTACCTTTTTTCCCCGCTTCGAAGTTAAAAAGCCACGACGCGACGCACTTCAACTTGTACGTCGCACGAAGATGCCCCCGGGGAAGACGAAGCGCAACGCATCCCGGATGCCCTCGTCGCGCAACTAGTGAACAAGGCGCTGAGTTACGTCTAACTTGACAGTCAGCATGGGAAGCATTTAGGCCCACTACCTCGGGTTCGGGTCAGTACAGTGAGGGATTTTTAGGAGGAACCCCGGGAAAAAATAAGTACTGGTCAGTACAGTGAGGGATTTTTAGGAGGAATCCCGGGAAAAAATAAGTACGAAAGTACCTTCGTACTGTACACCACATTCGGTCAGGACGACGTTCTTTTACCTAGGTAAATTCCACAGTGACTGAAAACCAGTACCGACCCCGGACTATTATCCAAAAAAGAACCCCGGGTTCCCACTGTATGAGTATTTTGTGACCGAGGTTATACCCCGGATTTAGGGTTCGTATTGCCCCCCCCTGGCCACGTGTACAACGCGGTACGAGTACTGTACGTGTACTGTGTCTATCTCATCACATTAAATACCGGTTACGACGGACCGGAAAGGAGTGACCGGAAAAGACCGGTTCTATGCGTTTTTCGTGTGAGTACGGAATTATCTGTGCGAGTAGGCTGGCGTCTCCCGGGACCCCGCACCCCCGCGCGTTTACGCGCTTCTGGCGTCGCCGAGAGAGCTCGGACGCCGTCGCCAGCGTGAGATGAATTGCGCTAAACACCGTACTGCGTCGATCAATGCGAAAATAATGGGCGGTAAGTGCAGTTATGCTGCGACGACGAGGTGCTGAACATGCGCGCGCGGAATGTCCCTCGCAACTTCGGTAGCCGGCCGGCCTTTTTTTCGCATATCGATGATTCCGCTGCGACGTCCTCTTCGCGGCGTCGTTTACTTCGTGTTGTTGACAGAAAATGGTATCATGTTTTTACACGAATCAACGAATCATGGTGTTCAGAGCATTTCATCCCACTGTGGCGACGGCGTTTACGGGCACTCAGCGACGGCAGAAGCGCAGAACTTGCGCGGGGGGGGGGTGGGTCCAGAGTCTCGAATTTTGGCGTACTCGTACTTCGTACTCTTACTAAAAACCCCTACCGGTCCCTACCGGTCTTTTCCGGTCACTGCTTTCCGGTGCATCATAAACGATTATACAGGTTTAACCCCCCTGCTAGCCTGCGAATATCTTACTGTACTGTATACCTGTAACTACGCAGGCCGGAGGTGTGACATTAGCGGCAAAAACCCTTTGATCGGCTCTTGCGATGAAAAATACCCTTTCAGCATTTTTGATCGGAAAACCATCCCGATTGGGGGGGGGCAAACGGGGGGGGGAAAACGGAAATTCCCGCTTTCTATTTGCCCCAAATGTCACACCTCCGGCCTGCGTAGAATAGGCGGATAAAGAGCCGCACGTACAAAGAAGGCGCCGCGTGCAGTATTGGACGAAGGTACTCTCGTATCACACGCCGAACGCCGAAGCACGCCCTTTTGAATATGAACGAATTTGAGCGCGACCGCGCGCTTCGGATCGAGGAGAACAAGCGAAGGATGGTGGAGATGGGAATACTGTCTCTGTCCTCCAAGGTTGCGGCGGACGCGACGATCAAACCAACACCGGTGCGAGACGATGCGCTTTCGGAAGACCGCGTCGTCGCGTTCGCGCGATCGTTGCGACTCTTCTTCCCGACTGACCGCTCTGGATTTCCTCCGATGACGTTCGTCGATCGATTTGACTCGAAACACGGCATCTCGCGCCGTGAATTCGCGCGAAACACGCCCTTTTACCTCGCGATCGCGCTTTCGCGCCAAAACACGATTACGCGCTCACCGGAGATCGCCCCCACCCCCGTCTCCCACAGCGCCGAGCGTCGAAAGCGAGAGTCTTCGTACCGGAGTCTGAGCGTCGCCGATCGTCGCGCGATCGCGCGAAGGTCAACTACGCCTCGCAGTGCAAATCTCACGACGACGACGACGACGACGACGACGACGACGTCGCGCGCGCGAAGGCGAAGCGCAGGCGCGGAAAACCCAAGCCCATAAAACTCTTGTCCTTGACAGACGTGGATTTCAAATCGCGTCGGTACGCCGTTGGTGGCAGAGTGTACGACTCCGAGCTCGGGGTAACGTGCCACTGGTGCAGGCAGAAGACTGTTGAGCCGCACGTGTTTTGCACGGACGACGCGTGCGGGAGAGGGCGGAGCAACCCGCTCGCGTTTTGCGGCATGTGCCTGCGGAACCGTCACGGCGAAGACATCGAGGACGCGATCGCGTCGGGAGTGTGGAAATGCCCAAAATGCCGCGGGTCGTGCGGCGACGGCTGTGTCGCGTGCTGCAATTGCGGGCCGTGCCGTAAGGCGAACGGCCTGGCGCCGACGCATCAGGTGGTCAACCTCGCGCGCGCGCGTGGGTTTGACAACGCGCATGATTACCTCGTGCACATCGCTACTGGCGCGTCTCCGTCAGAATTGTTGGACCGAAAGAAGTCGTTCGCGTGGGGTAAGTGGCTGACGGAGGACTTTGCGCGCGCGAAAGCCGCGGCGGATGAGACGGAAGGCGTATTCGAAGACGCCGACACCGACGCCGCGGAGAACGACGTGGAGAACGTCGAAGTCGTGACCCCGGTTCAGACGAAACGCGGCCGTGGCCGTCCGAAGAAAAATACGACGATCGGGACGCCTTCACCGGCGACGCCACCGCCGATTTCGAAATCTTCGATGCGCGCGATTCGATCGCCGGAGCCGGAGACGCCGATGAAGAAGAAGAGAGGCAGACCGCCGAAGGTTTCCACGGCGTCGGCGCGCGCCGTCGCTCGCCCGTCGGGTTCTCTGTCGATGCGCGTTCTTCTGGTCCGTGCGAGGGCTCCGATTCCGACGGCACCGTTGAAGAGGAAGCGAGGCAGACCGTCCAACGCTTCTGAAGTAGCGGCGGCGAAGGCGAAGGCTGCGAAGACGCAGGCGGGCATTCGCGCCTGTTGCCGTCCGCGCCGAGCCGCTGCAGCTGCCGCGTCGGCGAAGATCCGAGCGACCGCGGACTATGACGCCATGGGCGAGGAAGCGTTCTTTTGATCAGTCATTGAACAGCGCAGGGCGTGAGTAAGACGTGTACTTTCGTACGAAGGTACTTCCGTACTGTAGTGTACTCCGAGTACGTGTAGGGCTACGTGTACATACAGGTTTTCGCCCTTTAAGGTATGATAGTCCTCCAAGTAATTCGAAAAAACCAGCAAAAAAGCATACTCGTGACTAAAAACACGAACAAAAGTGTACGCGCGAACACCCGCGCGCGAAACACTTCAAGGATGATGGCACGTGGGTGTGCCCAGTTTGTCTGTACCACGACATGTTCTTGAAAGAAGAGATGAAAGAGGCGTGGGCGATAGTGGACAATGCTTCAATATCATGATACTGCACCTTCGAAGGTTCTTCCGGAAGTACTTCCGTATTTCTTTTTTCTATGCAGAGTCCCACCGAGACGGTGGGGTTTCCTTCGGTCCAGTATAACGGTACAACGGTGTACTGCATGCAGTAGACACACTACACTCGAGCATACGGCACGTGCACTATCTCGCACGGAGGCACGTCTGTGTAGATTTACATACGAGGCTCTTCTGTAGCCTAGGCGTTCGAGGCTTCGACCCACGTGTACGTGTACAGAAATAAGTCGATCCTTCACAACACTTGAGTACGTATTAATCTGTGACTGATTGCCCATGGCGAGCACGCGAATTGCCCATACGCATATGACTATTTAGTCATCGATCCCGAGTTGCCCCTCGCGAAATTCTTAGCGCCACACGTGTACATCATTTGCCATGTATAGGATATCTTATTAAGGTCACGGTCCGCTAATTAAATTTCCCGTGCCAAAAGTACGAAATTTAGACTGAATACGCAAAAAAAAGGCTCTTAGAGGTCTGAAAACCGCTTTCCAGGCCTCCTAAAATCGCGAAACTTTGAGAGGGCATCATCGACATGATGGAAAATATCGTGACAAAGTTTCAAATCAATCCGCGCAGCGACGGCGTGTGGGCGCGTACGAAAGTACGTTTTGCAATTTGTATGCGTATTCAGTATAAATTTCGTATTTTTGGCACGGGAAATTTAATTAGCGGACCGTGACCTTAAGGTCGTGGTTGGGTAATTCGCGTTTTGAAAAAAAGTACGAAAGTACAGGTATTTCATCTAAATCGCAAAAAAACGTACACGTACAGTACGTGTACTTTCGTGCGCGCCCATGCTCTGTCGCTGCGTCGATCAATCTGAAACTTCGTCACGACCTTTTAACGTTTCTTAACAGAAAATGACGGTTTTCTAACGTGTGCTTCTTTCAACCGCTTCTCACTTCGCGATACACGCCCTGAACCCATCCTCGAGCTCCTTTCGATTCAAATTTCTCCCGATGAACACCATCTTGTTCACTCTCGGTTCGTCCTGTCCCCACATGACGGACGACGGCCCGAAGTTTATCTGCTCGTGCACACCTTGAAACACAAACTTCACAGCCCCTTGATCTTTGAAGCACATCACGCCCTTGCTGCGGTAAATCGATAGCGCGTTCTCTTGCAGCACTTTCATCATAAACGTATTCACCTCCGCGAAGTCGAGCTCGCCCTCGGCGACGATCCCGACGCTGCTCACGCCGGTCAGGTCATGCTTCTTTTTCCGCGGTCTTTTCTTCGCAGGTTCATTCAAGGTGGTCCCCTGCCTGTTTATTTGGGAATGAGAGTGACCATGGGAGTCGTCCGTGCACGCAGCGGTCTTAGAGGCGTCATCGGTACCATCCGCGGCTGCGTTTTCAATCGCCTCCGCCTTAGCGTGCCCTTCCTCATCGTCCAGGAAATCTGGATCAACCTCAAGAGTCTTTTCGATTGAAAAGGAAGATACGCCCAGAACCTTGTCCAGGTCAACAACACTGTTCGTGGTTTTGATGACCTCGGCGACCGCATTTATGCTCTTTAACGTGTCGATCACATCGTCGAGCAGGTTATCGTTTACGAGATCAATTTTGTTTAGTAAAATTCTGTCCGCGAACGCGACTTGTTGTACTGCTTCATTCACAGCGCCGTCAGGCTTTTCTTCAGCTAAGTGCAGGCCGATGTGTTTCGCGTCTGCGAGGCACAGGATCGAATCGATCCTGTATGCTTCCGCAATCTCCGGGTTAATGAAGAACGTAAATGCAACGGGGGCTGGATCCGCAAGGCCGGTCGTCTCGATGATGACATGGTCGAACTTCTTCGCGCGGTCTTTCAGCGTCAGAAGTGCTCTTACTAAATCCCCACGCACGGTGCAGCACACACACCCATTGTCCATCGTGATGATGTTCTCCTTCTCTTTGATATTCTCGCCGACGAGTGCGTCGTCGATGGATACCGCGCCAAACTCGTTTTCGATGACCGCGATGAGCTTTCCGTGGTCGCCTTTCAGGATGTGGTTCACCAGAGTTGTCTTTCCCGCGCCGAGGAATCCGGTGACGATCTGCGGTCGACGAACGAGCAGGAGTCGGGATGCGCCCGGAGGCACAGA
Organism: Micromonas pusilla CCMP1545; assembly: GCF_000151265.4. Taxonomy (NCBI): domain Eukaryota; kingdom Viridiplantae; phylum Chlorophyta; class Mamiellophyceae; order Mamiellales; family Mamiellaceae; genus Micromonas; species Micromonas pusilla. The sequence goes on from NW_003315883.1 coordinate 1,098,627, forward strand.
TCAGTCACGAGTCGCGAGCTCAGCAACCCACACATGAGCGCGGCGAACGCGTTCGCGGTGGTCGGAACCTGGACCTAGACGCGAATGAAAGTTCGCCGCGCGGGTCGTGTCGGGTGCGTCGGGAATCGCCGTCGGAAAAGAGAAAAGGGCAAAGCGCGACTTCCGCCCGTTGCGGTTGCAGCGGACGACGGTGGAGCGCTCGCGGAGAGGGAAAGCACGCACAGTGACGGGAAGCTTTTCCGCGTCGGAAGGGCCGTCCATGGCGCGCGTGGTTCACGTATGGTGCGCGTGCGTCCTGAGAGTCTTGCGTCAGTGAAGTGCCGGCTGAGCGCCAGACGAAAATGTATTCGTCTCTACCGTGTGAGAGTGTGTGTGTTATTTCAAGTCTCCGTGACGTGCAGCCCTAGAAATCTGCTCGCTAAGGCAAAAAACAACTACCTGTACACGATCACGCCGCCCAAATCGGGGTCCTCCCCAAGACCTTCAGTCTCATCGTTCTCACGTACACCCCGGTCATTGCCCCCTTCCTTCGCGAATAAGAAATCAACCCCTCCGCCCAGCAGCCGGCATCCCACGCTTCGCATGAGCGCCACCGAGATCCGCCTCTCCCAGTCGATGAGCGCGTCAGCGGCGCACGGGTTCGGCGGGTATTCCTCTACGCCCACCGCGACTCTGCGCATCTCACGGTCGCGCGCCGCGCGGGGGTTTCCTTCACGCCCCCGGCCCTGTGCGTGAGCCGTGATGATGTCCCCCATGAATTTCAGGAAGTCGCGGCCGATGCCCCCGTACAACTCGATGACGAGAGGGATGAACGTGAAACACTGCGCCGTGCACGCCGCCTCGTATTTCCTCCTTTTCGATTTTTCGCTCTCCGCGGCCGCGTGCAGTGGTACCGTCGTCCTACAACGCGACACCTCCCCGTTTCCTTTGATCACCTGGCAGACGCGAACGTCCCCGAAAACGCACTCCACCTGACTCTGCGTGCTTTCTTCTACCTGTACTCGTACGCGTAGGGCTGCTACGAAGGGTCGAAAGTACACGTACACGTGTAGTGTACAACGTTACTTCCGGAAGTACGAAAGTACTTTCGTACTTTATTTCGTACGAAAATAATACTTCCGGAAGTACTTTCGTACTTTCGTATGATACAACGTATGATACTGTACTTCCGTATCATACATTCCACCCGAGTGTCGACCGACCGCACCCTCATCGCCAGCGCTATCACCACCCCCACCTCCCAGTACGTAGCTACGTACCTTCGTACGAAAGTAGTACGTACTGCCTACGTGTACAGTATGTGTAGGGCTAGGCTAGTGTGTAAGTGGGTGTTGTACAGTACGGAAGTAGAAGTACTTCCGTACGTGATATTTGGACAAATACCAAAAGGGCCGCGTTCATTTGAGAGGCTTTTGTTCCCCCGCGATGCCAGCCTCTCAGCCACTACGCAGCCCTTCCGGGCAAATGTGACGTATTCGGGCACGAAACTTTCTAGTCTGGAAACACGCGACCCTTTTGGCCAAATATCACGTATCCGGACACGTGACTTTTGACTGGAAAAATGCAAACCGCACAGCCGTCGTGGTCATGACCAAAAAGTCATACGGAACGGCGCGGTAGACGACGGCGGGATGCGACGCCGGAAACGACGTGTGCAATGCGCGCGGGTCTTCAACGCGCGTGACGAAGCGATTGCACCGGAAAACGACTGACGTGTCGACCTCCCGCCGCCGCGACCGCCGGTCGCCGTCGCCACGTCCAAGAGAAAAAAAAAGTTCACCTCGGCGATCAAAACTTTCAACCCAGAAGGCGAAGTTTCACTGCTGACGACAGGTTAAAACCCCTGCGCGTCCGATCAAATCGTTGCGGGCTCAGCCCATAACCCGATCAATTAAAACCTTGGAGTATTCGACTAAACCCTTGCGGATTCCGAGAAATATGAGACTGCCCTGAATAGAAAGTCATACGAAAAATGCCCATAGGATGCGATGCTGAGAGATTATTGATAGCTAAAAAGTCCCGTGCCCGAATACGTCACATTTTCCCGGAAGGGCTGCGTAGAGTAGTAAAAGTCCCGTGCCCGAATACGTCACATTTTCCCGGAAGGGCTGCGTACGTGTAGACTACCTTCGGTAAATAAATGGTCTAGGGCTATGATACCTTCGTACCTTCGTACAAATTTAATTAGCCCTACACGTGTACACGTACACGTACACGTGTACAGTACACGTACAGTACAACATACACGTATGATACACGTAGTGTATTATCATAGCTAGCTACCTTCGTAGCTACTAGTACTTTCGTACGAAAGTACTTTCGTACGAAAGTACGAAAGTACGAAGGTAGCTAGCTACGAAGGTACTTTCGTACCTTCGTAGCTACGAAGGTACAACGTTGTACGAAAGTACTTTCGAAAGTACTTTCGTACGAAAGTAGCTAGCATAGATAGCTACACGTACGTGTACACGTACGTGTAGCCATATTTATTTCGATGCTTCACAACACTTTGTAAAGTGTAATACGCATACAGTACTGTACACGTACAGTACAAGTTGTACATGACAATATGTACAACAGTACATATTATGACTATGACAAAGCAGGCCAAAGTACAAGTACAGTAGTTAATAACTCGAGCGTACTTATTTAAAAATAACTTCCGAAATAACTACCTGTCGCGCGCGCGGCTCGTGATGCGCCGCGCTGGCTGAGCCGGAAGAAGAAACGACTGAAACCCGACATGCCCTGGACCAGGACGCCGACGAAGAGACACCTCCGGTGTCGAACACGTGGGAACGTTGTCTCAATGCCGCTTCTAAAGCGCCGAACGTGAGCGTGTTCGAAAGGCACACCCTCGACAACAAGGTATTCAACAAGCCGGTCTTCTCTGCGAACACGATCAAAGAAGTCAAGACTGGTGAACCTCAAAAACCTCGCGCTGATATCATATTGAACGCGTTAACCAATCCCACCCCGACGTCAAACATTTGTGGACCAGAGAGTGCGGCGCTAAAAAAGATCCGAAAGAAATTACTGACGACAACTAGACTATTTTCTGCGCGATGCATCTTGCGGACAACCCTAAACTGAAAAATAATAAAGTGTTCGCTTGTCTCTGACACAAAGGAATATCTGTGTACAACACCATGGCGCTAGGTGGGCATCTTCACCTCGAAAGAAGCGTTGGGCCCACATTTATTGGCATCGTCGCTTGTCTGACGAGTATTGAGTGATCAGTGCTGTGAGAATGCCCGCGCCATATAGGAACAGTTCCATTCGCGCCCACCCGACTTGTTGGCGGGCCGCGGGGTGTCCTTTCATGCCCGTTAGGCCGCCGGCAGGGCCGGAGGCGCATGCGCGCGGAGGCCCTGAAGTTATTTCGGAAGTTATTTTTAAATAAGTACGCTCGAGTTATTAACTACTTTGGCCTGCTCTGTCATAGCTGTTCCAAATAGATAGCTAGGACAATTTCGAATAACACACACAACACAACGCCCACCGTATCCTCCGCACGGTCGACAGACCCTGCAGGACCAACACCAGTCGTACTCATACGACCCCACATATCTACGGTACACATACCTTCGTACTTTCGTACGAAAGTACGAAAGTACCTTCGAAGGTACTTTCGTACGAAAGTACTTTCGTACTTTCGTACGAAGGTACTTTCGTACCTTCGAAGGTAGATAGCTAGATAGGCCCTAGCTAGTACGTTGAAATTTCTCACAGAATGCTCATACGATCACGCGGAATTGTCCATACGCATACAGTACACGTACAGTATGACTACATACACGTACAATACTACGAAGGTATGATATTGAACAGATCTAGCTAGGTGCCTCTCGCGATATTCGCTACGTTAATACGAAAGTACTTTCGTACTTAATACGTGTACGTGTACTGTACGTGTACCTTCGAAAGTATTCGTACTTCCATATGGTACGATAACTGTACGATATGAGGCCCAAAAAGTGGACATCGTCAACCTGCAAACCTGCAAACCTGCAAACCTGCAAACCGCAGTTCGACATCGCCGCCCCGCGCGTCGCGCGTGCCCGCGCACTCCCGGAGGCGCGCGAGGGCCACGACGGGTGCCGCACACCCTCGGGGTGATGCTGCGCCGCGATTGCGGGGGTACCGAGCGTGTTCATATATTGCCTTCCGCCTCTGGCGCGCGCGGCTCCGATGGAGACATCTTCGCGTTTTTCGAACGGAAACACGACAGCACGTTTTTGGCAAAAAGTGACCACTGGCCTTTTCAAGCGCCGATTACATCGTGTTCTAACCATAAGCGACGTCATATTCTTAGATATATCGACGATATATATCACAAACATCACTTCTTCTCCCTGTGACAAAGTCATTCATGACCTTTCGACGTCGTCATGGCCGCACGAACACGCGGACCCTGACGCCTGGCATTTATATTTCCCCGCCGAAGAGAAATTTTTTCACCTGAAAAACGCGGACGGGTCCGAGAAGGCTCGGTTTTTCGCCTCATCCGCGGGTTGGCGAGGAGCGCCGTGCATCATCAAGCTATAACGCGAAGATACCCCCGCGCGCGCATCATCACATAAGGTCATAAGGTACGCATATTTGCCCTCGCGCGCCTCCGGGAGTGCGCGGGCGCGCGCGACGCGCGGGGCGGCGATGTCGAACTGCGGTTTGCAGGTTTGCAGGTTTGCAGGTTGACGATGTCCACTTTTTGGGCCTCATATGACGTTGTACATGTGTACCGACGTGCGTGCTGTATGTGCGTGACTTGTGCGTGTACAACGTTGTAGTGTACATAGCTACATACGTGTAACGCGGTGTACAGTACAGCTGTACTGTACACGTACCTCAACTACACACACCATCAACTTTCAGTTAGGAATAGGCCGGGAGTTTACCCGGGTGGACGAAATGCAGTGCCGGCACAGCCTGACGCGCGCGGGGAAGGGAAGGCACAGGCCGCGCGCGCGGAGTCCGCCGATGAACACCACGACGTCTTTCCCTGTTCCGTGGGTTCGCGCGTCCTCTGTCGCCGTCTTCGCCGCGCAGCTCCTCGGATACGTCGCGCTGTCGTCGATCGTCGAGTTCGCGTACTACCACAGACGCCGCGGCGACGAGACGTCGTGGAAGTGTCAGCCGCGCGCGATCCGACCGGGAGACGGCGACGGCGACGGCGACGCGCATCGCCGCGGCAGCTCCCGCAAGAAATACGCGTGGGGTCTGCCGCTGCTTGACCTCTTCGCGTCTTCGTCGTCGTCGTCGTCGTCGTCGTCGCGCGGACGGCATCCAAAGCACGCGACGTTCGCGTCCTTGAACCTGCTCGTCAGCGCGCTCTTCGCGGGCGCGACCGCGGAGGCGACCGCGCGAGGGCACTCATCGCTCACGTCGTGGACCGCTCCGCCGCTGACGTCGCTCGTCGCGCTCGTCAAGATAATCCTCTGGCAGTCCGTCCTCGAATACTACTGGCACCGAGCGATGCACGCACCGCGCCTGTACAAGAGGTTGCACAAGTACCATCATCATTACAAGTCGCCGCGGCCGTTTGACGATCTGTTCATCCACCCACTGGAGGCGGCGGGATACTGCGCGATATTGTACTCGTCCGCGTTTGTGTGCGGTGAAGTGCCGATCGCGAGTTTTCTCGCGTACATGGCAATCATGGGCGTGTGCGGGATAATCGATCATTGCGGCGTGCGGTTCCGCGTTGGTTTTGGTTTTGGTTTCGGCGAGAGAAACGGTTGCGGCGACGGCGACGGCGAGAAAAAATCCATATCCAAAACCATAACCGAAACCACGGGTGCGGATATAGGGGTGGAGGTGTACGCGTCGCGGTTCCACGACTTACATCACGAGCGCTTCGATGTCAACTACGCGTTTCCGTTCGCGTTCATGGACGCGTTGCACGGAACCTTCGCGGAGTCGTGAGGTTCTCCGACAAGCCGACTACGATAGAACGCGCATATATTTGAATATACACGAGCGTGGGGTACGATAGATACGCACCGCCGCGGCGCGGTGCGGTCCTCGGTCGAAACGTACATCACATTCGATTTGATTCGATTCCACTCGACTCGCGCGTCGTCCTCACGCCTCCTCCTCGCGCTTCTTCGCGCCGCCGCTCGGGTCCCGCTTCTTCTTCGACTTCGACTTCGACTTCGCCTTCGACGACACCTGCATCGCGCCAGAGATGTCCAACCCGAGGCGCATGCCCCCCCCCATGCTCGCCGCGGGTTTGAACTTGGCGCTCAAATTCCGGCTTCCTTGCGCGGTTCTCTTCTTCCTCTTCTCCACGACCGCTGGGTCCTTCTTCACGTACAGCGTCCCCGCACTCTCCGTGAGCCCCAAGCGCTCGCCACAGCGACGACAGAACCGCGCGTCCGACTCGTGTATTTGCAACCCACACTGGTCGCACTCGCGGCCGTCCCATCGCTTCGGGCGCATTGCGAGCGTCGCGCCCGCGGTCGCCACGCCGCCCGCCGCGGTCGAGCCCATCATCCGCGCGGCTGCGACGTCATCCACGCTCATGCCCAGGGGAGCTAGCCCTGCGGCAGTGTCGGACACGACAAGTCTCGGATTTTCCGATAGTGTTGCCGCGCTCGCTGCCGTCGGCGGCGTGAAGTTTGCGCCGCCGTCACCAGTGTCCCACGTGCTCGGCGGCCCGCCGTACACGTCCCAGTCGCTGCTGATCATCGGGTCCTTGAATATGTGAAACGATCGGGAACGCATCGGTCAGTCTAACGTCTTATTGGTCAAAAATGAGAGGGAAGCGCGGGTAAAGAGAAACGTTGGGAAAAGTCCTCCAGAATCGATGTTCAACACTCCAGGGCGGTCGAATGGGGAGTAGTCTACCGACCTCGTCCATGGAGTCAAACGAGTCCTCCGAGGAGCCTTCGTCGGTGATGAACATCCCGGACATTATGTCCTGCGCCCCCGCGACGGTCGCGAGCTTCGCGAGCTGACCCGGGACGACGATGAGCGCAACGGCAATGGACAACACCGTCGCAATGCGTCCGCCCGCAGTGACTACCTCGAACGGCTGACCGATCCCAGTCAGGGTCAGAATCGCCCAGTACAGCGTGTCGTTCAGCGTGTTCACATTCTCGTTGACCGCGTACTCGAGGTCGAAGATGACCCCCGCGGCAATGATGAAGATGCAGACGAACTGCAGCGCAGGGGTAGTTAGTTTTCATCAGGTCGGTCAGTATGCAGGCATTTCGGTGAGATGTACTAGGCTACTGAAACCGAGGAAGCGTGCGTGGGGTGAAAAGAAAGAAACGAGCGAATAACAAGGTCCTTGGTATCGATGTTCGACGCGCATGGACGGTTATACGGGGAACAGTCTCAACAATCGGCTCGCGTACCTCTGCGCCGATGCCGATGAGCTGCACACCCATGGAATCCGTCTTCACGAGCCCGAACAGAACGCTATCCGCGTTGCGGTCGAGCAACCTGAGCAGGCGCAACACCCTTAGAAGACGCAAGAACCGGTACACCGGCGAAGCGGATTCCATCATCCCTATGAGCGCGAGCGCGGGCGGCGCCGTCGCGAGGAAGTCCACCGCAGTGACGGGGTTCAGCCAAAATTCTTTTTTGAAATCCGCGGCCCATGCGCGGAGACAGAACTCGAAGAAAAACAGCGCGTTGTACGCGTCCTCGATGTCCGTGAGGTCTTGCATAGATATCAGCCCTGTCATCGGGTTGATGTCGTCGCGGTACAGCACGTCCCAGCCGCCGAATGAGCTCATGTTGTAGGACTGTTTGAAAAGGTGCGCAGGTCGGCATTCGTTTCGTAGGTCGATCAGTTGGTCGGTCGATTCGGTCGAACGGGTCGAATCGGTCGGTCATCTGCGTCGCGGTCCGCGCGACGGGCGGGCGGGCGAAGCGACCAAAACGGATTTCTCGAGGAATCGCGTTCGACACGCGAAGAGGGTCGTACGGGAAACAGTCTCACCTCGAGTAAAAACGTCCCGAAGACGATGCCGCTGCTGATCACTGCCCAGTACCCGTCGCTGTTCACGGGGAGGGGGCGCGACGGCATCGGTCAATCGGTGGGCTTCGCGGTCGAATCAGTCCAACTCCAGACCGGGCAGCGAGGGGTGAAACGTTTCGTTCGTAACCTTCAGAGAGAAAAGTAGTCCCTGCATCGAGAGTTCGGGATCGACTGGCGGAAAGAAACAGTCGGGCGGGCGGTCATACTCTCACCTATCGAGCCGCCTCAGCGCATATCGAATCTTCATCTTCACGGGGAGGTTCTTGTACCTCTGGCGCTCTTCCTCTTCGAACCGCGCGCGCCTCACGCGCGCGTTCTCCTCGTCGTCGAGAGACTCCTCTGGAGACGGCGGCACTCGCGCGGCGGCGTCCGAGTATCGATCTTTCGATTTGCGACCGCCGAGGAGGTAGCCGCCCTGGCCGCCCGCCGCGCGCGCGACGTGACGCGGCGCGTCAAAACCGCGGCCGCGGAGTGGATCAGTGCGGACGAGGTCGCCGCCGCGCGGTACCGCGGCCGCGGACGCGAGTGCGAGCGCTGCGCCGGCGCGTCGCGCGACGAGATGAGACGAAACCGCGCACGCCGACGCCGCGGACGACGACGACGACGACGACGACGACGACGACGCGCGCGAGCCGGCGACGCGCCGCGCGGCGTGCGACGCGAGCGCGTTCAAACTGAGACGGCGCGCGAGGACGCGCTGGGGAAGGCTCGGTCCCGCGCGCGTCGCCGTCGTCGACGCCGACGCCATCTCGCGCGACGTCACGGGCGCGCGACGCGACGCGACGACGACGACGACGACGCGCGGTCAGACGGGAGCTTTCTGCCTATACGACGCGCGAGGTGCGATGCGCGTCCGAGTTGTCCTCAAGGGGACGGACCGCGCGCGTGGTGCGTGTGCGACGTCGCGCGCGAGCGACAGCGACGCCTCTATTGCGAGCCACGTGCGGGGGACACGTCATCACGCGGACAAAAATTATACAAAAACAGTTCATCGGTCAGTTGAAAGGGGAAGCGATCAAATGTTGAAACCGAGCGATGGGTGAAAGACTTTTGTATAAAACGCACCTGAGAAGCTGATCTACTGAGAGCGCAGCAAAAAAAAAAGTCGAAAAAGTCGATAAGTTGTTACTGTACACGTTGTACACGTACGTGTACACGTACGTGAGAGGATTGTTCGTAGTGCGGTCTGCTCGCATTATAGATCACATGTTTTGCCCGGATGGGTTAGAGCTCAGTCTTTTTGTAATCAGATATACATACGTGTACAGTACGTGGACAGTACCCGTTAAGTTTGGATTTTAGTACTGTACTGTACAACTAGACAACTAACGGTATTATCATACACGTGCAGTCCACGTACACGCGTTACACTAGGGCTACAGTACTACTGTACACGTAGTGTATGTGTACGAGTATCATCCTGTCTTTTTATTACTTCCGTACTGTACACGTACAGCGTGTACGTGTAGTTGTACAGCTCACTAGCCCAAGCCTACAGTATTTGTATTGACCTTCATAATTACCTTAAGGTACTACGTGTACGTGTATATAGAATAGTCCTCTACGTAATTCGAAAAAATCCACCTAAAAAACGTACTCGTGACTAAAAACACGTACAAAAGTGTACGCGCGAACACCTGCGCGCGAAACACTACTCCTTCCTCGAATGAGATCGCGACGATTTTTTTTTGCACCATCGCGTTCCAGGCATCAACGCCGAACTTCCTACGCCGGGGATTTCGCGTTCATGTTCTCTGTCGCAAGAGGGGTACGCAAACGTCGCGAATCGCGATTTCGGGCAAGATCTGCGATTTCTTCGCGACGCGCGCGAAAGTCGAAAAACCCCGGCGTAACATTGTGCGCATGCCTTAGAACTGTTATCACGCAAAGTTTCGCGCGCAGACGTGCATCGCGCGCGGAGGAGTAGTGTTTCGCGCGCGGGTGTTCGCGCGTACACTTTTGCACGTGTTTTTAGTCACGAGTACGTTTTTTAGGTGGATTTTTTCGAATTACGTAGAGGACTACCTTAAGAGGTACAACGTTGTACTTTCGAGAGTACTTTCGTAGATGACAACTTATCCATATAAAACAACTACCTTCGAAGGTAAGCCCTAAATCAATTAGCTAGACTAATCAACTATCCGATAGCCCTATGTGCGACTATTACTATACCTTCGGAGGGACTTCCGGAAGTACATCCGGAAGTACTTTCGTACTTCCGTACTTCCGGAAATAGATACGAAGGTACTTCGAAGGTACGAAAGTACTTCCGGAAGTATGATACTTCCGTATGATACGGAAGTACGAAAGTACGAATAAAGTATTCTATTTCCGGAAGTAAAAATAAAGTACGAAAGTACTTCGTACTTCGTACGAAAGTACTTTCGAAAGTACTTCCGTACTTCCGTACAGCTGTACACCCGTAGGGCTACAACAATATGATACATGACGACTGACACCTTCGAAGGATAGAATACTTTCGTACTTTCGTACGAAAGTACTTTCGAAAGTACTTTAGTACTCTCAAAGTACCTTCGTACATGCATAGCGCTGCGACTGCCCCGCGACTACAACGTTGTAGCCCTACGTACAACGTACCGAAAGTACGAAAGTACAACTTTATGGAAGTACTTTCGTACATATTTAACAACTTACTCGTGCAAGCCTACCTTCGTATCATAGCGTCACAGGGGGATGGGTAGTCTACCCCAAAAAACCAAAATATTGGAAGACTAATTACCCATACGACATTTTCAAGCAGCGATGTAGCGAAGGGGCTCGCTACCCGCTATCTGATTTTCTTCCTCTCAGGTAGTGGCCTCCGCTACCCGGAGTTCGCCCCCCTTTAACCCTTCGGACAAGACGCCCACCCCCCGAGCGGCCCCGTTTCGCCCCCTCGCGGCCGCGACGACGAGCGAGCGGAGACGCGAACGCGCAACCCTAAACCTAACTAGGGTTCGAGGACCCTAGCCGCGAGGGGGCGAAACGGTGGCCGCGAGTTTTAGGATATTGAAAAACGTAGTTCCACCCGAGGTAGTAGTAGTAGGGTTGGTTTTAACGTTTAGGGTTTAAGGGCACGGCGACCGCGCGAATATCACGCGGGCGAAGCCCGCGTGGCTTTCGATCAGATGTGATGATGGAACATGAGCTCAGGGGCGAAGAGCCGCCGAAGGCGAGCGATGAGTTCAATATTGCTATCAAATCACTTGTTTATACGATGAAAATTCGAACCTCAGAGGCTAAATGTACTTTCAAAGGTAGAACTTTTGAAACCTGGTAGTGACATAGTGACATAGTGGGGTAGTGGGGTAGTGGGCTGGGGGACGGGGGTGGGGGGCAGCCCCCTCCCCCGGCCCCCGGGGTAGTGACATAGTGACATAGTGGGGTAGTGGGCCGGGGTCGGGGGGGGGCAGCCCCCTCCCCCCGCCCCCGGGGTAGTGACATAGTGACATAGTTGGGTAGCGGGCCGTGGTGGGGGGGGGGGCAGCCCCCTCCCCCGGCCCCCGGGGTAGCGGGGTAGCGACATAGTGGGGTAGCGGGCCGGGGTCGGGGGGGGGGGGGGGGGGGAACCCCCCCCCCC